>NW_028229439.1:15173-392844 GCF_041138505.1 Cibotium barometz | reverse complement strand
AAGCACACGTGTGAGATCCCTGTTCCCACCGCGCAACGGATTCGGGGTACTAGCAGCGGAAGTAGCACTTCTCGCGCGGGACAGGGATCCCACATTCGGGGCCTCACCCACGGATATCCGGACAAGAGACTAATCCGTCGGTTTGTCCAAAACCGAAACCGGAAAAACTTCCTTTACCCGGAAAGCATGGGCGATTCCACCAGGATAACTCTTTACTCTAACGTAGTCAAGATCATTACGGATCAACTGATCTGACTGCACCTTTAACGGTACTTGGTCAAATCAAGGAAGAAACTTGCACTTGGATCATTGGGATCAACGCTTTTTTCCCCATCAAGAGGCACAGCCGTTGATTCCTATCCATAGAACAATTTCTATCCGGGATTTAATTCATCTATCGTAATAATAGAAATTAAATCTCGATTTACGGATCCATCAGTCCAGCCTAACCCCATCCGATCCCATGGGTTAGCCAACCGCCCAACCACTGTAGTGATGGGATCCAATTTGGAATTTGGTTAGGTTTTGTCCCGGGTACCAAGGAAAAGAGTTCCAAGGCCCCCTAGCCGGAATTTCATGCAAACATAAAACTAGCCACACCACTTACACACCCAATATGAAAATTGCCTTTTTCTTAGCATCAGCTAACTTTAAAACAATCCTTTAATGAAACCATAGTACCACTGATCACAATCTCCCAATTTATCCAGTTGATTCATAATTTCCCATCATTCCTTCATCAGATTATCTATGGCATCATTGGCAACTAGAACGCTCACCACCTGTCCACACAGGGGCCGTTTCAATAGTTCCTAGCCCATAATACTCAACAATATAATCACTTATCAAGATGGACTCTCGTTGAAGATCAGCAAGATCAACCAACAGATCCATATAAAAGAGCCATGGACTCATCCGTTGAGGACCAGCAAGGTCAGTCAACCAGATCCATGCCCGGTTCCAGAAAACAACTCTTACTCCTTGTTCCAATATCTTCCTCGACGCACGCGTGGGTATCCTGGGCGACCCAGAGCCCGAGCACCGTATGGTCAGCACCCTCTAGGATCCTTCGCAGGTGACCTAGCGCTTCACTCATAGGCCGCTTCCTTGGTCCCTCATCCACCGTACCGGAAGCTCACCATTTTAATCGAACCGAGGCTGGTCAAGACCTCGGCCGACCTTGCTACGCGAGACGTCCTCCATTGACTCTCCGTCAGCAGTTGCAACTTTATCAGTTAGGTCTCCACGACCTTAATCACAAGACGGTCAAAATGCTTTCCCAGCATTCTTGACATAAAACAGCCATTTACAAACAGCATTTACAAACAGTTTACAAATACAATTTCTATATTAACTCTCATTTTTCCACATTATCCCTCATGCAATCCACATTACTTATTCCACATTTCATTTATATGTGTCCTCATCCAATCATATCATTTTCCATCTCTTCACTTCAGATTCCTTCACATCACATATCATATATTCACATCCATATCCACATCCATACATCCACATCCACATCCACATTCACATCCATACATCCACATCTACATGCTTATCTCCATTTTCACATCCTCATTTATACATCCACATCCCATATCCACATTCATACATACACATCCATATCCACATCCATATCCGCATTCATACATACACATCCATATCCACATCCACATGCATACATTCATTATCACGTCCTCATTCATACATCCACATCCACATACATACATACATACATCCACATCCACATCCACATTCTCATTCACATTTATACATCCATATCTACATGCACATTCACATCCATACATCCACATCTATATCCTCATTCACATCCATACATCCACATTCATGCATCCACATCTACATGCCTACATCCATACATACACATCCACATTTACATCCATGCATCCACATCCACATCCTCATTCACATCCATACATCCACATTCATACATCCACATCCACATCCACATTCACTTCCATACATCCACATCTACATGCTTATCTCCATTTTAACATCCTCATTTATACATCCACATCCCATATCCACATTCATACATACACATCCATATCCACATCCACATGCATACATACATCCACATCCACATTCCCATTCACATATATACATCCATATCTACATGCACACTCACATCCATACATCCACATCTATATCCTCATTCACATCCATACATCCACATTCATGCATCCACATCTACATGCTTATCTCCATTTTCACATCCTCATTTATACATCCACATCCCATATCCACATTCATACATACACATCCATATCCACATCCACATGCATACATACATCCACATCCACATTCCCATTCACATATATACATCCATATCTACATGCACATTCACATCCATACATCCACATCTATATCCTCATTCACACCCATACATCCACATTCATGCATCCACATCTACATGCTTATCTCCATTTTCACATCCTCATTTATACATCCACATCCCATATCCACATTCATACATACACATCCATATCCGCATCCACATGCATACATACATCCACATCCACATTCCCATTCACATATATACATCTTTATCTATAAGTACATTCACATCCATACATCCACATCTATATCCTCATTCACATCCATACATCCACATTCATGCATCCACATCTACATCCTCATTCACATCCATACATCCACATTCATACATCCATACATCCACATTCATACATCCACATTCACATCCATACATCCACATTCATACATCCACATCCACATCCATACATCCACATTCATACATCCACATCCACATCCACATTCACATCCATATATCCACATTCATACATCCACATCCACATCCACATCCACATCCATACATCCACATTCATACATCCACATTCATACATCCACATCCACATCCACATCCACATCCACATCCACATGCATCTTATCATATCTTATCACTTCCCATATCTTTTATGCATACCTCTATGCATGAAATTCAATTATGCTAAAAGTAACACTTTTATAATAAAATATTCAACTTTTATGCATACCTCTATGCATGAAATCCAATATGATAAAAGTAACACTTTTGATATAAAAAAATTATCCTTTATGCATACTTCTATGCATGAAAAATTAAAAAATGATAAAAGTAACACTTTTGATATAAAAATTTTTCCTTTATGCATGCATGAAAATTTTTCCTTTATGCATACTTCTATGCATGAAAATTAAAAATGATAAAAGTAACACTTTTGATATAAAAAAATTATCCTTTATGCATGATATTAAAATTCAATTTCTCCATGATTATAATGAAATTCTTTCAATTAATCTAGGATGATAATTCCTAGAATATGGTAGGAAGTCCTCTTTTTATGCTTTGAATGAAATTATTTTATGCATAATTTTTATAAAAATTTTGCCATAGCTCCGCTGCTATGACTGATAAATCTCATTTTTTTCTAAGGGATAAAGCTTATCATTAAGGAAATAATTAAAATGATCTCTAATTGGATCATTAATCTATAGTGGATTGAATCATCAATATGCATAAACTAAAAGCATAGAAAAAAGCCATTAAATTGGCCTCAAGCATAGCTTAATCTTGGGTTAAGGAAAAGCTTTATGAAAAGCTTGATTTGGATTGAGAACGGGTCATGAGTATGACCATTTCTTGAGTGAGAGAGAGAATTTACATAAAAATCATTAGAATTTAAACATAAATGAAAATTAACTTCAATAGCATTTATTAACTTATGTAACTTTTCACTACTATTCAAACTTCAATAGTATTTAAAAAAAAACCATACCAATTAAACTTCTCAAGCTTGAGAGGGGTTGAGAAGAGAGAAACATTGAGAAATTATAGCAAGATCAATATTCACTAATTACCTTACAACTTGCTTGATTCTTTGTTCACGGTAGAGGCCCCCAACCAATCAATTGGTTAAGTATGTTGATGGAGCCACTAATGGGGATTGAAGAAAGAGGGAAGCTCCAAAAACTAGTGAATTATTAAATGAATTCACAGTTCTTGGCTTAGGTGGAGTAGAGTAACGATGCATAAACACTAACTATTTTTCAACAAGGGGGAGGCTTCTATTTATAGGAAAAATTGAGCTCCTAACCAAACAAACTGATTCTAGAATTTTCTAAATCAGTTTGGTCAATATTTGACCATTTTTAGGTCAGTTAAGCTAACTTTTTGGAACTAGACTTGAATGAGGAGAGAGGAGAGATGAAATATCTCAATTTTTATGAGTTTAAAACTCATTCAAGCATGTGAAATATGCACCTCCTTTAAAGAACTCCCCTTCCTTACATATGTGTCATAATGGAATCATTTTAATATTGCTCATAGTTTTTTACTAATAAACCTTGTACATTTTCAACTCTTCATCTTATGTGAGCATTTAAGGGACTCCCCTTCCTTACATATGTGTCATAATAAAATCATTATACCCAAATTATCTCATATTTTTAATATTGCACATAGTTTTTTACTAATAAACCTTGTACATTTTCAACTCTTCACCTCATGTGAGCATTTACTCATTTTTGGGTATTTTCTTTTTACAAGTTGGATTTATCTCCTCCCTACACATGGATTGACGCTATTGGTCCATAGGAACCTTAATTGGACCATAGTCTAAAGATTTCTGAAAATCTAGACCCTTAGGCTAAGGTTCTTTATACCTATTTTCAATTAATTCTAATTGCACATTGAAAAATTCTTTTTGAATTTCTGTTTCAGGGGAACTCATCTGAATTAGAAGAGATATTTTTCTATCCAAAAATATTCAAAATCTGAATATTCTCTCTCTAGAATATTTTTTTCTCTCTCTAGGCTAAAACAGATAGAAACAAGGTCTTTATATTTCTGAAGAGGGATTGATTACAGGGAAAGATACTAGACATCAAAAAGGGGGTGGGGGAGGAATCTTACATTCTACCCCACTTAAAAAATGCGAGATGTCCTCATCTCGCAAACTGGGATAATTTCACAAGATGCACGAATATGAGACTTAAAGAAAAATTTTAATCAAGATTAACCACCCAGAAACGTCTTAAAGAGAGCAAGATTCAAAATAAGAACAAGATTTAAACTTTATTCATTCTCGGAACTTATACAGTAAAGATAGAAGAACTCTTTACACTTCCATAAGCCCGTCCATCATATGATCACAAAAGCAGTCCTCACAAGCTGCACAAGTATAAGGTAACTCATCTATGGGAATAATTCTGTTGGTTATTGCTGCACCTATCTCAGTGGTATGAGGTGTTCTAACAAAAGGACCTCTGAGAGGCAAGCCAAAAATGGGGTAAAGGCATATCTTCTCATGAGGAAGAAAACACGCCAGTAAGAAGACCCGCTCAGAAAACCCAGGATGCCTTGATCTCATGACGCAGTAGTATCGGGGACCCAAACCCAAAGCTTCAATAACCATGGCCAAGCGGACATTGTTACGAAAGTGCTGCTGACCCCAGGGTGTTACCCTAGTTATGTCTTGATAGGTCCGCCATTTGGTCTGAGCTACAGAAGTTCCCAAGTGAGGGAAAAGTGAGCGCTCATACTGTTCTATAAAATCCTTCTTCACAGACTCACTTGCGTCTTGAAGGTGAGGAATCATTATGGATAAAACTAATTCCTGTTGCCAAGCCATGAAGGAGATTAAGAAGAAGGGAGATCGATGGAAGTAAGATTACTGTGTGAGCGACAAGTAAAAGTTACGACTTATATAAAGGAAGGAGCTAGCGTAACTTAGAAGCCAACGGTATCTTGCCACTGAAGTTTTACCGTCTTTCCATGATTTGGGTTTGGCACATATTTCTATGAAATACATTAAGAACTTTGAGATGAGGAGATAAAAGAAGCTCGTAAGCTAAGTCGCTTACTTTCTTTGAATTCAGATAAGGCTCACAATATCTGGGGGATAACTTCTTAAACTCCCCAATAGATAAAGAACTTCTTTTGGGCCGTACTCGAATGAAGACCAAAACCGTGGTATCCAAAACACCGATTTTCACTTCTGAACTCATTGTTCTGAATCCTTAAAACAGGTGGGACTCCTGAGAAGTATTCTAGGAAAAGGATCTTCCTTTAAAAAAAAAAAAAAAAACGGAATCTTTCTTTTATTTTAGAGAGGGAATAATTATAAGATCAAAAGGGAGATTCTTACTCCTATATACCTCGAAGGTTGGGGAGGAATCTTACATTCTACCCCACTTAAAAAAGTGCGAGATGTTCTCATCTCGCAAGGTAGAGGATAACTCTTTTTCTTAAGATCCAATTTTATTCTGGGGTTCCTTATATTCTGGTCAATCCAACAGAATACTGGGATAAATATCCCTTAGAACTCATCAACAATTCATTCAAATCATATCATTCACATCTTTAACATGATAATGGTCCATTAGACCGAAAAATTTCCTTCTGAACATTCCTCCACGGGAATTTTAGTCAAGTAAGTTCTCAATTTGTCATCCCTTAACTTGATCTAACGGTCAAGTATTAATAGTAGCAAACTGACAGCACAATCCACTAATCTCATAGTGATTTGCTGAAATCATTATCATCATTCCAGTTATGAATATCATCACAGGGACTCGTCCCATTCATTCTCATTGAGGTTTCGCTCATCTTATTACATTTCAACCAATTTTCAGGGATCATCATTTTTCAATCAGAATCCAAATCAATTCATCAATTCTCAAACAGAATTAAAAATCATATCAACCACATTCGAAATCATCCTCTGGATAGCATTAATGCTTATAATTTCAAGTCTTAGATTTACTCGTATATACTATCAGTAAAGAGCTGCAGTATACTCTCGGTATATACGGGTAGTCACGGCCCTTGGAATTATAAGGTAAATACCATCATGTCTAGGCCTCAAGCAAGTCAGGGATTCTATATAATTGCGGTACTTCCATCTGAAGACCCAATTACCAAATTACGAATTTTAGTTTGAATATCAAATTGTATGACTTATATCACACAATTACAACCTTTTTGTGTTTCTTGATAAATTTTTGACATATTTGTCTTCTCAGTTGATCTTTATTAACCAAATGCTCTGATACCAACTGTGAGATCCCTGTTCCCACCGCGCAACGGATTCGGGGTACTAGCAGCGGAAGTAGCACTTCTCGCGCGGGACAGGGATCCCACATTCGGGGCCTCACCCACGGATATCCGGACAAGAGACTAATCCGTCGGTTTGTCCAAAACCGAAACCGGAAAAACTTCCTTTACCCGGAAAGCATGGGCGATTCCACCAGGATAACTCTTTACTCTAACGTAGTCAAGATCATTACGGATCAACTGATCTGACTGCACCTTTAACGGTACTTGGTCAAATCAAGGAAGAAACTTGCACTTGGATCATTGGGATCAACGCTTTTTTCCCCATCAAGAGGCACAGCCGTTGATTCCTATCCATAGAACAATTTCTATCCGGGATTTAATTCATCTATCGTAATAATAGAAATTAAATCTCGATTTACGGATCCATCAGTCCAGCCTAACCCCATCCGATCCCATGGGTTAGCCAACCGCCCAACCACTGTAGTGATGGGATCCAATTTGGAATTTTCTCTCCACGGATATCCGGACAAGAGACTAATCCGTCGGTTTGTCCAAAACCGAAACCGGAAAAACTTCCTTTACCCGGAAAGCATGGGCGATTCCACCAGGATAACTCTTTACTCTAACGTAGTCAAGATCATTACGGATCAACTGATCTGACTGCACCTTTAACGGTACTTGGTCAAATCAAGGAAGAAACTTGCACTTGGATCATTGGGATCAACGCTTTTTTCCCCATCAAGAGGCACAGCCGTTGATTCCTATCCATAGAACAATTTCTATCCGGGATTTAATTCATCTATCGTAATAATAGAAATTAAATCTCGATTTACGGATCCATCAGTCCAGCCTAACCCCATCCGATCCCATGGGTTAGCCAACCGCCCAACCACTGTAGTGATGGGATCCAATTTGGAATTTGGTTAGGTTTTGTCCCGGGTACCAAGGAAAAGAGTTCCAAGGCCCCCTAGCCGGAATTTCATGCAAACATAAAACTAGCCACACCACTTACACACCCAATATGAAAATTGCCTTTTTCTTAGCATCAGCTAACTTTAAAACAATCCTTTAATGAAACCATAGTACCACTGATCACAATCTCCCAATTTATCCAGTTGATTCATAATTTCCCATCATTCCTTCATCAGATTATCTATGGCATCATTGGCAACTAGAACGCTCACCACCTGTCCACACAGGGGCCGTTTCAATAGTTCCTAGCCCATAATACTCAACAATATAATCACTTATCAAGATGGACTCTCGTTGAAGATCAGCAAGATCAACCAACAGATCCATATAAAAGAGCCATGGACTCATCCGTTGAGGACCAGCAAGGTCAGTCAACCAGATCCATGCCCGGTTCCAGAAAACAACTCTTACTCCTTGTTCCAATATCTTCCTCGACGCACGCGTGGGTATCCTGGGCGACCCAGAGCCCGAGCACCGTATGGTCAGCACCCTCTAGGATCCTTCGCAGGTGACCTAGCGCTTCACTCATAGGCCGCTTCCTTGGTCCCTCATCCACCGTACCGGAAGCTCACCATTTTAATCGAACCGAGGCTGGTCAAGACCTCGGCCGACCTTGCTACGCGAGACGTCCTCCATTGACTCTCCGTCAGCAGTTGCAACTTTATCAGTTAGGTCTCCACGACCTTAATCACAAGACGGTCAAAATGCTTTCCCAGCATTCTTGACATAAAACAGCCATTTACAAACAGCATTTACAAACAGTTTACAAATACAATTTCTATATTAACTCTCATTTTTCCACATTATCCCTCATGCAATCCACATTACTTATTCCACATTTCATTTATATGTGTCCTCATCCAATCATATCATTTTCCATCTCTTCACTTCAGATTCCTTCACATCACATATCATATATTCACATCCATATCCACATCCATACATCCACATCCACATCCACATTCACATCCATACATCCACATCTACATGCTTATCTCCATTTTCACATCCTCATTTATACATCCACATCCCATATCCACATTCATACATACACATCCATATCCACATCCATATCCGCATTCATACATACACATCCATATCCACATCCACATGCATACATTCATTATCACGTCCTCATTCATACATCCACATCCACATACATACATACATACATCCACATCCACATCCACATTCTCATTCACATTTATACATCCATATCTACATGCACATTCACATCCATACATCCACATCTATATCCTCATTCACATCCATACATCCACATTCATGCATCCACATCTACATGCCTACATCCATACATACACATCCACATTTACATCCATGCATCCACATCCACATCCTCATTCACATCCATACATCCACATTCATACATCCACATCCACATCCACATTCACTTCCATACATCCACATCTACATGCTTATCTCCATTTTAACATCCTCATTTATACATCCACATCCCATATCCACATTCATACATACACATCCATATCCACATCCACATGCATACATACATCCACATCCACATTCCCATTCACATATATACATCCATATCTACATGCACACTCACATCCATACATCCACATCTATATCCTCATTCACATCCATACATCCACATTCATGCATCCACATCTACATGCTTATCTCCATTTTCACATCCTCATTTATACATCCACATCCCATATCCACATTCATACATACACATCCATATCCACATCCACATGCATACATACATCCACATCCACATTCCCATTCACATATATACATCCATATCTACATGCACATTCACATCCATACATCCACATCTATATCCTCATTCACACCCATACATCCACATTCATGCATCCACATCTACATGCTTATCTCCATTTTCACATCCTCATTTATACATCCACATCCCATATCCACATTCATACATACACATCCATATCCGCATCCACATGCATACATACATCCACATCCACATTCCCATTCACATATATACATCTTTATCTATAAGTACATTCACATCCATACATCCACATCTATATCCTCATTCACATCCATACATCCACATTCATGCATCCACATCTACATCCTCATTCACATCCATACATCCACATTCATACATCCATACATCCACATTCATACATCCACATCCACATCCACATTCACATCCATACATCCACATTCATACATCCACATCCACATCCATACATCCACATTCATACATCCACATCCACATCCACATTCACATCCATATATCCACATTCATACATCCACATCCACATCCACATCCACATCCATACATCCACATTCATACATCCACATTCATACATCCACATCCACATCCACATCCACATCCACATCCACATGCATCTTATCATATCTTATCACTTCCCATATCTTTTATGCATACCTCTATGCATGAAATTCAATTATGCTAAAAGTAACACTTTTATAATAAAATATTCAACTTTTATGCATACCTCTATGCATGAAATCCAATATGATAAAAGTAACACTTTTGATATAAAAAAATTATCCTTTATGCATACTTCTATGCATGAAAAATTAAAAAATGATAAAAGTAACACTTTTGATATAAAAATTTTTCCTTTATGCATGCATGAAAATTTTTCCTTTATGCATACTTCTATGCATGAAAATTAAAAATGATAAAAGTAACACTTTTGATATAAAAAAATTATCCTTTATGCATGATATTAAAATTCAATTTCTCCATGATTATAATGAAATTCTTTCAATTAATCTAGGATGATAATTCCTAGAATATGGTAGGAAGTCCTCTTTTTATGCTTTGAATGAAATTATTTTATGCATAATTTTTATAAAAATTTTGCCATAGCTCCGCTGCTATGACTGATAAATCTCATTTTTTTCTAAGGGATAAAGCTTATCATTAAGGAAATAATTAAAATGATCTCTAATTGGATCATTAATCTATAGTGGATTGAATCATCAATATGCATAAACTAAAAGCATAGAAAAAAGCCATTAAATTGGCCTCAAGCATAGCTTAATCTTGGGTTAAGGAAAAGCTTTATGAAAAGCTTGATTTGGATTGAGAACGGGTCATGAGTATGACCATTTCTTGAGTGAGAGAGAGAATTTACATAAAAATCATTAGAATTTAAACATAAATGAAAATTAACTTCAATAGCATTTATTAACTTATGTAACTTTTCACTACTATTCAAACTTCAATAGTATTTAAAAAAAAACCATACCAATTAAACTTCTCAAGCTTGAGAGGGGTTGAGAAGAGAGAAACATTGAGAAATTATAGCAAGATCAATATTCACTAATTACCTTACAACTTGCTTGATTCTTTGTTCACGGTAGAGGCCCCCAACCAATCAATTGGTTAAGTATGTTGATGGAGCCACTAATGGGGATTGAAGAAAGAGGGAAGCTCCAAAAACTAGTGAATTATTAAATGAATTCACAGTTCTTGGCTTAGGTGGAGTAGAGTAACGATGCATAAACACTAACTATTTTTCAACAAGGGGGAGGCTTCTATTTATAGGAAAAATTGAGCTCCTAACCAAACAAACTGATTCTAGAATTTTCTAAATCAGTTTGGTCAATATTTGACCATTTTTAGGTCAGTTAAGCTAACTTTTTGGAACTAGACTTGAATGAGGAGAGAGGAGAGATGAAATATCTCAATTTTTATGAGTTTAAAACTCATTCAAGCATGTGAAATATGCACCTCCTTTAAAGAACTCCCCTTCCTTACATATGTGTCATAATGGAATCATTTTAATATTGCTCATAGTTTTTTACTAATAAACCTTGTACATTTTCAACTCTTCATCTTATGTGAGCATTTAAGGGACTCCCCTTCCTTACATATGTGTCATAATAAAATCATTATACCCAAATTATCTCATATTTTTAATATTGCACATAGTTTTTTACTAATAAACCTTGTACATTTTCAACTCTTCACCTCATGTGAGCATTTACTCATTTTTGGGTATTTTCTTTTTACAAGTTGGATTTATCTCCTCCCTACACATGGATTGATGCTATTGGTCCATAGGAACCTTAATTGGACCATAGTCTAAAGATTTCTGAAAATCTAGACCCTTAGGCTAAGGTTCTTTATACCTATTTTCAATTAATTCTAATTGCACATTGAAAAATTCTTTTTGAATTTCTGTTTCAGGGGAACTCATCTGAATTAGAAGAGATATTTTTCTATCCAAAAATATTCAAAATCTGAATATTCTCTCTCTAGAATATTTTTTTCTCTCTCTAGGCTAAAACAGATAGAAACAAGGTCTTTATATTTCTGAAGAGGGATTGATTACAGGGAAAGATACTAGACATCAAAAAGGGGGTGGGGGAGGAATCTTACAACACGAAAGCATGTGAAGTGCCTAAGGTCAAATGGAGGGGGGAGAGTACTTCTCCAATGATTTCTCTCATTTTTTTGCAAAAGAATGGAACTCAGAGACAATTTACATGTAGGTACACTCTATAACAAAATGGAGTTGCTGAGAGTGGGAAAACAAGCACATTGTAGAGATAGCACGAGAATTTATGATAGAGAAGAATATGCCGCATAGCTATTGGGATGAAGCTATTTCTATAGCAATTAATACCATGAACAAGATTCCTACTACAACCATACATGATGTGACACCAGAGGAGAAATTCACTGGCAAGAAACCTATTCGTCTCACTTGAATTTTTTTGGATGCATTGCCTATGTGCATGTGCCTGATGAGTTGCATACAAAGCTGCATCCAAAGGCAAACAAATGAGTGTTTATTGTATATTCCCTTGACCAAAAGGGATATAGATGCTATAACCCTACTACACGTGAGTTGAGGGTAAGTAATCTATTATCTTTGAACTTCTGTGCTTTGCCCAAACATATATTGAGACACTCTTTACTATTGTCAATGGATTGTTTTATAAGTTAAAGTTTAAAGAGGAGTGTGTGCGTATCTTTATTCTAAAGTTTAAGGAGGAGTGTGTGCGTATCTTTATTCTAAAAAAAAGAAAAAGTTAAGAAAGGCATTCAATTATGGGTGGGTGATTACTTGTCTAGTTCTACTAATTCCAGTGGTTGGGTGGTGGGCCGTGGCTAACCCATGGGCCAGATGGGGTTAGGCTGGAATCAGTAGAGTTTTAATAATAAAATTGATTAATAGGAATACACTTAGAACTCAAGTAGTTAAATAAAAGCCTGAAGACTTCTCAAGTAGAGTTTTAATAATAAAATTGATTAATAGGAATACACTTAGAACTCAAGTAGTTAAATAAAAGCCTGAAGACTTCTCTAATGAATAGATCAACAGCTGCGCATGATTCAATTATTGTGTTTGATGAAATTAGTAGCTAGTATGCTGCTAATAAGAAATATGCCATTAGGGGGCTGATGTAACTGAAAATGTGATTGCATGGAATGCAACTGAGCAACAATCACAGTCATTGAGTGGACCTAAAGAGTCCTCTTCTATTGAGTGTGTTAATAGACCATGGAGTGATAGGCTACGTGAAAATACCAGTCCTAAAAAATGCAAATGGTACATCACATAAAGGCAAAGAGAAGGTTCGTGAGCCTCTTGGTACACCTGACATTTCTAGAGGGTATTCTCTTGTTGATGGAGAGTCTAGTGGCTCGGAGAAGAGCCTTGATGATGAGCATGGGATTCGAGCTATTAGAACACCTAGTGTAAGAAAGGCAAGAGAAACTATGAAAATACCAGGTAGTGATCATGGACAATGTAGGTCAGGGAAATTTAGAAGACACGTTGACAGGTTGACATATGTTGGATATGTGGCTCACCATTATGTATATATGGCTAAAATTGTGCAAGATGTCGATCCCACATGTCTTGAAGAAGCTGTTGGGACTATAGATTGGGAGAAAGCCATGGATGAAGAAATGGCTGCATTGGATGCAAATGAGACTTGGGACTTGGTGCCATTGTGTGAGAACAGGCCATTGGATGCAAGTGGGTTTATAAAATAAAGCACAACTCAAATGAAAGTATTAGCATGTATAAAGCAAGATTAGTTTCCAAAGGTTGTGCTCAAACTTATAGCATTGATTATGAGGAGATGTTCAATCTCATTGCCAAGATGGCTGTTATTATGGTGGCTACATCAAAAGGATGGGTTTTACATCAAATGGATGTTAAGAATGCATTATTGCATGGTGAATTTCAAGAAGAAGTGTATATGGATCAGCCACCAGGTTATGAAGATGTGCGTCACCCTAATTTTGAATGCAAGTTGCGTAAATCCTTATATGGCTTGAAATAGGCACCGAGAGCATGGCATGATAAGATAGCACAATATCTTATCACCATTGGCTTTCATTTGGTAGATGTTGATCAGTCACTCTATGTGCAGAAGAGTGATAAGGGCCTTGTGGTCATCATCACAATCTATGTGGATGACTTGATTGTTAGGAGTGAGTGGAGAGAAAGTTGAGGATGTGAAATGTCTTTTCAAGAAGAAATTTTACATGAAGGATTTGGGTGAGCTGATGTACTTTCTTGGAATTGAGGATATTAGGATGACCAAGGACATATGGCTATCATAGAGGCAGTATTCATTGGACATGCTGTCCAAATATGGTATGGCTGGTTTGTAAGCCGATTTCTATGCCATTAGATTCAAATGGCAAGTTGAGTGCAATTGGGGCTGAGATTTTGGAGAACCCCACTATGTACAGGAAGATAGTGGGTAGCTTAAACTACATGACAATGACCGTGCTAGGTTTAAACTATACAATTGCATTGTAGAGTCAATTTATGTAAGTTTCTCTGAAGCCACACTTGGATGGTGTGAGGCGCACATTGCACTATGTGAAGTCTACATTAGACTATGGTCTCTTTTATGAGGCTGGTATAGAGTTACAGTTATTTGGATACACCAATGCAGATTGGGCTCGTAGTATCGCCAATAGATAGGAGATCTAGCAGCAGATTTATGTTCTTCTTTGGGAGTGGTGCCATGACATGGAGTAGCAAGAAGCAGCCAACAACTTCCTTATTAAGTACAAAGTCAGAGTATATGAGTGCTACAATGGCAGCATGTGAGGTAGCTTGTTGTGCAAGCTACTTGGTGATTTGGGGCACATAGGTTGTCATCTATTGTGACAAACATAGCAGTATGCAGTTGGCAAGGAACCCAATTTTTCATGCGCCGACCAAACACATAGAGGTCTACTATCACTTCATCAAAGAGAGAGTCTTAGTAGTAGAATACATTGACCTCGTGTATGCTAGCACAGAGGAGCAAGTAGCTGACATCTTCATGAAAGTATTGGGAGCAAAAAAGCTTCATAGATTTTGGACTATGCTGGGAGTCCTAGAGATGGAGTTAAGCTTGAGGGGGAGTGTTGAGATTTCAAGCTCAACATGACATGACACTTATGATATTCTTGGGTGATTTTTTCCGCCACTTACATCAATGGTGTGTTTGGTAGGATACTGACACGATAGATCTTTGCTAGCTCACTCACTTAGCATGTGTTCCCATTATGGAATGTATGTACATAGTACTTTAGTACTTATGTTGTATTTCCCTTATTTTTTTTTGTTGAACCTTGTTGTTATTTTGTGAAGAAGAACCAATTTTCAGCCTCTCATCTTGTGTGTTCTCTTCTAGGGTTTTTGTGATGAGTGTGTGTGCTTGCAAGAGCTCAATCTCTCTTCCTCCTCGCATCTTTTCAAACACTACTTGTGAGATTGCAATAGTTCATTTTCTATTAATTCGTTGTAGTATGCTTTTGTAAAACCATTGAAAAACTTCTTGCATATGATTTGCCTTTTTATTCCTCTAGAATGTTGTGTGTGCTGAAAGGTGTGCTGAAAGAATGTATACTTCTTGAATTACAAAAACATCAACTTTTTTGTTATCAACAAATTGCTGCAAAACATTCATTTTCACCTTTTTATACTTTTTATCTTCAGTTATGTCCTTTGTAATACTAGAAGGTACCAATCCTTTATTTGTTTAATTGGAAGATTTTTAGGATGCACGTTTTATTTGTTTGGTTCCAATATATTCCGGAAGCATAAATTGTGTTCTCAATATCTAACAAAATAGTATCTTACTAATCTATTAATCATTCAAAATTATGTTTAATAATAATTAATTCTTTTAAGTAATAATTCTTACCTTGCCTCTCACACTCTACACTTGCATCCTCCACTATTTACTTTCAATTCTACAAGATTGCAAACTTTCTTCTTTCTTTGTCTTTCACCTAATAGATTTTCTTTACTTCTTGATTTTTTAAGTTTCTCTCTTTTCTTTTTCAATTCATCGGTATCACTTGCAAAGTAGTTCCTTGAACTTTGAACACTCAGCAATCTTTTTTGATTTGTCTATTGTTACTTGTTTGATACAAGTGTTTGTACACATTTGCAAATGTCGAGTGACGTGATATGTATCCAAGAAGACCTTTGAAACCATCTCTTGCAAATCTTAAGAGTGATGTTGGATTGAAAAAAGAGAGAGTGAGTTTGGGAATTTGGGATAAATTGAGCCATCACACCATAGATTAATATGGTGTAATCCTGATGACCTCATGTTCTCTCTCTAGCTAGTACCAATGCATGGACACTTTCTCCTTTTCTGAATTGGAACATGATTATCTTCAAGATCTATGTGAAGATAATAAAGCGTCTTCCGGTTTTAAAGTTCATTTCCTTCCATTTTTTTTGTTGTACTGTTGATACAATCAAGACCTTTTATCATACCAAATTAGGACTAATGGCACAAAAATTCTTTATTAGCCTCCAAAATTTAAAATTTTGGTGCATTTATATTTGATATTAAATAGAAAATACCTTCAGTTTGGTGTGTACAGTAGTTAGTGTTGGTTAATATGATGTGTAACGTAGTAAGTGTCATATATTCTATCTTAAATGCACGAGGATATAAATAGATGTTGCATAAGACGATTAAATGTCGTCGAGGCATTAGTCAATCCAAACGACATGACTGTGAACTCATATTGCCTATAGTGACTATTGAATGCTGTCTTTGAGATGTCATGTTCTTTGATTATGATCTAGTGGTACCCGGATTTGAGATCTATCTTTGTGAACATTTGGATTCCACTTAATCGATCCAAAAGTTCATCGATCCTAGGGATAGGATACTTATCCTTAATTGTTAATTGATTCAATCCTCTGTAGTCAATACAAAGTCTTAACGTTTCATCTTTCTTCTTCTGAAAGAGAATAGGCGTACCCCAAGGTGAAACACTGGGTCTGACGAATCCTTGTTCTAACAGTTGTCTTCACTGCTCCTTAAGTTCTATGGCTCTGGGGGACTGGCATTTTGTATGCATGCTGGGCTACTAGTTGAGCTCCGGGAGTTAGCTCGATCTCATGATCTACTTCGCGAGTTGGAGGCATCTCAGTCAGCTCTTCTAGGAACACATCTGCATATCACTTAACCACTCTAGTTCTTTAGCCTTGCATTTTATGTCTACTGGATTCATCTTAACGACATAAATAGCTTGCCTCTTTCTGAGCCCTTTTAACAATTTAGAAGCCTTGACTAATTGTAGCACGAGATTTGGAATTTCCAGTTCCTTGAATTTTATTCTCGTGTGAAGATCAAGGAAAGAAATAGTTCCATTATGACAATGAATGTCAACTTGATTCTTATGGAGCTATTCCATTCCAAGGATTCCATCATAGATTCCCAAGGGTAGGACTATGAACTGGCAATCTATAATGTTCCCATCTAGACTAAACTAAACAGGGTCTGTCTCAAGGTGTGTGAAAAGAATCTTTCCACTAGCCAATTCCACTTGCATACGTTTCCCTGATTTTTTATTTAGGACTAACTTACGCAGACATCCTGGGGAAATAAAAGAATGAGTACTACCTGAATCAATCAAAAGCTTGAATTGCTTACCTTGGTACTCTTCTAGACTTTGGAGGACTGACAATTGACGATTCTGCCCCTGATGCTTAATCATGGCATAGATCTTCCCTTTTTCTTCCTCCACTTCCTCAGCTATAGTGATGGCTCTAGCTGCTATAGTCTGAGGTGGAACTCTCTCTCTTTGGTTTCCCCAATTCTGGGAGGGAGTTCAGAGACTACTTTGCATGGAGGCCGTAGGCTACGGGGCTGGCACTCTTCTGGGGTTGCCCTGATTTTGGCATGGGAAATCCTGATTGGACTGATACGAAGGAGTCTGTCTTTGAACTTTGGGACCCTGGCTAACTTGGCCCACACAAGGAGATGGAAAATCCTTGAGCCAATGCTGCCTAATTCCCTGGCATCCGAAACACCTTTTCTCACTTCGAAGCTCTTGACCCTCTGCATTCTTGAAAGAGCCAGAGTTCCTGAGAAAGAGCTTCGAGGAAAAGGTCTTCCTTCATTCCTGAAACTTCCTATCTCCTAATTCTTATTGGGACCTTGGTGTCTCTTTGGAGGTGGAAGGTTGGAAGAACTTCCTGGTGTTTGGAATCTCTTGAAGGATGAGGGAGCTAGCTTTGGAATCTCTTGAAGGATGAGGGAGCTGGCTTTGGCAGGACTTTAATGATAAAGTCTTTGGCGAATTCCTTCGCCATCCTTACAGCTTTAGCCATGGAAACTCGCTTAGCATTCTTGACCAGGGTGTTTAAAGGTTTGTTCATTCCCCGAATGAACCTGGCCGCCATGAGTTGCTCTTCATCTACTACCAATGGTGAGTACTTGAGGAGAAGAGCAAACCCTTGGTGATATTTGTCAATAGATTTGCTCCCCTGGTTTAGCTCTAAGAATTCATTAATCTTGGTTTCTAAAAATTTGAGGTGAAAAAATCTCTTCCTTAGATAAGCTTTGAGATCATTCCAAGATTGGGTGTTCTTATCTAGTTGGTTGGTGTCGCAATGGTTTCTCCATGGCACCATGGCTATTTCCACAATCTTCAGCTTTGCGAGAGCCATTTTTCTCCTCTCGTTGTATCCGGTGACATCAAAATATTCCTCCATGGCCTCGACCCAGTTCTCCACATCCTCGCCCAAGTTCTCCCCTTCACCCTTAAAGGGACCTGGCTGAGTTTTGTGAAGGGCCTTGCGAACGTCGGGGTTAAGCTCTTCCTCATGAGTGAGAGGATCGGCCATGGTTTGCTCGCCTCATGATTCTGCCAAAAATGATACATTATTAAATTTTTATTTTAATTTCGTCAACAAGATCCTAAGACTTAAGAGATTCAAAAAATAATTTCTTAAACAAGATAAACGATCTTATTGGAGATCTATGACATATGTCCGAGTAGCAGATCTTGCTTCTTTGATTCGTCATATAATAAACAATAAGAGGGAATTTTAAACAAAACATTTCCTTATTTACATAAAGGTTGTAATATGTACATAGAGTATCTCGGCTCCAGAAAGTCGAAACCTCCGTGAGAAATGCATAAGACGGCGATACAGGGCTACAGACATGCCCCGATACAAATGTTTCCTCACTGCTAAAGGAGCTACTATCTTACTACTTGGGATAAAACATCTAAGAAGTCTATAGATATGGCATGAAAGTCTGAAATCTCGAGGCGTGGGGTGATATAGAATAACACCATGAATCACTTTTAACCTCAACAGGACCATGGCCAACAACGAGATATTCTCCCTCAGCATCATGCGGCACTGGTTGTAGGAGGCGTGGAAATATTTCCCTGTGTGCCACTTGTGCTACAGTCTCTCCGCTTGATCTGAGAAATATAAATCCTCAAAATGGCTTGCGAGTTTGGCTCGACTCGTTCGAGTCTAGCGGAAGAGACGATATGCTTGAAGGCAAAAGCAATCATATCCTATGACTGGGTGAGATCCTTGGCGGGGGGGGGGGGGGGGTGCACTACTAGAAAACCCTAGGTATCACATGCGTTCAAAAGGTATTTTAGAAACCCATTAACTAAAATTTTTTCCCCAATAAAACAACCCCTCTTTACTTATGAACTAAATGATTTTTTTCTAAAATTGAATTAAAAAACCCCTCTTGTTAATGTAATTGTGTTAATTTTTCTCAATGTATCCAATTAAAAAACCCCTCCTATTGAACTCACGTGGTACACTAACATTTTTTGAGTTGAACCCCTTGAGGTGAGATCGGGAATACCGGATAAAGGTGGAACTTCCATCTATAAAACCAAATTCTTTGATTAAAAAATCTTCATTAATGAAGCTGAAGGAATGAAAATACAATACGTAAATGCTCTTTCTGAGTTTTTATTATAAATTTTCTGATAAGGTCCTAGCACTTCACTCAGGGACCGCTTCATCTCGATCCTCGCCCATCGTACCAGAAGCATACCATTTTAACCATACCAAGGCTGGTCAAGACCTCGGCAAGCTTTGCTGTGAGCGACGTCCCTCGACGACTCCCCCCGCAAGCTGTTGCACGAGTCTCTCCTTAGTTAATCACATACCAAATGCTTCCTCTAGCATTCTGGCATAAAACAGTCCTTTAAAAGAAAATAGAGATTCTATGCAAGTAGAATTCCTGGTTTGAGATTGATTTCACAAAACCCTTTTCTCATAATCCATATTTTCTTAATGAGAATCATTGATCTCTCATCAGAGTAATCTACCCATCATTTGATTGAATCACCAACTTGATTTGTGTGGCGAATTCGGTTAAGGGAAAACTACACTAATTCAATGGTAGTCTATTCTTTGTGTCAAGATTTAGAATTGGTGTTGAGGTTTTTTCTTGATTTAGATTCGAGAGATGGGTAAGTAGTTTACTAGCCGCCATTCTCACATTCCTGGTTTAAACAAAATTATTCGATTTACCTCTAACTTTAATTTCTAAGTATTTTCTTCAGATAAAAATCTACTGAACTTTTAATCGTAAGGAAAATTCTAACTTTATGAATTTTATTCCTTTCTAACCACAATCTAACCACAATAGATTAAGAAATAGTTCTATACGAGAATATCAGAATTTTATAAAAATACTCTTCTTCCATTATTCCAATCTTGGGTAAATAACCTGCAGGAGTTTGATTTTGAAATAAAGTATCGACCGAGGAAAGAAAATGTGGTTGTAGATGCCCTTATTGCTACTCTTCTGATGCAGGAAAGCAAGACTCCTCAGGAAATGAGTTGAGTTCTTGGATACAAACTGGATGAAGGATGCATGTATTTTAATAATCGGCTATGTATCCCCAATGATGCGAGAATAATTTAAGCTTAATATACTAATACTAACTCATTAAGCTTTATTATCTATGCATGATCTATATGCATGTATGCATAGAGCCTATGTATGCTCGAATATGTGTGAGAAGATTCCACTTTACAATTCTTACCAAACCTCCTTACATTAGCATGCAATGTCACTTCTCACTGATCTTTAGCATAAGGAGGTCTTAGCAAGCAATGTGATGAACTTGTCTATACACATGTAAACTCTATGACTAAAGACAATACCTTATGCATAATAGGAAATATATGATATATGCATAAGAGAGTATAAACATTCAAAAAGAGAGTATAAATATATGCATAATAGGAAATATATGATATATGCATAAGAGAGTATAAACATTCAAAAAGCTTATACTCTCCATCTATGCATAGCACTTCACATCACAAAATATGAATATAAACATAACGCATGAAGCCTTATGCATAAAGATTATCCACAAGCTTTATGCATAAAACCTTATTTATTAAGCTTTATGCATAAAAACATAATGCAAAAGAATAAGCATAAACCCATAAGCATGCTCTATGTGAGTGATGTATGATTTATGCATAACATATATAAACAAAGCTCACAGAGGGAATGAATAGAGCTTAATGCATTAATGCATAGCTCACTTAATGCAAGAAGCATGCATGCATTAATCTCTATGTATCTAGCTTATACATGCATTAAGCTAGATGCATAGAGCTTAATGCATGCACTAAGCTCTATGCATTAAGCTTAATGCATGCATAGAGCTTAATGAAAGAAGCATGCATGGATTAAGCTCTATGCATAGAGATTAATGCATGCATTAAGCTAGATACATAGAGCTTAATGCATGTATTAACCTGCATAGAGCTTAATGCACACGTCAAGCTTAATGCATGCGCATTAACATTAAGCTTAATGCATACATTAAGATATATGCATAGAGATTAATGCAAGAACCATGCATGCATTAAGGAAATGTATAGAGCTTAATGCAAGAAGCATGCATGCATTAAGGAAATGTATAGAGCTTAATGCATTAAGATTAATGCATGCATTAAGCTCTATGCATAGAGCTTAATGCATGCATTAAGTTAGATGAATAGATCTTGCATAGACATTAATTCAAGAATCATGCATAAAGATTAATGCATAGAGCTTAATTCAAGAGGCATACATTAAGCTCTATGCATAGAGCTTACTGCAAGAACCATGCATAGAGCTTAATGCATGCATAGAGCTTAATGCATGCATTAAGCTAGATGCATAGATCTTGCATAGAGCTTTGTCAGGACTATGGTCCTACGGAAGTCAAACCCTAGCATAAGTTAATAGCTTTCGGAGTCTCGAGAGTATTATTAGTGCTAGCGGGGTTCAGGGGTTAATGGGCGTTAGGGTTTGGTCGATGTGTGTACACATCTAAGTTAGCACGGCTCTTAAGTAAGATGGGCGGCCGGGCTAGGAGGTGTGGACACAGGCCAGGGTTTTGGTATAAAACCCAACGAGAAACCCTAACTCGTCATTATATGGTTGGGAGGTGAACCGACTTCCACCCTCTCTTCTTCTCCACGCCTAGGCTATGGCGGCTTGAGGAAGACGCAGCCGTAGCGGAGGCGTTACACTGGTATCAGAGCCAGTGACGGCGACCGACGTGACCTGCACGAGAAAGAGCTCAACGTCGCAGCAAAAGATTCGAAGGCGGCGACCAAGGCAGACCGGCAGTCCTCGAAGGCGATCGGTGAGCGATCGTTGGCACGCCGTTGGCGAGCGCGCGAGAATTCTCCCTTACTTGAGTGGCACAAGGGGGAGGCTTCACCATCCAAGGAGTGGGGTTTTGAACCCACCACCTCAAGCTCCAAGGCAAGTGTGCTAGCCACTTCACCTTTTCACTTGTGTTGTTCTTCTCTTCAAAAGAGCTCTACTTATTCTTTCAAGGGAGGACACAAACTACAAGGAAAGTGACACAAACTACAAGGAAAGTGACCTTTTCACCTTCAACTTTCCTTCTTTCAATTTGTGAGAGAAGTTTTCTATGCTCCAAGTTTGGAAGTTTTTGGTGGACGGATCTTCAACGACATGCTACATGCAACACACTTTTTTGCATGCATGTGTTGATTGATGACTCAAGTGGTGATTTCTTCTCGATTTCCGTGCATGCAAGAGGAATTCTTCTACGACGCTTCAATTGGAGTTCGCTTTTGAAGGTAATCCGTTCTCTATTTGTAAGCACGTGCATACCATGGCCTCAGCGGAACCGTCTCATGTTCACTTTGATTTTGAGAATGATATGCATGATGTTAGTGAGGCACACCCTTTGGGTGGTGGTGTGGGTGATTCGCGACAGGCCGTTGCGCCTGATCGGGATGACAACATGACCGATGCCGAAGGGGGTGCGAGTCCAATAGATGATTATGGTTTGGTAGACACGGTAGAGTTCGGGCGTCTCACTTCAAGGGTAGTTGCACTTGAGCGCACTATAACAAATGTCAATACCAATCTCACAAACATGAGCACGCTTTTTACTGAATTTATGGCACGTTTTGCAAGTGGATCGGCGGCAAGTGGAGGGTCTATTCCGATAGTTATGCCTCCTCTTGTTCCAAATCCTATAGTAGAATCTATTGCACCATCTGCAACGCAGGAAGGGGCTATGTTGAAAAACGTGAAGCCGCCTGTGTTTAAGGGAGAGGAGCGCGATCGTAACAAGGATGCGGTCCATACATTTTTACACAAGTGGACGGACTTGCATCGCTTACGCCGCACTCCCGCTGCTGTTATGGTCACTGAGACGAGTCTCACACTTGAAGGTAAAGCCTACAAGTGGTGGATGAGTCTACCTATTGAAACTCGCCCTAAGACTTGGGAGGAGTTTGCGGCAGCATTTAAAAAGGAGTTCTTACCGAAAAACGAGAAAGATCGGAGTTGGACAGCCTGGGACAAGTGCAAGATGGAAGGTCTTACACTTAATCAGTATGTGTCCAAATACCGTGAAGTCATTCTCAAGCTAGATGGTTTGGACGACTTTCAAAAGGTTCGTGGGTTTGTTAGAGGCCTTGATAAAGAATATCAGGCAAAGGTTAAAACCCAATATCCTAAAACTTTGGAAGCGGCTATCCAAAGTGCCCTTATCTTTGATGACACCATGGATAAGAAGGGCATGGATAGACCGGCCAAATTCAATGGCTCGCAATTTAATGCTAATAAGCATAAACTTGCTAGCAATTCTACTGAAAACACAAAGAAGTCTAAAGGGTCAAGTGGTCCGTTGTCTCCACAAGACTTTGAACGGGCCAAGAAGGAGAAACTATGTTATCATTGCTTAGGTAGTGATCATGAGAAGAAAAATTGTCCACAGTTGCCTCGCAAGAATAAGGATAAGGAGAAGGTCAAGGAGAAGGCTGTACACATGGTGCAAACACTTCCCTTGGATGCCGATCCTAAGTATTCTGCGGTAGAGGTTTTGCACACTCCCGAGATGCATGAGTGTAATCTCACTGCATCTATGTGGCAAGAGACAGTTGGACCACATGATTTGGTCCGTATGCATGGCTCCATTTATGGTCATCGAGTACGTATTCTCATTGATGATGGTGCCACGCACAATTTCTTGAACTATGCATTAGTTAAGAAATTAAAGATGCCGGAGACAAAGAGTTCTCATCGTTATGTGGTGTCCACCAGTCAGGGGGATGATCACGATGTGTGGGATACTCTAGTACGGCAAGTGCCTGTGTTTGTGCAAGAACACACTATGGTTCTTGACTTCCAAGTGATGAATATGTCTCGTGCGGATGTCATCTTAGGACGGGAGTGGTTGTATGGGTTAGGGTCATCACTCAAAAGGAGTTATGAACATAATACGTTTACGTTTGAGGCCAATGGTAAGCATGTTTTACTTATTGGGGAACGTGATGTACCCCCAACACCACTCTGTAATGCCGAACTCTCTTTTTTGGAGCATAGTAATCAAATAGAAGAAGTCTATTTTTGTTATTGTGTGTCTCAAACTAGTGGGTTTGATGTGCATGATGTTTCTTCTTCAAATGAATCTTCCTCAGCGATGCCTTCTTTCTCTTTACCTTCTTCTAAAATCTCTTTAAATAATCTTAAGCAACCAGTTAATGCTTTGTCTTTGCAACAACTGTTACAAGAATTTAAAGATATTTTTCCTAATGAATTACCAGAGGGTTTGCCACCCGAACGAGCTTTGCCTCATCGCATTGATGTCGTTCCGGGCACCAAACCAATTAGTAAGCCGTCGTACAGGCTTAGTGTGACTGAAGCCGCTGAGGTGGAACGTCAGCTTGCTGACTACCTTAGTAAGGGCTTCATTCGCCATAGTGCTTCACCATGGGCATCGCCCATTCTTTTGGTGAAGAAAAAGGATGGATCCATGCGCATGTGTGTGGATTATCGATCCTTGAATGCGGTAACCATTAAGAACAAATACCTGCTACCTAAGATAGATGAGTTGTTTGATCAACTCAAAGGTGCGAAGTATTTTTCTAAAATTGATTTACGTTCAGGATATCATCAAGTGCGTATTAACGCTGATGATATAATCAAGACTGCGTTCCGAACTCGCTTTGGACACTATGAGTTTTTGGTTATGCCGTTTGGGCTTACTAATGCCCCGGCAACGTTTATGACGCTTATGGATAGCGTACTAAGGCCGTACTTAGGCAAATTTGTCATTGTCTTTCTTGATGACATTTTGGTCTATAGTTCGACTTTAGAAGAGCATTTGGAACACTTACGAAAAGTTTTTCAGTTACTACGCGAGAATGCACTTTACGCGAAAGAAAGTAAGTGTGAATTTCTCAAGGATAGCATACAATACCTAGGTCATGTAATTTCTGCAGACGGAATTGCTATGGATGCTAGTAAGGTTGATGCTATTATGCGATGGCCAACACCTCGAAGTAAGGAAGAACTTCAAATCTTCTTGGGAATGGCAGGATTTTATCGCAAATATGTGAACGGTTATGCAAAGATTGCCGCTCCCATGACTGATCAATTGAAAGGTGCGGCAATTACCTTTCAATGGCGTGAGGAGCAACAACGTAGCTTTGATAAGCTTAAAGTTGCTTTGGCTACAGCTCCCATCTTGGCAATTGTGGATCCTCAAAAACCATTTTGTGATTGAAACGGATGCCAGTGCTAAGGCAGTGGGTGCGGTTCTCATTCAAGATCGTCATCCTGTTGCCTATGAGAGCAAGAAGCTCAATCGTGCTCAACAAAACTACTCAGCTTACGAGCGTGAGCTCTTTGCCATCATATATGCCTTACGAAAATAGCGACATTACTTATATGGTGCGCAATTCGAGCTTGTTTTTGATCACGAAAGCATAAAGTGGTTTATGAACCAAACAGATTTGCAGGGTCGAAAGGCCAGATGGGCTGAGATCTTTCAGGAGTATGATTGCAAGCTACGCTATCGCAAAGGACGTTACAATATTGTAGCTGATGCTTTGAGTCGTATGCCGGAGATTAATTCGCTGCTATTCACAGAGTTGAAAAGCGAATTGTTAGAATCTTTACGAGGCAAATGCAAGCAGGATTCAACATACTCAAAGGTGTGGAATCATGTTCAAATGAGGGGTCCCTCTCACTCAAACGGTAGTGTTTCCAGTTCTTCCACACATGGTTCTTCTTTATCACAAGATGAACTACAGCGATGGAAAAACTTTTCCATCGATGATGGATACTTACTCCACAAGGGGAGAGTTTGTGTTCCATTGGACTTAGACACTAGGCGCCAAATTCTTTTTGAGTGTCATGATAGTCCAAGTGCAGGTCATGCGGGCATTCGCAAAACGTATGCTCTCGTAAGAAAGCATTTCTATTGGCCTGGACTTCACAAGGATGTTACTGACTATGTTCTGCAGTGCCAGAAGTGTCAAGTGAACAAAGCAGAACGTCTTAAAGCTGGCGGGTTACTGCATCCATTAGAGATTCCTGACAGAAAGTGGGAAAGTATCTCTATGGATTTTATAACGGGCTTGCCCACAACGAATCGTGGACATGATGCCATTTGGGTAATCGTGGATCGATTAACCAAGCTTTGTCGGTTTGTGCCTACTAAGAAAACAGTTACAACTCTAGAATTGGGACGCCTTTTCGTGGAGAATGTTTACCGACTTTATGGCTTACCATCCAATATTGTCAGTGATCGCGATCGCAAGTTTAACAGCCATTTTTGGCGAGCAGTATTCAGTAAGTTGGGTACTATGTTGAACCTTAGTACAGCTGATCATCCGCAGACAGATGGTCAGACTGAACGGGTTAATCAAGTGCTGGAAGATATGCTTCGGGCATATGTCAGCAAAAAACAATCTGATTGGGAGTCTTATTTGCCTATTCTTGACAGGCTTTAGCCCTTTCATGTATGCCTGGGTGTCCTAGCAACTACGAGCCCGTGCATCGCCTGGTCAGAACCCTCTACGATCCTCCTTAGGTGTCCTAGCACTTCACTCAGGAACCGCTTCGTCGGTCCTCGCCCATCGTATCGGAAGCACACCAATTTTAATCGTACCGAGGCTGGTCAAGACCTGGGCAAGCTTTGCTACCCACGGGTGACGTCTGTTGCGTGACGGGCTTATTTAGGGCTCTTGTAAAGAGTTCCAAGTTGTAGATGAGTGTGGGAGTGGGCTTGACAATAATCCCACATGGGAACTTTTGGGAGTTTTAGAGTTTTTGTATAAAAAGTGGCTCATTTGAGAGCTTATGGACACATTGGGCTAAACTCATGCTTGAGCTCTCTTGAGACTAGCTCTCCCTCTTCTTCCATAGAGGTGCAAGCTCTTCTCTCTCCCCATCTACATTATTGTAAGTTCTTTTTTTGTTAATTCAATGGAATGAGTGAATGTTTGTCTCTCTTCTCATGTCTATTCTCTAGTGTGCATGTTTCTTGGTTGATAGCTTCAAGGTTTGTGTGCATGCTAGGGAAGTAAGAGCTTGAGAATGAAGGATGCTTTGAGCTTGTGTATGCATTAGCTTAGCTTTCTTCTTGTATTGGATGCTTGAATGAGTGGGATGATGAGTGAGTGAGTTATGGCAAGATTGAGCTTGTGTGTGTGTTAAGTCTATGTCAATGGTAGTAGTATTCTTAGCATTCTCTCCATTTGTGGATAAGCTTTTGTGCACCGGTACGGGTTGAATCCCTAGCTCCGAAAGGGATGCAAATCCCATTGGATTGAGCTATACGTGGATCATGCTACTCTTGCTACAAGTGAGAGAGTTTTCCGTCTCTCCATTGGCGCCGCTGCCGGGGAGAAGACTCAAATCCGGTTGAGAGTGTGTGAAAACCACCACTATTTCCTCTTTTGGTTGCAAAACCATTGAGTGATTAGGTTAAGTTCGGGTGTGCGATCCCGGTGTGAGTGGATAAGGTTAGGATAAGAAAAAACCATTGAGCGGTTGAGGTTTCTCCCGCATTGTTTTTTATGTTTTATTGCTTTTATGCTTTTTCAAGTACCGTTCATTATGCTTACCTTCATTGTTTTTTGTCATTTCATGCTTTCATGCTTTTCACTAACATGTAATTAGTAAAAATAATAAAAGAGGTGCTGAAGGCCGGCAACAAGAAACTGGGCGGCTGCAGGGCCGTTGAAGGACAGAAAGAGGGGTGGCCGCGTGGAAGTATTGTGTGGCTGTAGCAAGAAGGCTGAAGCGAGAGCACAGTGCGAAGGACAAAGGCTGGCTGAAGTTGTGGTAGACTGGCCGTGTGGAAGCATGAAGACTGGCCGGCGTGGAAGCGTGAAGACTGGCCGAAAGAGGAGGCGACTGGTCGGTGGCGTGGAGAGTGGTCGGCGTAGGAGACGCTAAACGCAGCAGCTGTGTAGGAGAAGAAGCGAAGGCTGTGTCGACCGGCAAGCTGGCTATAGCAACGAGGAGAAAAGAAGGTGCAGCTAAGGCGGCGAAACGGGCGCAAGGAAGTGAAAGACTGTTGGAGAGAGAGCGGAGGTAGACGTAGGCGAGGAGGAAAAGAAGGCCGCGCCAGTGAAGAAGCCAGAGGCCGGCGAAGTGACGTGTCGCAGTGAGCAGCACTGGGACCTGTCGTCACCGCCGTGAGCAGCACTGCGAAGGCACCGAAGAGAAGGAGGCTGAGGTGACCGAAGGTGACGTTGTGCAGCTTAGGTGGTGGCAAGGAGGAAGCGATGAAGGCGGCGAAGGCTGCAGCTGGTGGCGTAGGGCGAGGAGGCAGTTGGCTGTGAAGGGAGAGACAGCTGGCTACAGCTGACTGTAAGCGGTTGCGAAGGCAGCGAAGGGTGGGTGCTAAGGCACTGCAGTTGTGAGGCGGCATCAGAAGGTCAAGGCGGTGAAGAAGGCGAGAGCGACGAAGCACGTGAAGGCGGCTGCAGCAGCGGCGCACGATCCGGAGCTGATAAGGATTATAAGGTGAGTATTTTTTTAATTATTTTGTTAATTTTTATGTTTTTTGTATTTTTTTTAAAAAAATAGAAAAAAATAATAAAAAGAAAAAGAAAAAAAATATAAAACAATAAAAATAATTTTAAAAAAAAAAGAAAAGAAAAGAAAGAAATAAAATAAATAAATAAAAAAAATTTGTGTTTTATTTTGAGTTCATGTTTTTTGCATAATTTGTATTTTTTTTAAATTTCTGTAATTGTTTGCATAATTAGTGTAACTTGCATTTTTTTAAATTTTTGTAATTTTTTGCATAATTAGTATTTTTGTGTAATTAGGAAAAAAGTAAAAAATAAAAAAAATAAAAAATAGAAAAAAAATAATAAAAATAAAAAAATAGGATAGGTATTTACACACCTATTCCTGATAGTTGCATTTAGCAATTAGGTAGGGTTTAATATATATATATATATATATATATATATATATATATATATATATATATATACATACATACATACATACATACATATATACATACATACATACATACATACATACATACATACATACATACATACATACATACATACATACATACATACATATATATATATATATATATATATATATATATATATATATATATATATATATATATAACAAAAACTAAAAAAACCAAAAAAGAAAAAACAAAAAAAAACAAAAAAATTTAACCTTATGCACTTGCGGTCGGGACGTCATATAGACACTGCCATAGGGCCTAGGGCACCTTCTAGAGTACCTACGCAGGAAAGTGGTACCCAATCGGTAGGAAATTTGGCAGATATTGCTGAAACCTTTTTCGAATCCCAATCTGATACCCTTTCCAGAACAACTAGCTCATTGTCCATGGACAATCTAGGGCCGTCAAATAGTCATCCCTTAGCCCCAAATAGGACACCCACAAGATCTTTTAATCCATTTGAAGGCGACACCATGGGGTTAACACTCAATGTGAGACTTCAATATGTCTACATGAATGCTCAAGGAGCTGAGATCTTTAGGGATCCACAACAACGGTATCTTGTTAAGATCGCAGACTTTTTCTCAGAACTTGATAGAGCACCTCTAGTCAATGACCAGGGTAACATGTACATGGGTGGAGATGGTGTTCGCTCTACGAAGTCACCTATCATCCAGAGAATGTAGACAAATTAGGGGAGCTCTCTAAAAGCGAGTTCTTAGAATTATCAAAGCTTTCCAGAGCAAGGGAGTCTAGAGATGATTGGCTCATTGAGCCGGACATGCTAGGACCCTCCAATGCCCAGTCCTCAAAGCCATCCATAGATGATTTAATTCTTGTAGATCTAAATTTGGAAAGGGATAGGAAAGGCAAGAGCAAAATGGATCAGGGGGCTGAAAACCAATGGGAGTTTGTACGACAAATTCCAATGACAAAGGTCTTACAGGATGACCCACTTCAAGAGGTCTATAAGGACTCTTTAGAGGGATATTATGCCACAGCTAGATTACCAGAGCTAGATCTTCCTCTAGCACTTGTGGTGGTAGTCGAGAAGCTTGCAGGACACATGAACCGAATCGTTGATAAATGGGCCAATGAATACCGAACCTTAGATTGGAAGGAGATTCGGGAGCTCACGTGGAAAGGACAATCATTATTCATGGAAGTGTTCTCAACAAATACAGCTAAATCAGGAGAGACAGCCTTTCTTGGAGAAACTGTTGCTCCTCCCCTATGAGAGTTCATTAGAGAGGGACCCTCAACATCAAAATGGACCACTGCAAGTAGCCCAACTCTAGCACCAAGATATTATCCTACACCAAAAGTGCGACCACAGGTCACACCACAACAACGTTTTTCTCACTATGACAACCGGAGGGTAGGGGAGCCAACTCGGCCTCCCATAAATGTACCTCCTGAAATGCGGGTAACAAGATCTTTGGAGGGGGTTGGTGAGGCAGGTAATAGGGGACCCACACCAATTTGGGATGCATGTGGACCATCTTACCAAAGAGAGGAACAATTCCCACTGAGAGTGAGAGGCCGTAGGCCTTATGATGACATCTTGGGATACCTTTTCCTAGAATCTTTCCACACCCCTATATTCACTCATGCTACCCTTGATTCTCTCATCCAATAGATTCTTCTCACCTTTTCATTTCTACCCACTCAATTACTGACTCCCTTTTACAATCTCTAACTAAGGTTTTGTTCCCGCACACACCCATTCATTTGCATATTTCAACACCTCCCCTCAAGTGAATAATTCTAGCACACCTGGACCCTATACCAAGTTTCCCTCTTAGTTGGTAGCCCCCGCGACTAGTGCCTCAAGTCCCTAACTCATAGTCCTTGACACTCTTTCTCTATTTGTCCACGGCTACTACAAGTGCCGTAACTTTGACTAAATTGCTTACACATATATCTACAACACGACCTACATCATCGGTGGCTCAGAGGTGGTTTTATTATATTGGGACAAGTCACATTGGGTTGTGGGGTTTCTCTCTTTCTTTGTCAGAGAATATGTTCTGTCTCCTCTATCTTAGGAGTCTCCATGAAATTTGTCGATGACAATCCTTCTTCATTTGGTTTGCTATAGTAGTCTCTAGCCATGTGTCCTGGCTTCCCATAGTTGCGGCAAGTGAAAGTCCTTCCTCCTCCCCTACCTCTTACTCGTCCTCATCCTCATGCGAGGCCTCCTTGAGTGTAGAGTGCTTTCTCCTATCCAATTGTTGGGTCCAATCCTTTCTTTTCTTTGACCTTGTTCTCTTGCTCTAGGAGAGCTCCTTCTATCTCATGCAACTTCAAATCTGGTATATTCTTTAAGGTTGCCACAATGTTCTCATACTCTCCCTTGTCCACACTCTTTAGAAGTACTGCTAGTGCCTCGTCATCTTCTACTTTCTTCCCAATTGCTGTAAGTTGTTGTTTGATGCTTTTGTATTTGTTCAAGTGTGGTTAGAGGTTCACTTTCCTTTATGTCAAGTTTATAGAATTGCATGAGCAGATTTATCTTCGAATTCTTTGCTTGAGTGCCCAATAATTTGTTAAGTTCATCCCAAGCATCTTTAGCTTGTTGTATCCCCCCAATGTTGTGAATGATTTCATCATTTAAGCTAAGTGAAATGAGTCCTAATGCTTTCTCATTTCTATTCTTCCACTCATCCTTCCCATGCTCCTCTGTACGTTCATCTCTTCCCTCAAGTAGCCCCCATAAATTCTTCCTCATGAGCAAATACATGGTTTTTGTTTGCCATGTGTATGGAATTGCTCCTTGTTGAATTTAGCTACTTCTTGTGTAATGCTCATGAGATGATGTAAAGGGGGTCTTACCTCTTGATCCAATTCAAGATTCAAGTGCAGTGTCTACCATTTTACAACTACAATTTGGTGTTTAATGATGATTACATCAAGTTTACAAGCATGAATACATCGAAAATTTCCATAAAGCCAAGGATAGTTGGTTTTGTACTGAATGGCTGGGACATCAAACCAACTTCAAATTGTAATATGAAGTGATAAAGGTCTATATTAGATACCCAATGGTAGGTTTGAACCATTAATTGTACCAAACTTCAGTGACTAGTAATAATTAATCACTAAGTAGTGAGCTTAATCTCCTATTTTGTGTGCAAAACATAGATTGTACGGGGAGGCCAAATCTGGTGCCTTAGAGTTAAGATGATCTTAAATCCTTTTAAGGGCATGAATAGCACTTAGTCTAGTAGAGGATGAAGTCTGAAAACATGAGATTTAACCAAATAATGAATGCTTAATCTCTGTTTCACCAAAGTCACTTGCAAATTTGATCTAGAGCTTGATGTAGCTTCTACTTGACAAATTTCAAAATTATGAGGCCACCAGCATGTTCAACACACCCAAAAATCCCTTGGGCTAGCTCTAATGGTTCCAATTTAAAGGCGTGATGGCGATTTTGTAATTTTTCTCAGAAAAAAAAGTGCTAGCAAATCGATGCTTCGGTTTGAGGTACTAAGGTGCCATGCCTAGGTACCAAGATGTTGGCAAGAGGATGTGTGAATTTTGTAGGCAATGGAGCTATGTGGAGGGAGAGATCTAAACTCCACCAAGAGTGGGTACTGCAGAAAGTGAAAAATGGCTTATAAGGCTATTAGCACCTAATTAGTAATTAAGAAGGTGCTAAGGCTTAAAACAAGAGTTAAATGCTAAGCTAGGCTCTCATACCAAGTTGATTTTATGGTAATGTGATGGACTATGGTGGATCAAATGCAAGAATCAATATGATTAGCAAGAAATTAGAAAGTGATTAAAGCAAGATTAGTACACAATTAATCTAATAGCATAATGTAGTCTTGGATACTAAAAAACTGGCTAGTTCTCATTAGGCCAATGCCTCAATTTATAGCTTTTACATCCACAAGGTTCCAAGCACCCACTCCACACTAATTTCTCCTTGATTTGTGCCACCTCCCCTACATCTCTGGGGGGCATCTTTTCCTAGAATCTTTCCACACCCCTATATTCACTCATGCTACCCTTAATTCTCTCATCCAGTAGATTCATCTCACCTTTTCACTTCTACCCGCTCAATTACGGACTCCCTTTTACAATCTCTAGCTACTAAGGGCTTGTTCCCACTCACCATTCACTTGCATATTTCAACAGTAGGAGGTTATACAATAGCCTAATATCACAGGTTGTATTTTTTGTCTAAGCTTTTGTTGTTGTTTTCTCTTGGTTGACTTGCCATATGCGAGGTAAGTGGCATTATTCATTCAACCTCATTTTTATTGCACCCTTGGATGCAAGGTTTAAGAAATAGACTTATGTATAGACATATGGGGCATTGTTATATGCCATCTAGAATGCTGCTTATGTTCGGTTAGGAGTGGTTATCTGCGAGAGTAGGTGGTTATAGTGGAGGGGGAGCCCTCAATCTTCTCACTATCCTTCTCTTGCAAAAGAGGAGTTGCCTTTCGCTTTAATAGTGGGGAGCATGTGGAAAGTCCTCAGATGCTATCATTCGAAAGGAAAATTCTCCACCCTGCTTGTCTAAGTAGTAAATGTAGGTGGTCTTAACAATGTTCTAATATCACATGTATTCTTTGTCTAAGCTTTAAGTATGGCTTGGGTTAGAGCAATCATGTTTTGTTGCCTATGCATGTATTTAGTAGCAATGTTGATCGACCCGTCATAAGATCCCGATGTAGCCAATATCCTGTCCATTATAAATTAGTGATATGGGCAGCAAGTGGTGTTGTGGAAAGAAAAAATAGTCACATTGTAGAAATTTATCATGCCTTGATGTGTGAAAAGAATACACCATAATATTTTTACGTTGAAGAAGTGACACAACTATTGAAGAGAACCACCACTACCATGGTATGATGCCTAAAACAAAAGTTTATAGGCATAAAACCAGGTGTGTCTCACTTAAAAGTGTTTGGATGTATGTATATTGTATGTGCATGTTTCTAATGAAGCAAGAACAAAGTTGGATCCAAATGTATAGAAATGAATCTTCATTGGTTATGCTTTGGATTTAAAAAGTTATAGATGCTATAATTCTACCACTTTATGAGATGCAAGTAAGAAGAGATATCTTTATGAGATGAGTAGTTTGGCATGCGCCAATATGGTTCCATCAAAACTTTTCACATACATAAAGTTAATCTTTTATGCATTTTATTTGTATTATATTTTAATCTTATATGCATGCGGGCTTGCAGGTGGGCCAGTCGACGCCATGGGGCCAGACTACCCCATTTAGCTAGTCGAGGTCGTGGGGGGCAATCTACCCCACTTGCTTAGTCGGGGTTGACTGTGCCTTTGATATGCACGGGGCCGAGTGGTGTAGGCCCATCATGGTATGGGTGTGATGAGCCTACACCACCTTCCTCTACTAGATCCACCCCCACTCCCTCACATCCCTCTTCACCACCACCAGGATGATGACGTAGTAGGGAGGAGGAGTATAGGGGGTAGTAGACATGCTAGTGGGGGGGGAGCCGGCTGCTATTGGTTTGGCAAAAGTAGCACCAGGTCTCTTGATGTGTCTCCCCAACCAGGGAGCTCATCATCTACACATTATGAGCCAACCCTCAGGAGACCCATTCCACCGTTCGATCCCACGTCTCTTACCATACACCATACGGATGGTGCCCTCGTGATGGATGCATGAGGAAAGAAAGTCATGAATCATATGCATGTACTTGCAAACCTGGAGTTCGTAATCTTCTTCAAAAAGTGGAAAGCACAAGATGAACTTTCTAAGCAATATGTTATCGATGTGCTTAAGTCGGAGTTCCTCGTGCGCCACATGTGGGTCTGTGCTTCTCCGAGGAGTGGATGAAGTTGCGCATCAAGCTTTTTCTCTCTAATAGGAGAGAAAATATCAAGAGAGCAACGAAAAATAATTTCCAAGGAGAAGCCTAGCGTGTGTACGGCCGAGGAGTGGTGGAGGCACACAAGTAGTTTCGTGAGAAAGCACCCAGGTGCTTTTCAACAAGCGGGGTGAGTGCTTCCCAAATATAGAAGCGAGGGACTTCACACTTCGGATCCAGCGGGAAATCCTCCTTTCTTGCTCGTTTTGTAAGGATCATTTCTTCTCTCCTTTTATTTCGATTTGTACTATATTGTTTTCTTGAAGTAATTGTTTATTTTCTTAATTGTTTTTTTGTAGAGGGAGGTTGTTGGGCGTGACCCAACAAAGGAGGAATATGACTCTGGGTATAGAGCCCCCCATCTGTAATTGTGGGCATGGATGCGTACGTGAGGTGTATGCTTGGATGAGTCCGTTTTGGGGACTCAAGCTGATGAGGTAATGTGTTGCCTAAACCATTATATTTTCTATGTTTATTTGTATTTCCATGCTTTAATCCTTACCTTTGATGGCATGTATGTAGGATGAAGGGAAAGAAGAAGAGGAGGATCCAGATTATCAACATCGTGAAGCAAGTGAAGAGGACAAGGAATCGGATGATGAAGATCACTTGGAATCCGATGAGGATTCCATTTAGACACCACCTCTTCATACCTCTTTTGTAAAAACTTTATGTATATATGGCCAAAGGCCTAACAATTTCTAAAATATAATAACGTTTTCGGCTCAATTGCATTCTCCACAATGTATGTGTTTCTTGTATTTGTGTTTGTGTTACAAATCTAAAACTCTGACTCTGTTTTTTTTTTAAAGAGTTGGGCAAACTGGGGAGTCCTTTGGAGACTCCCCAGTCTTCCCCAGCTCTTTTTGTGTGTAGAGAGTTCATTACTCAGTAGCAAACCCGTTGCAGAAATAGCAGTGTTTCTAACAACGAAAATGGCCCGACACCTAGCTGTGCTTCTAGTTATAAAAATGCTGTTATTTTTTTATTAGACCTTAATTATATTGTAGTGAAAGAGAAAATTGTTATGGTTCCCGATTTGTCAAGCTAGCGATGCTAGTATGAAGTGTCCACATTTGAGACCCCGACCCGCTCTCTACTATGCTTATTGCCAAAGGTGGGGTAACCCCCCCCTAAGACCTCCAATTTTTACCACCACAGACCTTTCCTCCAAACCCTAGACAATCGCTAGCTTTACCAGCCCTAGTGCAACACAATGCACCTCAACTAGGCCATGAAGTGCCTCAAGAGGAATCCTTAGGGTGCCTATAGTACCCTTACCACCCCTAGTCCTACCACCACAACTGTCATTACCTCCAATCACCCATGTTCACCAGTGACCTTTTTAGAGATCTTTGAAAAATGTTGGGAGGGAGAAGCCATTAACAATACCACATTTAAGTGCATTGAGTCAGGCAGTCCACCCTTGCAGATCCTAAGTCACTACTATAAGATGGAGGGTGAACACATGTACCCTATGTACCTAACAACCCCAACCCCACGGGGATGACTTGAGTGACATGGACAAATTACCACCAATGCAATGCTTTCATTGTGCAGGACCTTATCGAATAGCTAAGTTTCTAGTAAACAAAGGAATGGCTAGTACTCCTATGAGTACTAGCCATTCCTATGAGTTAAAGTAGCAATACTCCTATAAGTACTTCTGCCTTAACTCCTTCATGCCCCCGTGATGTGGGATAGACCATATATACATGGATTGTCCATTGAAAATAAGTATGTCAGGGAAGGGAAATGAATATAAACCTAGCACCAGCCTTAACTTGCTCAGTCTCGAGGGGTTCACTATAAGTAAAATCTTTGTATCACATGGGTTCAAGACTTATTTTAGAAATCCCTTATCTGTGAACTTTTCTTGAATAAAACATACCCTTTTTCTATTTAACCTATGAGAACCCCCTTTAAATGGTACCCTTTTGTATGTAAAAAATGTGTAAAAAAGGAATTTTTAAAAATCCCTTTTGTTGAACCCACATGTTATGCTTACATATTTATGAGTCCCCCCCCCCCCCCCCCCCCCCCCCCCCCCCCCCGAGTGCTGAGTGTATGAGATGGCTTCATTCACATGGTGCCTCTAAATGCGGTCACCAGAATGCAAAGTAGCAGGAGAGTTGCAGATCATGCCACCGAAGTGTCTACATCGCAAAACTAGGAGATCCTTGGACATGAATGGATTTTATCCCCTAAATAAGGCCCTGAACAAGCATGTGCAACTAGGTGCTTGCAAAAGAAAAAGGCCACAAATATCGGCAAAGGGGATAGCCGTGTGTGGTCATAAAGAGAGGGTCCGATGAGGGGACAACCACCAATGTGTCATCTTATTTATTTGATGAGGAGAATATGCTACCATCAACCCCTAAGTGAGAGGGAAAATAGATCCCCATCGGCTACCCGAAAAGTTAGCCAAATATCCAAACCCCATTAAAGAGAAGGAAATGTTAAAGGCCACTCAGGAGTTGGTTTGGTTGTTTTGCAAGATTAGGGTGTCCACCATCAAAGAGAAGGAAATGTTAAAGGCTGCTAAGGAGTCAGTTGGGTTGTTGTAGATCAGGGTGTCCAGTTTATGCTGGACTAGGACAATGCTTGGAGAGCAAATCTGGGGAGGGAAGGTATGCTAAATGAGATGAAGCAACTAATAGACAATACACATGCACTCAAAGTAAAAAAAGATCACTTAAATTAATATAAATTAGTCTAATTAAATTAAATTTATCAAAAAATATGATAACATGATTAATAAATGATCTTTCCATACTTAGAGAGATCTAATATAATTTTACTAATTAAATTATTAATATTTACAGGCCTTTTGATAGCTTGGAAGAATTTTGGAAAAGAGATCATTAAAATTCCAACCATTGGATTTGCAATTTTGACTATTAATGTCTCATTATCTAACACTCTTTTGAACTACAAGATTGAGCATTTTAAGTGGTAGTTATTGTGGGTACAAAAAGTGGCATATATTATAACACTTTAAAGACCTTGAAATTTTAAAGAAAATAGACAAATAGCTTAAACGTTTCTCAAAAATCAAGTTAAGCTCTATATTATGTGAAGATCTAAGGTCCAAAGTGAGAATCTCATATGAGTTTATATGTAAAATGTATTAGCATTTTATGGAATCAGTCCAAATTTGGGACATGGTGTATACATTGCCTTTGTACATTAGGAAATGAGGAGTTTTGACTATCTAATGCTTAATTAGATTATGTAAATATATTCCCAACTTTGCATGTGTTGTTTCAAAAGAGAACTTGAAAGGCAATTCCTTCATTAGCTAGGAGAGATTTGCCACTAATGATAAACAAATTCTTATTTTTCTATTGTTACAGGGTGCCTAAGTGGACAAAACTGGGCACCGTGATATTGCAACCACCCGATTATGGAGTGTGAAGATCAATTGGAGGAGGAACATCAAGTAGTACATGCTACAGAAGGTCTCTCTATGCCAAACCTTCAACCAACTAAGGAAACCCAAGAGCTTAATAGAGGTCCCAATAATCAAGCACTCCTTGAAGAACTTCCTTGAAGGATAGAACCAAAAGCCATGATAGCCCCACACCAAGTAGACCCTATTGTTGAGTATCTCAAAAACCTGAGGGATGATCACCCAAAAAAGAATGGACAAAAAATCTCATATCCCAATACCCTACACCCAAAAAAGCCTATTGTTGAGAAATGTGGTGCCAAATATCACAAGGAAGAGATAGGGAGTGAGTTCAGTAAGCCAAACAAGAGCAAAGGTCAGCATACAGCTATTGTGAAATCACATGGCTAGGAAGGATTGAAGATGATGATAGCCTTTATTGTAGAGAGACAACAATAGTGAAGAGGATTAAGCTTAATGATAAACAATAATCAAGGTTTACGACTCACAATACCATAATCTCATTGCCTTAGAGTTGATCCAAGTACATCCTTTTATAGCTCTCATGGAGCTCCCAATCTATGCTTTGTGTGCACCCTAGTGCCAACCATGTGTCCATAAATGCTCACACTACATGTGCTCCCTTGAACTTTACATGTGCTACATTTTTTACCTTTGAATTCACCTTTTACAAATGACCACACAAATAAATCTTTGCCAATGTACCCTTAGTCCATTCCTTATCTAATGTGCATGCTCCTCCCCTTGCTCTATTCATGTTGCACACTCACACATTGCTTTTCTCGTGACACCTCTGTTGAGATATCGAGCTCATCTAGTGAGGCGGTGGACATTGATGACCCACCTGGGGGATAGGCCCCACACTTACACCACTGGCATGGTTGGTGAGATCATGGGTGATATGCGGCTAGTGGGATGACACGCTGTGTGACAGCCATTCTAGAGACTGGCATAGTTATAGCGCCAGCTCATTTAGTTGGGTTCACACTATAGAGAACCCTTATATGTATTTGGTTGAGTACCTTTTCATATTGTGTGTACTCTTATCTTTGTATATGGTGTATTGAGTGTTGTGTGAAGAAGAAGAAGATTCTCAGCCTCTCACCTTGTGTGTTTTTTTTAGGGTTTTGTGAGTGTGTGTGTGTGCTTGCAAGAGCTCAAGCTCTCTTCTCCCCTACATATTTTCATGGTATCAGAGCCTGTTCATGCTAAGGGCTGAGCTGCAAGCAAGAGAAGCACCATAAGCGGTACGAGGGTAAGAGCTTCATCTACTCTTCCCTATTTGTGTTGGCGACTACACCCTTGTCGGGAGCTCTACGGGAGGCACGGGCAAACGATCTCTGATGAAGGAGATTAGTGCCTAAAATTGTGATTAACAAGACATGAGATTGGAGCCTTTAATTAAGCACGTAGAGACACTTCTTTGATATCATTAGGACAAACTTGGACTCAATTTTGGGCCCTCTAAGAAGTGCAAGCTCAGCTTAGAGAGAGATAATCAGAAAGGTCTTAAAAATATTCAAAATTGCATTTTGGCTCATTTTCATTCATTTTTAAATATTATAATAAATATTTTCCATATAGTAAAATATGCATAGAGTACTGCTACTTTAAATTAGTTTTCTAATGTGGCCGCATTCATAATGTAAAAACGTAGCTTCAATGATTCAGTTCTCTTGAATATTTGATTGGATGCGTTGTTCTATTTTTAGATATTTACTTCATCCAAATTCCAATATACATTACAAATCTGGAGCGCATTATTGTGATTTAGTACCAAAAAGAATAGTGGAAGAGATGCTAAATCAAAAGAAGTTTCAAAAAATCAATGAGAAGCATGCGTCTTTCTTTATGAATAAGAACCAGCTCTATGCAACTCAAGTGCAAGTGATTTTGGATGAGACTGGCATCTCTTACAAAGGATATAACAAACTTTCTAAAGCATTAGCAGATAAATGTAAAAGTAAAAAGAATTAAGGCTCGTTACTACCAAAACCAATGCAAGTAAAGTCTACACACCAACATGTGAACTTAGAGGTGTCTAAGAATCTTGGTTTACCAATATATATTAAAGCAACATATGTTGCTAAAGATCAAGATGTAGTCTTTAACCAGCACAACAACATCTTCTTTGATCTTGAAGCTTTACAAAGGTACACACTTCAGTTCTTTAAGATTGGTCAAGAACAATGTGATGGAGTTCTTAAATTTGTTTTAAACTTGGATGAGTGAGATTTTAAACAATAGAAAAATGGAGAGGGTTACTATCACTCTAATGCATAGGGCCTTAGACCCATCAATTACAAAAGATGATACAAAATATTTTAGTGTTGGAGAATAACATATTTTCACTTGGGTCTTTTGAGGTATCTCCTTAACCATTAAATATGATTGTGTATTACATAACACCATATTAGTGAATTTGGGAATTTCCCAATTCCCATTTTTGAATACTTTAAAAAGGGGACATGGATAACATGTTTGTAAGTTTCTCAAAACCCTATCATATGACCTATCGTTGGAAAGCGCTTGAAAAATGGAATCTAAAGAGCTATAAAGCGCTCATTTTGGATTAGTGGTGTTCAAGTTATGGTTAATCCAAACTTTTGACCACGTGTCCCAAACTTGTGGGAAATTCCCATATTCCCCAATATGGTGTTACATTGAATTAAATTTAACATGAAATTTATATTAAACATGAGCTGCTTGACAATGACACAGGTGGATAGAGAAGACTTTGAAATTTTACTTTGGGTGTTTGATATCAAACTACAATTCCAGCACTGATTAGTGTGAGCAAAGAAATGGAAGAATACTTCATGTGGATGGTTTTTGGTGACAGTGGAGTGGCACATGGCAAGTGATTTGAAGACTCTAAAATGCATGTATAATGTTAGCAAAGGTGCAAATGCAAAGAATCCATGTCTGTATCGCATGTCAAGTGCCAAGTCTATAGATCATGTGCAATGGAACGAAGCTCTAGACATGCATTCAAAAGATGGAAATTTGAAACCAATGCTTGATATTCCTGTATCCAACGCACACATATGCACATTGCATGCACTGCGCATAATAATAGAGAAGTTGGTGTATTTGTACAAATGTTTTGCATGGACATTAAAGCCTCAAAAAAAATCTTTAAAAGCAATCAAAGCAATAGAAGACATGCTATCAGACATTGGCTTACAAGGTGGCCATGTCAAAATTGAGGAGGACAAAAAGCGATTACGGAGGGGTAGCAACAAGTCCCCAATAAAACCATCAATAGGTGGTATTAAAGCTAGAATATTTTGTAATACTGCCTCAAAGAAAGTCAATATAGGAGCATACAAAACATGTTTAATCGATGGGGAAAGATCTCCATAATGCAATTAAGGACAATGCAAATGGAGATGCAATCCAAAATCGAAAGGTAGATGTGTTTATTTCACTTGACAAAATCTTTGAATTCATGGAGGAAAAGAAATGGAGCAACAGTGCGAAATAGTATGCTAATTGTATACCAAACATCGTTCAATGGTGACCAAAGTTTGCGAGCATGTGGGGGGAGCCCCTAACATGCTTGTGAAGTTTAGTCACCATCGGGACGATGTTTGGGTACGATGGCATGGAGGATTTTTTGTGGCCTCTCGAGTACTAAGAGTATAAACATGTGGGAAGGTCCCCTGTACATGCTTGCAAAGTTTGGTCACCATCAGGGAACGATGCTTGGGTACGATGGCATGGAAAAGAGCAAGATTTTTTGTGGCCTCTTGAGCACTAATAAGAGACTTGAAAATTCCACACAATGGGCGCTCATTGTTGATACCCAAACATTGTCCAATGGTGACCATACATGTGGGTCCCCCCCACATGCTTGCAAAGTTTGGTCACCATCGGACGGTGTTTGGGTATGATGGCATGGGGAAGAGCAGGATGTTTAACAAACAATGTGATAACCAAAATGTTAAAAAAATCCATAAAATAAGAACATCAACTAAAATTCAATGATCCTCAATAAAGACATAACTCATGAAATATAAACATCAACTAAGTATATCAGAATGCGAGCTAACCTAGCTACTATGGGTTTAGTCACTAACTCAATAGATCAAAGCATAATGTAAATGAGCTACCCCAACTAGTTTGAGGTTAGTCACTACCAATAAATCTAAGTACAATATAAGTGAGCTACCCCAGCTAGTATGAGTTTAGTCACTATAAAGATAGAGATATAGTCATTAGCACCCTCTCTAGCTCTCAAATGCTCTAGAATTCTCTCATGGTTATCCACTCGAAGCCAAAAATGCGGGTGAGATTTATGTTTTTGGTTGTGTACTTGATCTAGAGTGAGCCTGGTAGCAAATAATAAGTGAGGGCCTTGAAATGCCTCTAACTCCCACTCTACCATTGTTGGAACTCAAGTCTCCCCTGACAATGTCCAATGTGTTGGTAGAATCAACCTGCCACAATCATGCTATGGGAATCAAAAGAAAAATGATGATCATCCCACTGTATCCTAGTCAAGGATGCACTTTCACCTAGTACAACTCATGAGATAGTAGTATACTCCCTAGTTATTTCCTTTACCGAAAATAATGGCAAATACATCACCCTCCTCTAGAAAATCTAGCAAGTCATCATAGTTGGCCATGAACATAGCACCAATGTGCTCATCGAATAACACTAGATATGAAGGCTGCTCAGGGGAGAGTATTGTCTATATCCATGCATCTTCCCATCCTCTCAAGGCTTAATTTGACCCATCGCCATCCATACATGCTCCACAAAAGCATGTAAACCGTCATGTGTAAATCGTGGGGGCCGCCATGCATATGCTTTTGTTGGAATGTAAGCCCAACAAGGCGCCTAGTACTGTGTCACAATCACGGGGGCCTCTATTGTCAATCATGCCACCATCCACATACTGAAAAAATCTCATAACAATCCGAGCATCATGAACTTTGGGATAGGATGATGCTGCACTCCCACACAAATGTTGGGAGCACCACTCGAGGCATGCATCTCTGAACCACTCAACATCCTGCCACAATTGATGATGTCTCAAAGCATGTTTCACACACGTGAGTGTACCATCATGCTCACCCTTCCCACGACCAGTCTCAAAGAATGATCAAATCAATGGGATACTAGACTGCACATACCACCTATAAACCCATAAAAACAAGTCTTAGTTATTGTTTTCTTTGAGATGTTCTAGTGAATTTAGTTTATTTACAAATCCTTGAGGAGTATAAGTACTACGTGTAGAGCCAATAAAATTGTTGTTTTGCTGACTTGAACTGTGCACCACATCCATCAGACCAAACCCATCGCTGGCACCATGTGACCACACAATATCGTAAAACAAATTCATGGAGATGAAAACAGTGTTGCACAAAATGTGCATCATGTGAATGATCATCACTGATATAGAAATGATACTCTCAAACAATGACATGAGCCTCGGGGATACTCGCTATCCCATCTACATGCGCCTCTTCATGTCAATAGCTAATGTGGACCATAATAGCAACCCGATGAGGTAAGGGAGAGAGATGATTAGGACACAAAAAAACTATTAAATAATATAGCTCAAACATGAAACAAATATTATGAAATATAATCATTACCTTCTCCGAGAAGTAATACTCAGATTGTATCTCCTAGAAAGGTGTGAAGGTGTACTTTTCTACAAAATCAACCCCAGAGACCACCACACCAATAGGAAACTCTTCATGTTCAGAATTGATGATCTTGCCACTTGACACATTGATTGTGATGTATATAGGGGTAAATCTACTCCCTAAATGTGGCTGTGAAGTGACGATGTGGTGTATGTTTACCCACAAGCTGCAACTTCTTGGACTACCCACCACTCTGGAGCTGGTGTGTCACATACTCATAACATCGCCATGTCACTATCTCTTGATGACTTGCATTACGATCTACCATCTGCTGTAGATGTGCAACTGAACCACATGCTGTGCAATTGCTCTCCACACAAGGCATCATATGGAAATGGGAATCCTCCATGTGTGCACACAAAAGAGAGTGGATGAAATCATGAGGACTGTGAGGTAACTCTCTATGCCCACTAAGAGAACGAAACACATCATAAAAAATTTTGAACTCAACATGGTAGCATGTGTCACGTTTTCGAGAGTGCCTCACAAAGCAAGGCTTAAACCCCTCAAATGACCTTTGGCCAATTTTAGGGTCTAGATATGATGCCACAAATTGAGAATACAACTCTGTGTGGGTCATTTCAAGAGTCCAAGCACCATGCTCAATGAGCAGTCCTCTTGTGACTTTCTTATGCAAAGCTTTCTTAAAAACTGATGATGCACGATAAATTTTCTCCCAAAACCTTTCTATCAAGGCTCTAGTTGTTTCATCTAGTAGGCGATCATACCTAGCTACATGACCACTACTCGCCCACAAAGCACTAGCCTCATTGGTATCTAAACTTTGTCATCTAATAGACCCAACTCTAAGTGCATGTGGTGTTATGCAAAGGATGCGAGATGTGGCACTCACTTTACCCTTTGGGAGCTACTTATGGATGCCACAATAGCTCGTTGAGCAGCCAAAGCGTCGCAGAGTTCCTCTTCTTATTAACTGTATAGGAATGATGAACACTTTGTATCCTCTCTCTTCAACCTCAAATGTAAGAAATTACCCTGTACTCGACTATGTTGGGCTGATCGATCAAAGCATCAAGCACATATGTATATGATGAGGGCATGAGGTCTTTGAAATAGGATTGGAAGATTGCATGGGCATGATGATGCACCGCTAACTTTGATAATTTTTTCCTGTACACACTATGGATGCCCAAAGGAGGGGGGGTGGGTTCTTGTGGAAGAGAAGGGGGCTCGGGAAGGGCTGGTTCATGTGGATTATCTAAACTAAGGGATAGTGGGGGAGAAGAGTTCAGAGGGAGAGGAAGAGGAAGAGAAGGGGCAAGGCTTGGATCATTGCCAACAATGAACTGTGTTGCTCGTTTTTGACGTGCTCTCTACTCTATCTTTGTCTCACGAGTTGCCCTTTTTCTTTCCTCCTCTTGAACTCGGTGGATGGGGAGAAGTCTAGTCCTATCATGTTTCTGACTCCTATGACTTTGAGAACCATTCTCAAGGAAGCTAAGAGAGACAAATTTATGAAGGCTCAATGATGCAATAATACTAGAGATGTATGTGGGATAGTACTAAAGATGTGTGTTTATATAGAAAAAGTAGCTTATCCACTTCAAATCTCATTGGATTTCCTACCTATGATTGATTGGATACGTAAGATAAACATAAAGATAAAAAGAAAACTATTATCCACTTAAAAAATTAATATTATTAATATTAAATATTTATAAATCTAAATATTTATCATTACTAGATATATAAATATATTTTAAAATTATCTTCTGTTTTATAATTATATAACTACATTTTCTTTCATAATGTGTTTTTTCAAATTTTATTCAAAGGTTTTTCCTACACATAAAAATATTTAAAAGAAATATTAAATTTTAAAAATCAAAATTTTAAAATAAAATAATTTAGACTTTTAAAAAATATTATTTATTTAATTTTAAAAATATAATCCTTTAAAGTTAGTGATTTTCAATTCTTTTACATTAATAAGCTATCTATATTTTATTCTTTGAAATTCTATAGTCTGATTCTCTTTTTTGGAAAATATTAAAAATATACTAAATTAACTTTTTCAAAAATCTACTTTTGAAAAAATTGGAAAGGAGGGAAGAAACTACCACGTGTCATGCGTACATGCCACGTGGCTTTTAGTTGACATGTGGCACTATTATGGGCTGATGTGCCTAATCCATGATGTGCAATGCCATGTCACCAAGTGCAAGGTGGCATGCAAAGGTGAGAAGAAGATGTGGCATTAATGATAACTAGGATGATGAGGTGGGAAGTCAACTAGGTTGACCATGTTGACATGGAGGACGGTGGATGTGGCAAGGTGAGGTGGCATGGTGCTTATGTGGATCCTCTCCAAAGCTGATGTGGACATAAAATGGCATGCACATATAAGATTTGTGCCCACCCAAGCCTCACACATGGCATGATATCTAGGCTTTGAAGATTACCAAGCCTAGATTTCCAAACCTAACTAGGATTAGTTTTAGACTTGAAAAGGGGAGAGTGGACACAATATGGGAATTTTCACTTGGGAGGATTGAAAATGGCAGATGTGGTGGGAGGACAAAATAGTTTATTTTTTAACAATTCTAATATCTTTTAAATAATATAGAAAATACTATAACACTTCAAAAATTACTCACTAAATGAAGTTAATCTCTATATTATGTGAGTTTGTGATATGCAAAGTGGGAACATCATATGAGTAATAATGTAAAAGTTATAGGCAATTTACTCACATTTAGTGTACCTGTCGAAACCTCCAATGACAGGGCCTGTATATAATTTTTGTTCCCAAAGAAAAGGGGCTTTGAAATTATTGGATATTTGATAAGATTATAGTTTTAGTTGCCCAACTTTGCATGTGATCTTTCATTAGAAGACCTTAAAGTGAAACTCGTTAGCTAACTTAGAGAGATTGGCTATTCTTCAGGAAAAATTACCTATTTTCAAGCTAAACCCAAGGGCGCCCCACTTGCAATCACCTAGAAGTAGAAAGCATTTTTGTTCTCACACATTGTAACCAACCAATTTGTATAGATACCATTGTAATAAATATATATATGAAATTAATATTAAGTTCAATTTCTCGTTTAATATTGGTCATCTTGTCTTAATAACGTTGAATAACTCTTTTACAAAATGAATTCACAAGACAAGATAGATGCGTACAAAATTATGTTATATTAAGAAAACTTCAAGATTATGGGAGATAGACATTTCATACAACTAAAAGTATTTTCGGATTTTCTTCCTACCATAATACCATCTACCTTAAATTTGAAATCTGATGGTATGGCATCTAATAGAAATTCCAAGGACATGCACACATCTCTCAATGTCCATTTTGCATTTATAGGGATTACTATTGTCGTCATCACTCAAGTTGATCATTAGGTCATATTGCATAATTTTTTGCTCTAAATCCAATGGCATCCAAGTCCCTCTACTCTATTTCCATTGTCTGTACTCTAAACTGATGTACAAGGTTTGTCGAGAGATGTTGTATGCCATCACCACTAAATCAATGCAAGCATTGCATTTTGTGAAATCACCCTTATGGATGACTTCACTCACTTTCCATTCTACTCTTCGAGTGCATTATCCATGCCAGACTCAAATATATGTGTATATAGCCACATTGTTTTTGTCCTCTTCAAATTTGCTTCTCAAAAACATGTCACAAATACATGGAGAGGTATAAACCATGATAGCCTAATCCTCTTAGAAATCCTTCTTGATTTCATAGACTTTTGAATATCTAAGAAAATATTGGATATAAATGCTAATAGATTACCTTTATCTAGGAAATCCCAATCTAATGAATTTAGGCTTGGTACAGGCAAACTCTCGAGTCTTCCATAAGCTTCTGATCTTGTAGGGACAATATACTTAACGTTATATAAAATAATTTGTTTGTTAATGAAAAAAGAAGATGGTTGATCAAAAAAATAATACTTTTTCCAAGATCAGCATGCATGGCTTTGAAAGTCCCGGTGTATGAGTCCACAGGTCACCACTCAACACTTGTTGAGTGGATAAACATCTGACACATGTGAATAAACCATAGAATCATAAATAAAATTACAAAAAATATCTTAAATGAGCTTAGAATGCAGATGCTGGAGTAGAAGGATGCATGTGCATATCTCTTGTCATGTACGCATGTTGCACTTTTTTCTATCTTGAACTCCGACATGTAGTCCCTTCCAATAGTATTGTAGTAAGCCTCTTCTTTGTGTTTTTATCCTATGAGGATTTTTTCCATGATGGTTGCATAGTTACCCAATCGTTTAATTTAAAGTTTATACCTTTCCACACACCCTGATCATCTTTAACACTACGAAGGATGCATGATGAAATGGCATTAAGAACGCACCTCAAGTTAGATTGTTAGGTTGATGAATAGAGCAAAGGATGATGCAAAAAGATGATGAGAACGTGGTGCAATCATGGTAGACTAGGGAATTTCAAATGCATTTACTCATTTTGGAGGGAACCTAAATTTCAAATTTTTATTTTTTGGAGTACACCATTTGGAACCCACTAAAGTGAAGTTGAAATAGTTGCGCGATATTACATTAAAGTAGTGATAACTACTAAAATACCCAAAACTAGTGAAGTTAGTGAAAAGTGGATATGACACCTGATGACATATTTATGGTTGAATAATGTCACATTTTTATTTTTCCAAAGCTTAGTCCAAATCCGGTACGAGTGATTAAAATGCGACCCTTTTTTAAAATTTTTGGCCATAATGTGGAAAACATTAGCCGATAGATCATAGAATCTGAAGAGCTCTTGGCCACATACCAAGTTATTTCTTACATCCAAAGTCTCTTTTCAATTACTGACATGAAAAACAAGATACACTTAATTTCCATGAGCTTATAAAAAAATGACATTCATAAGGCGGTTAAAGAATTGAAAAATTATATGATATTTGTCCAAAAGGGTACCTAAAATAATTAGAGAGAGGTTTCATTTTAAAATTCAAAATTCATTACTAAGTGGTTTTGAAAATACATCTTCAATGCAAATAGTGTGCAATTTTTTCATTTGATGACTCCCCCCATACAATAACCCCCCTCTCCTTTTCTCAAGGATATGTGTGTGTAAGTGGTACTATACACATTTACTATAAGAGATGTAAAGGTACAAGAACCCCCCTCTCCTTTTCTCAAGGATATGTGTGTGTAAGTGGTACTATACACATTTACTATAAGAGATGTAAAGGTACAAGAAAATGTGTGGTTTAGAGGGGGTGTGTGTGTAAAGGTACAAGAAAATGTGGGATAGGATAGCAACCATAGAGCTTTGTTGGGGAACTTTATAAAGGAAGATAAAATAAGGATAGAAAGTGAAAGTAGCATAGTCACATCTAGCTCAAATCCCAATGGTGAAAACATACCATCATTATATAAATTTTGGTTTAGCAGTCTTCTAGATGTTGTAGGTTTTGGTAAAATGAATGATATCCAAATACCCAATAAGTGGGATAATTATGGTCGTGCGTGTAGCTTTAACAATTATAAAAGTTATATTTGAACCAAAATATCAAAAAAATAACTTATGAACAATGAATCTACTAAATGTAAAGATAATGCATCCACCATTAGAACACGATCTAAATTGAATCCAAGGGGGGTGAGCCTTCCCCTTAGAGCACCTTACCAATAGAGCTCTTATGTTTTCGTAATTGTAAACTATTTGTACTATTGCCAAGCTCTTTGAATTGCAAATACTAAAATTTGACACTTCAAATTATATGATGTTGTCCCTAGGGCGGTAGCCTAGTGGATAAGACTTTGGACTTTCTACTAGAGTTTTTGGGTTCAAATCCTCTTGGGGACATCACATACTAAACGTGTGTTTGCATGTAGGTGGACACGTAGGCCAGGTTTGATTTTTGACGCGCACCCTTACCCTTCAAAATTGACTCGTTTAGTAAAATATAGCAAGTTTTTCTTTTGTGTAAAATATCACAGGCCCTTTAAAAATTTCCAAGTATTATATAGCCAAAATGTTAGAAAACGAGCATGATGCCCATCGGGACGCAACTATGACGTAGGCTGCCATTCGCACACCTTACGCCATCACCATTCAATAGTCTTGGTTTTTGCTTCCACCCTTCTCTTTTCTGATCCTGGGTGGTATGAGGGGGTGGGTGTGGTGAGTACTAAGTAGTATGATCAGTGTCAGAAATAAACTTTTTTTCAAACCAATGAAAAAAAGGATGACCTTCAAGCCCAGCCAATTTTTATTGAAAAAATGCATGGATTAATCGGTTTTATAACTAAAACTTTAAAATTCTAAATCTTTAAATTTAAGTCTAGGCAAAATTATAACCGGTTTTTCTCAATTCGAGCAGTGAAAATTACACTAAAGGACAGTTTTTTTCTCACACTGAGTATGATGTGTGTAGCCAAGTGAAGGAAAAAAAATAAAAAACTATATGCATACGACGTGCCTGACCTTGGTGTCGTTTTGGGAGTAGGGACTCGCAAGTCCCATCTCCATTGAAACAGTAGTCTGCATCGACTCTATCTGTGGCATGGGCAGAAAATCTGACGACGATTTAATCGTTTTATCAATCATTAACCATCGGCTTTGATTCACTTGTCCCTACTGTCACATGTTCTCTGCAACTTGCAAGTGGGCTCTGGATACATAAGATGGTTTGGCAACGTATTTTGCCTTGAACACAACTAGTGAGTAGGTTGTACTAGGGTGTCTAAGCCCTTTTTGGCAAGATGGACACACATTTTAGATGGCTAGGCAGCAAGACACCTAGTTAAGATGTCTGGAGAACTACAATGCATATCCAAAGATAGTGTTTAAGCCCATTTTGGCAAGCTAGACACTTAGTTAAGATGGCAGGACAACCCCACACTGAATACTTGGGCAAGAGCAACCAAGCTATTTTGGCTTTGAACACAATTAGCAAGAGGGTCCTACTAGGGTGTTTAAGCCCATTTTGGCAAGCTAGACTATCGCACATCTCTTGCATTAATACTTTCACAGCATAAGTATTACATTGTAGCCTTTTGTTTGTAAATTGGATGCTTTATATGTATATACAAATTTCATTATTTATTACATATAATTTTTTAGTTTAGAAAAAGCTTTTCATTTTGATAAAATACTTGCCATCTGAAAAGCATGATTCTGGAGATTCATGTAATATGAAAAGCAGTTTGAAAAAATGTACGTCACTTGAAATTTTAGGGACCTCGTCGAGTGTTTAGGAAAAACCGAGGTTTAGTGTCGGGTGAATGATAAATTTTTAAAATGACCTTCAAAATTTAAAATAGAAGGTCATTAGAACCTGCAAATTTTAAATATTCTAGTTATAATATTACTTAAAACCTATAAAATCTCAAAAAAAAAAACCTTCAGTTTCTTGAGCTTGAAGGTTTTGAGAATTGTTCGGGAAAATGTTTTTCCTGAACACTGAACCCGTCAGATTTTGGCCCGGCAAGTTCTCTTTTCCGATCGTGGGTGGTACTGGAGTCTGGGGGTTGGTGGGTATGGTGACTCGTGAGTACTAAGTAGTATGATGTGTGTAGCCGGGTGAAGGGAAAAAAATAAAAAACTGTACGCAGACCACGCGCCTGCTGACCTCGGCGCCGTTGCGACTCGTGACTCCCATCTCCATTGAAACGGTAGTCTGCGCCGACTCTGTCGGTGGCGTGGGCGGGAACTCCGACGACGATTTAATCGTCTTCTCAATCATTAACCATCAGGGGGTAAGGCTTTGGTTCACTTGTCCCTAGCGTCACGTGTTCTCTGCAACTTGTAAGTGGCCTCTGGGCGTACGCACCTTTAGATCATGCACTGTTCTCTTTGAGTAACAGCGAGAACGCGCGCGCACACACACTTCACACAGGCTTTACGCTTGAGCTTTGAGCAGCTGATCTTTTGCAAGCTATTTTCCCATGGGGCGAAGCAAGATAGAGATCAAGAGGATAGAGAACACCACGACCCGCCAGGTGGCCTTCTGCAAGCGGCGTGTTGGTCTGGTGAAGAAGGCCCGCGAGCTCTCTGTGCTTGGCGATGCCGACGTTGCTTTCATGGTCTTCTCCAGCTCGGGCAGACTCTTCGATTACGCAGGCTCTAGGTACGCCGCTGCCCCCCAATCCTCTTAAAGCCAGGACTAATTAATTAGCTGTGATCTGAATTCGCTCCCTGCTGTGTCGCCGCAAGGACCATGAACGAAATCCTCCAAGCTTACATCAGTACCGCTCGCCCTCACCCTCCACCAAGCCACTCTGACGCGGTGAGTGCTTAACTCAAATTTGATGCAGAATACTCTTCCTCAGGAATGATTTCTTTGTTTGGGGATAATTTGCATAGCCCTTGGTGTATCAATGTATTCCTCTTTGTTATCTCACTGCTCTCTACAATATTGTCACAGCATTGAAGAGAAAGTTCTTCTTTATTTCCTCTTTGCGCTATGCTTCCACCATTCTTCATGCTAAACTCTGCAACCACCCCTACCTTCTGTCCCTCAACCTTAGGTCTCTCACATCTTAGAGGATGGTGGAATTCGAGTATCTCTCATCCACCTTGTACAAGGACGTAGACAAGCATGCCGATTAGCCGGATAAAATGGCACTGAAGCAATTCGTAGAGTTACCCTAAGAGGAGCTCCAACAAAACTTCAAAGCTGCGAAGCAGTTGGAGCAGCTTCAAAAGTCAAACGTCATCACTCTGCCATCAGGTGAGAAGAAGGTCTTCGACCCTTTATATGTAGTTGAACTGTTTAAATTGCTGGACGAGGGGGAAGTTGAGATCAAGCCGACGAACGACGAGGACCTAATTAGGCAATTTGGCTCACTGGAGGGCCTGGCCAAGGAATTCAAGATTACAGGCACGGTAGATGAAGACACACAGAAACTGAGATGATCAATCTCACACACGAACCATATTGTATGTCCAAAAAAACTTTCGGAATAGTGATGGTAGCCGAAGCCAAAACAAGAGTGACCTTGGCGGAGGTCATGCACCACAATTTGAAGGAACGGATTGGGAAGCTCACAAGACCCAACACAAAAACAAAGATTCACCCTTGTCTGGCATATTATGAGACTGATCGATAAAAGCATCAAGCATGCATGCCTATGATGAGGACATGAGGTCTTTGAAATAGGATTGGAAGATTACATGGGCACGATCATGTACCACTAACTTTGATAGTTCTTTCCTATACACACTATGGATGCCCAAAGGAGGGGAGGTGGGTTCTTGTGGAAGAGAAGGGGGCTCCGGAAGAGATGGTTCATGTAGATTATCTAAACTAACGGATAGTGGGGGAGAAGATCGCAAAGGGAGAGGAAGAGGAAGAGAAGGAGCAAGGCTTGGATCATCCCCAATGAAAGGTGTTGCTCGTTGACATGCTCTCTACTCTATCTTTGTCTCATGAGCTACCCTTTTTGTTTCCACCTCTTGAACTTGGTGGATGGGGAGAAGTCTAGTCCTATCATGTTTTCGACTCCTACGACTTTGAGAACCCATTCTCAAGGAAGCTAAGAGAGACAAATTTATGAAGGCTCAATGACGCAATAATACTAGAGATGTGTGTGGGATAGTACTAAAGATGTGTGTTTATATAGAAAGAGTAGCTTATCCACTTCAAATCTAATTGGATTTCTTACCTATGACTGATTGGATACTTAAGATAAACATAAAGATAAAAAGAAAACTATTATCCACTTAAAAAATTAATATTATTAATAGTAAATATTTATAAATTTAAATATTTATCATTACTTGATATATAAATATATTTTAAAATTATCTTTTGTTTTATAACTATATAACTACATTTTCTTCCATTATGTGTTTTTTCAAATTTTATTCAAAGGTTTTTCCTACACATAAAAATATTTTTAAGAAATATTAAATTTTAAAAATTAAATTTTAAAGTGAAATAATATGGACTTAAAAAAATATTTATCTAATTTCAAAAATATAATCTTTTAAAGTTAGTGATTTTAAATTCTTTTATATTAATAAGTTATATATATTTTATTCTTTGAAATTCTATATTCTAATTCTCTTTTTTGGAAAATAGTGAAAAAAATACTAAATTAACTTTTTCAAAAATCTACTTTTGGAAAAATTTGGGAAGGAAGGAAGGAGGTGCCAGGTGTCATGCGTACATGCCACATGGCTTTAACTTAATATGTGGCACTATTATGGCTGACGTGGCTATTCCATGATGTGGCATGCCATGTCACCAAGTGTGAGGTGGCATGCAAAGGTGAGAAGAAGATATGGCATTAATGATGACTAGGATGATGAGGTGGGAAGTCAACTAGGTTGACCATGTTGACATGGAGGAGGGTGGATGTGGCAAGGTGAGGTGGCATGGTGCTTATGTGGATTCTCACGAAAGCTGATGTGGACATAAAGTGGCATGCACATATAAGATTTGTGTCCACCCAAGCCTCACGCATGGCATGATATCTAGGCTTTGAAGATTACCAAGCCTAGATTTCCAAACCTAACTAGGATTAGTTTTAGACTTGAAAAGGGGAGAGTGGACACAATATGGGAATTTTCACTTGGGAGAATTGAAAATGGAGCTTTTCATACTCACATTAAGAAAAAATAAAAAATAAAAAAATTATAGTAACAAGTATATTTATCTCTAGAGTTTTTACATTGAAAATTTTAATATTTCATTTTCTAAAATTAAATTACAATTGATTTAATGGACCTCTAACAATCATAACACATTTTATAAAGTAAATCTGCAAAAATCTAACTGTTAGATTTGTAATATTACCTTAGATCCACATTCTACTAATCTTTCCCAATCTAATTATCACTAGATCCATACAAATTGAGCATTTTAAATGGTAGATGTGGTGGGAGGACAAAATAGTATGTTTTTAACAATTCTAATACCTTTTAAATAATATAGAAAATAGTATAACACTTCAAAGATTACTCACTAAATCAAGTTAATCTCTATATTATGTGAGTTTGTGATATGCAAAGTGGGAACATCATATGAGTAATAATGTAAAAGTTATAAGCAATTTACTCACATTTAGTGTACCTGTCTCCAAACCTCCGATGGACAGGGCCTGTATACAATTTTTGTTTCCAAAGAAAAGGGGCTTTGCAATTATTGGATATTTGATAAGATTATAGTTTTAGTTTCTCAACTTTGCATGTGATGTTTCATTAGAAGACCTTAAAGTGAAACTCCTTGGCTAACTTAGAGAGATTGGCTATTCTTCTGGAAAAATTACCTATTTTCAGGCTAAACCCAAGGGCGCCCACTAAACGAAACTAGAAAACCTCATCTTACAACCACCCAAGAGTAGAAAGTATTTTTGTTCTCACACATTGTAACCAACCAAATTTGTATAGATACCATTGTAATAAGTATATATATGAAATTAATATTAAGTTCAATTTCTCGTTTAACATTGGTCATCTTGTCTTAATAACGTTGAATAACTCTTTTACAAAATGAATTCACAAGACAAGATATATGGATACAAAATTATATTATATTAAGAAAACTTCAAGATTATGAAAGATAGATATTTCATACAACTAAAAGTATATTCGGATTTTCTTCCCACCATAATACCATCTACCTTAAAATTGAAATATGATGGTATGGCATCTAATAGAAATTCCAAGGACGTGCACAGATCTCTCTATGTCCATTTTACGTTTATAGGGATGACTATTGTCTTCATCACTCAAGTTGATCATTAGGTCATACTGCACAAATTTTTGCTCTAAATCTAATGGCATCTAAGTCCCCTCTACTCTTTTTCCATTGTTTGTACTCTAGACTGATGTACAAGGTGTATGCCCTCACCTAAATCAATGCAAGCATTGCATTTTACAAAATCATCCTTATGGATGATTTCACTCACTTTCCATTCTGCTCCGAGTGCATTATCCAAGCTAGACTCAAATATATGTGTAGATAGCCACATTGCTTTTGTCCTCTTCATGTTTGCTTCTCAAAAACATGTCACAAATAATGGAGTGGTATAAACCATGATAGCCTAATCCTCTTAGAAATCCTTCTTACTTTCATAGACTTCTGATAAATATCCAAGAAAATCTTGGATATAAATGCTAATAGATTACCTTTATCTAGGAAATCCCAATCTAATGAATTTAGGCTTGGTACAGGCAAACTCTCGAGTCTTCCATAAGCTTCTGGTCTTGTAGGGTCAATATACTTAGGGTTATATAAAAATATTTATTTGTTAATGAAAAAAGAAGATGGTTGATTAGAAAATAATACTTTTCCAAGATCAGCATGCATGGCTTCGAAAGTCCCGGTGTATGACTCCACAGGTTACCACATATAAGACACAACCCTTGTATGACTCCACAGGTTACCACTCAACCCTTGTATCACATATAAGACACATGTGAATAAACCATAGAATCATAAATAAAATAAATAAAATTATAAAAAATATCTTACAAACAATGAGCTTACAATGCAGATGCTGGAGTAGAAGGATGCATGTGCATATCTCTTATCATGTGTACATGTTGCACCTTTGCCTTCCGCCCATATTTTTCTATCTTGAATTCCGAGATATGTAGTCCCTTCCAATAGTATTATAGTAAGCCTCTTCTTTGCATTTTTAATCCTATGAGGATTTTTTCTATGATGGTTGCATAGTCACCCAATCGTTTAATTTGAAGTTTATACCTTTCCACACACCCTGATCATCTTTAACACTATGAAGGATGCATGATGAAATGGCATTAGGAGTGCACCTCAAGTTAGATTGTTAGATGATGGATGATGCAAAAAGATGACAAGAAAGTGGTGCAATCATGGTAGACCAGGGAATTTCAAATGCATTTACACATTTTGGGGGGAACATAAATTTCAAATTTTTATTTTTTGAAGTACAACATTTGAAACCTAGTAAAGTGAAGTTGAAGTAGCTACGCGATATTACATTTAAGTGGTGATAACCTACTAAAATACCCAAAACTAGTAAAGTTAGTGAAAAGTGGATATGAAACCCGATGACATATTTATGGTTGAATGTCACAGCTCTATTGGTCCAAAGCTTAATCCAAATCCGGTATGAGTGATTAAAATGCGACCCTTTTTTAACATTTTTGGCCCTAATGTGGAAAACATTTGCCGATAGATCATAGATTCTGAAGAGCTCTTGGCAACATACTAAGTTATTTCTTACATCCAAAGTCTCTTTTCAAATACTGACATCATGAAAAACAAGATACACTTAATTTCATGGGCTTACAGAAAAAATTACATTCATAAGGTGGTTAAAGAATTGAAAAGTTATATTATATTTATCCAAAAGGGTACCTAAAATAATTAGAGAGAGGTTTCATTTTAAAATTCAAAATTCATTACTAGGTGGTTTTGAAAATACATCTTCAATGCAAATAGTGTGCAAGGTTATCATTTGATGACTCCCTCCCATACAATAACCCCCCTCCCCTTTTCTCAAGGATATGTGTGTGTAAGTGGTACTGGTGGACACATTTACTATAAGAGATGTTCATAAAGACACAAGGGGTGTGGTTGAGGGTGGGTGTGTGTGCAAAGGTACAAGAAAATGTGGGATAGGATAGCAACCATAGAGTTTTGTTGGGAAACTTTATAAAGGAGGATGACATAAGGATAGAAATGGAAAGTAGCATAGGCATGTCTAGCTCAAATCCCAATTGTGAAAACATACCATCATTGTATTAAATTTGGTTTAGAAGTCTTCTAGATGTTGTAGGTTTTGGTAAAATGAATGATATCCAAATACCCAATAAGTGGGATAATTATGGTCGTGCATGTAGCTTTAACAATTATAAAAGGTAAATTCGAACCAAAATATCAAATATTAAAAAATAACTTATAAACACTAAATGTAAAGATAATGCATCCACCACCACTAGAACACGATAGAAATTGAATCCAAAGGGGCTGAGCCTGCCTTCCCCTTAGAGCGCCTTACCAATAGAGTTCTTATGCTTTCATAATTGTAAACTATTTGTACTATTCCTAGGCTCTTTGAATTGCAAATACTAAAATTTGACACTTCAAATTATATGATGTTGTCCCTAGGGCGGTAGCCTAGTGGATAAGACTTTAGACTTTCTACTAGAGTTCAAATCCTCTTGGGGACATTGCATACTAAACGTGTGTTTGCATGCAAGTGAACACGTAGTAGAGGTTTGATTTTTGACGAGCACCCTTACCCTTCAAAATCGACTGGTTTAGTAAAATATATCAAGCTTTTCATTAGTGTAAAATATTTCTTTAGTGTAAAAATTTCCAAGTATTATATAGCCAAAATGTTAAACAACGAGCATGATGCCCATCTCGGGGCGTACGCACCTTTTGACCATGCACTGTTCTCTTTGAGTAACAGTGAGAACGCGCGCGCGCACACTGTCACACAGGCTTTACGCTTGAGCTTTGAACAGCTGATCTTTTGCGCCCATGGGGCGAAGCAAGATAGAGATCAAGAGGATAGAGAACACCACGAACCGCCAGGTGACCTTCTGCAAGCGGCGGGTTGGTCTGGTGAAGAAGGCCCGCGAGCTCTCTGTGCTTTGCGATGCCGACGTTGCTCTCATCGTCTTCTCCAGCTCTGGCAGACTCTTCGATTACGCAAGCTCTAGGTACGCCGCTGCCTCTTAAAGCCAGGACGAATTAATTAGCTGTGATCTGAATTCGCTCCCTGCTGTGTCGCCGCAAGGACCATGAGCGAAATTCTCCAAGCTTACATCAGTACCGCTCGCGAAGGCGTTGGCTCTCACCCTCCACCAAGCCACTCTGACGCGGTGAGTGCTTAAGTCAAATTTGATGCAGTATTCTCTTTCTGGGGAATGATTTCTTTGTTTGGGGATAATATGCATAGCCCTTTCGCTCTACTCTTGGTGTATTAATGTATTTCTCTTTGCTATCTCACTGCTCTCTACAATATTGTCACAGCATCGAACAGAAAGTTCTTCTTGTTTCCTCTTTGCTGCTCTTCTCGTCCTGTTAACGAATGCCTATTGCCATTCCTACCATGATACTAGAGAATCCTTGCGCAAAGATCGTCGAGTCAACCTACTTTATGCGTGAATGTCCTTCAGTTCAATAGTACACGCAACAAAACATGCTCAGAGAATCGAAAGGCATTCTCTGTAGTTGCACCCAGACTCTCATGATCACACTATATCAAACACTTTTTAGAATGCGTACAGAAATTTAAAGAAAATAAGAGGGATTAAATGAAAACTCAAAACCGACCTTCAAGGATGTACTTTTGGTGTTGATATGAAGTTTAAAGAACTCATGCGTCTCATTTATACAAATTTGAGAGAGAGAGAGAGAGAGAGATTTTATTTCCTTCTACTAAAGATCCAAAGGGTTTATGATACTAAAACTACTACAAGTGAATCAACTCAACCAATCATGTGGTATCAGCATGGAGAGCCCAATGTGTGGTTTCCTTGTAAATCTTCGACGGCAAAGCCACTATATGGCACAGTGTATGATCTTGATATGGAGCACGCAAAAGGAGGGTCTAGATCTTGAGATTGAAGGGTGTCGCTCTCTTTAAAGAGTTTATACTCTTTCTCTCCCTTGACATTACAAGTGCACGTGGAAACTACATGTCTAGCACGGGGTGCACTCGTTGGTTGCGGTTAGAGGGCACTCCAAAGAGCTAAGTTATCCGCTCTAGTGCTTGTTGTCTAGGTAGTATCATTGTGCATCCTACTAGCATGAAAGGGCCAAAACCCTCTTAAATGAGGCAATGAAAACTCCTTGTTTCTCAATAATATGATGGGCCTTTGAACATGTGGCACTCCTACATCTCTATCTTCTCCACTGCATAATACCTTGTGCTCTTTGGACTTAAATCAAAGTGATGGAAGTATGCTCAATGAACCCATCCCTAGTAAATCACAAAGAGTTATTTATACCTACCCCACCGGAGTTTTTATGGGCAGCATTGGTAGGGACCACCATGACGAATCTGCATAAAGTCGAGCTAGGTCTAGGAGGATGAGACAATTGATCTATTGGTGTAAAACATTAATAGAGTGGCATCTAGGCTTTCCTCAAGAAAACTAGCCAATGATGGGGGAGTATAAAGATTATTAGCGCATCATGTGCAATTTGTCTCAAGGACTCTAATGCCAAATTTGGGAGATGACCTCTGTGATTGCTTGAAGCATAACATCTAGGACTCTAATGTCAATCTTTAGAAGGTGATTTTTCCATCAAGGGTGGACACAATATATGTATGTAATTGCTTGAAATACAACATCTAGGACCAAAGTTGTTGCCCCAAACGTAGACATGACAATCTCATGTGGAACTGAAGGCTTACTCCTAATACAGGGTAAAAGTATCATGGCTTGAAATTTGGTATTCTTCTCCTAAAAGTGAGTCTTAAAGAAGTATGTCTCCATGTGGTTAGGGATGCATAAGCCCTCTTCTCCTCAATAATGACCCAGAGAGAGAGAGAGAGAGAGAGAGAGAGAGAGAGAGAGAGAGAGAGAGAGAGAGAGAGAGAGAGAGACTGAAGGAGTCAAACTTTAATCATTGTACTACTTTGTATCTGCCAAAGCTAATACTGAAGAATGTTGCTGGAATCACTCTCTCACTCAAGTCTCTTCTCTCTCTTGCATTGTGTTGTGTATCCTGCATCATTCCATTTTAAGATAATCCATGTCCAGACGAGAACTTTATTCTGGAATCATGAGAGGCCTACAAACGAACCTGCACGTAGACATGATTAACTTCTCTAGACTACTCAGGCACGTAGCTCAACATGTCCACATTGGCTTATTGCATTAGGCATAGTTGCATTAGTCATGCTCTTCAGGAGCCGACTAGGTGGTCCAGAACCACGCAAGTATGGGGTCTTAATTGGACACATCGACACTTTTGGTGATCTTGTTGGGTAACTAGTACACCAGGTAGGGGAGTAGAAAGATAGAGACTAGATCTAAGGTCAACCCTGCACAGTAAGTCAGTAGAGGAAAGCTAGTTGGAGGGTGTAGATCTAAAAAGAAAGTGTGCATGCACTCTGCACTAGTAGGAATAGTAGATTCAGGAAGCATTGAGGAACCACAAAGGAGAGCACCATGAGCTTCAAAATATGAGGCAGGAAGCTCAAGAAGAAGAAGAAGAATCAGTAAATGTGTTTCTCAAGTACCCAATGTTCAAGGGCAAGAGCAAGGAGGATCTAGATGAACACATCTTCATCTTCGAAACCACATCCTTGGCCACTTGAGCTCTGTTGCCACAAATGACAAAGTACTTTATGACAACTTTGTGGCAAGGCCACTAGCTAGTATGCACAATATGGTTTGGAGCACTTTCAGATATTTGCAGAATTGAAGGAAGCCTTCCTGAAAAGATTCACAAAATACAAGACCATCACAGAAGCACTGGAAAAGCTATAGATGCTAACTCAAAAGAAGAGGCCAACAAAAGATTCTCCAGCTAAATTTTGAGCACTGTTAATGCATCTAGATCAGCCCAACAAAGCTACGCCAGCCACATTGAGTCAATGGTTCGTGAGAGGACTGAGGGAAAAGCTCCAGACAGTGGTGGCCTTTGCATATGATTGGGATACCCTCACCTTCGAACAAGTGGTGGTGGGAGCAACCAGAGTTAAGGGAATCTTGAAGCAAACAAGAAAAGACCCCAAGAAGAAAAAGAAGGATAAAAGGAAGAAGAAGGTGCACAGAGAACAAGAAGCCAGCTAGCAACAACGTGGAGGTGGCAAGAAAATCGAGGTTGCCATCCCAAAAAAGGATACATAAATGGAAAGGGAGACGCATCAAATCACTATCTCCCCTCCTCAATCCGGCAATCAATGACTTTGCATCTAGGGCAGTGGGCATTGATGGATAGATTTTAAAAAGATTTCGGGAAAATCATAGAGATATTAGGTAGTTATGGTCGTACCAAGGGGGGGCATGCACCACGACAACGGCTGAAAATCGTATCACTTTATCTATAGAAGGCCTAGTTTGCATGTCATTGTGCAAAAACTCTCTATTGTGCTATGTTTCCACCATTCTTCATGCTAAACTCTACTGCCACCCCTACCTTTTGTCCCTCAACCCTAAGTCTCTTGCATCTTACAGGATGGTGGAATTCAAGTATCTCCCGTCCAGTCTGTACAAGGAGGCAGACAAGCATGCTGATTGGCTGGATAAAATGGCACTAAAGCAATTCGTAGAGCTGCCCTAAGAGAAGCTCCAATACAACTTTAGATCTAAGAAGCAATTGGATCAGCTTCAAAAGTGAAACGTCATCACTCTATCATCAAGTGAGAAGAAGGTCTTCGACCCTTTATATGTAGCTGAAGTGTTTAAATTGTCGGCCAAGGGGGAAGTCGAGAAGCAATTCGTAGAGCTGCCCTAAGAGAAGCTCCAATACAACTTTAGATCTAAGAAGCAATTGGATCAGCTTCAAAAGTGAAACGTCATCACTCTACCATCAGGTGAGAAGAAGGTCTTCGACCCTTTATATGTAGCTGAAGTGTTTAAATTGTCGGCCAAGGGGGAAGTCGAGATCAAGCCAGCAATGACAAGGACTTGATTAGGGAATTTGGCCCGCAAGGGCAGGGCCAAGGAATTCAATATTACAGGCATGGTAGATGAAGATACATAGAAACTGAGATGATCAATCTCACACACAAACCATACTACATGTCTAGAAAAACTTTCAAAATGGTGAAGGTAGCCGAAGCAAAAACAAGAGTGACCTCGGCAGAGGTCTTGTACCACAATTTGAAGGAATAGATTGGGAAACTAATAAGGCTCAACAAAAAAACAAAGATTGGCCCTTGTCTGATAGCCTTGTTTAACGAGAAGGTCTGAGGAGGAGCTAAAAAGGACAAGGAGAAAGGCCCCAAAGAGGAGGCAATAGGAAAGCCCTAGAAACAGGTGACGTCCGCCGGGGCAGGGCAGCGAAGCAATTTCAGGAATGGGCAAGAAGACTCAAGATTTCCCATCATCCGGACTGAGGAAGAAAAGAATCTTTAAATTTGGTGACAAAAAGATGGGCAGGAAGGGGAAAATTGCCAAGGAGGGAGAGACAGTAGGCTTGCAGCCAAAAAAGGCCTTGGAAACAATAGCAACAAGCCAAGTGGGAAAAGGAGCTCGCAACAACACAACGGAGGAGGTGCCAGCAGAGAAGAAGAGCTGCAAAATGAAAATGAGAAGTTGAGGGAAGAGATGAAAATTTGGAAAAGAAGATTCACGATCTTGAAGGGAGAAGGAAAGAAGCCAGCCGCGCAATCTGAAGGGAAGGGAAAAGAAATCGTCTTATGGAAAGGATCATCAATGGATCTCATCCCCAACAATGAACTTAAAGAGCATGCATGGGCAGCTATGAAGAAGCTAGAGGATAAAGAAAATATTGAGGCCGCACTGAGGGTCAAGATTGAAGAACTAGAGGTGCTCATAAAAGAACTCAAAGAGCAACAGAGATAGGGTGGCAAGATAATAAAACCCCTGAAAAAGGAAGTGGAGGAAGCCATGCTTGTAAGGATAACAAGGAAGAAACGAGGGAAAATGACTACATATGAGCTGAATGTCACCCTTACAATAGCTAATGTGCTGACCTTAGAAAGAAGGCAAAACTAATGGAGGCCATGATCTAACTCGACAGTATGGATTCCCACTAATCTTCATCTCAAGCTCAAGGCTTCCACACTGCAAGACACATGCAGAGGAAGTGCTGTCAAAAACAAAAATGTTAGAGGACTTCCAAAGTTGGGCTAAAATAGAAAAAAGGGAAAAGGAGGACTTGGAAAAAAAGATGCAAGAGTAAATGGGCCAAAAACACTAGGGCATTTGGAATGAGATTGCACTGAAGTGCATGCAAAATTTGATCCACACAGCTCATGAGGCCTTCCAACTAGGATGAAATTGCAAAATTCATGAACCAATTGGAAGCGCCTAAGGTAGCTTTTTTGTTAGATGAGCTCTCAGGTAGGAGTAGCCAGACAAGGAAAAATCGCATCCCCTCGATCTAGACCTATGCACAGAAGCAATGAGCTCTTATGACTCAGAGATCTGAGTGAGGAGGCAACTACTCACTGGAAGAGCAATACTGCTAGTGCCCCTCACCAACAGAGCTACTTGGCAGAAAGAGGAAGGGGAGTACCAAAGTCAAAACCAGCAGGTATACCTGCACCCAATGGGTGGAAATGGAGTCAGGGCGGGAGAAGAAGGCCAAGAGAACTAGAGAAAACAGATAACATCATCACCCTAGAGCAAACAAATCCCCATGCCTTTGCAACATGCATGGATGTGGACACAATGAGAAGGGCCAGGGCAAGGTATCCAGAGGCGCACTCCATAGATGTGCAGTTCCGACGAGTGGATGAAAGAACTGAAGTGGACCATGCATGGGTGAGCAGTAGGTAAAGGGTCTATGAGCCAAGATATGCCCAAGACTGCCCTATCCAATTTGTTTCAGAGGGTATTACACCAACAAAAGTAGAAGCAGAAGGAAAATGGGATAAGCCATAAGTGTCTAACCGTTGGATTCCGAGTCAAGAATATCTAGATGAATTGTTTTTCGAGAACAACTCTGAGCTTTCCTAGTGGTGCAGCATCAACCGCCGCGGATCGCTAGGTGTTAGCGGCCAGCCAGCCTGTTTCGCCGCCAAATCATTGCTGACCATTGTGCAACAAATTGAGCCTTCTTGTTTTGTAACAAACTTGTAATAGTTTCTTGAAGAACGGATAGTATGTGTATGGATGTAAGCAACAAAAGGATTCTAGTCGGATATGGGTGGATGAGAGGATAAGGAATAGAGGGTGGTTGGCTACTGAGTGAAGGAGTCAAGCTTTTACCATTGTAATACTTTGTATTTGCCAAAGCTAATACAAAAGAATTTTGTTGGAATTTCTCTCACTTGTCTCTCCTCTCTTTGCATTGTTCTATCTATTCTCCATCATTCCATGTAAAGAGCATTCCTGACTCGATTCTGGAATCATGAGAGGCCTAGGAACTAACCTGTATGCAAACATGATTAACTCCTCTAGATTACGTAGACGAGTAGCTTAACGTGTCACCGTTGGCTTATTGCATTGGGCATAGTTGCATTAGTCATGCTCTGCAGAGCAGAAGGAGCCGACTGGGTGGTCCGAAACCACACAAGCGGCGAACACCGACATTAGCCATGGAAGAATTGAAAAGGAAATGAAAAAAATGGAAAATATACATCCAAATAGCAAATGATTGTCCTATGATCCCTCTTCTTCATATACCAGTTTCAAGGAAGAAATAGGGTCATGCCTTTGTGATGGGAAAAGTCTTAAGAAGTGGTGTCTATAAAACTCTCTTCTCACCCATTTATGATGTATGTGTCTAAGAAGATATACCTAGAATATTATTACACTCGATTGATCTCATGTCATGAGAGGTTAAGGTAAGGGGAATCTAGACTCTATTGAAATGGGGGGAGATGGTCCATATCCATGCCATGTTCATGCAACTAATCAACTACCTTGAAATACCATACACATATTGGTAATCGTGGTGGTGTGTGGATGAGGAGGAGGGTGGTCTAGATTATTTCATACATTGCATCTCCCTCTCATGATGCAACTACAAAGAGAACTCTAGTGCCAACTGTGTGAGGCAATCTATTTAAAGAGTGTATACATGTTGAATGCAAGTAAAAGTCTACAAGAGGGCATATATAACCAATGGGGACACCCCAAACTCTACACATATTTTGGCCCAATAATATTTACAATCTTTGCATCAAAATTAAATGTCTCTAAGATATATTTCACATGCTTTATGAAAATAAGTATTCGATACCAATAAATGATATGGACATTGTCCAAAATAGATTAAATTTTGGGAAAACCATTCGTAAAAAATAGCCTATCTAGTCGTCATCATTCCCACCATCACCTCCTTTCCCTTCCTCGGCATCGTGAGCCTCTTTCTGAATTCCCCCAATAAATATAGGTAAACCATAAGTTACATGATACCAAACCATAAGTTGTAAACTTCATTCGTAAACCATTATACTTACATAGTTAAAAATGTGGGCCCAATTAATTGGATTCTCTTATTGCGCCAAGATTTTGAGCAATGTAGATTTTCTATGCCTCCATGCATATTTGTACTTGTCTTGCATATAGGCATGACCGGTTGTCTCTTTCTACACACATTCATTGAAGGCAATTGAGTACACATATGGTACAGGCTATACGTAAATACATGGAGTACGGAAGCATGGATAAGCACATGGAGTAAATGTGAGGGATTCACTTATGAAGTATGTACATAAGTATCCGGTGTCACGCCCATTATCGAGATGAGAACCGTGAATCTTTGAAACATGCTCTAGCTTCCTCTTATTATTTCTTATACTTATCAAGGGTGTCAAGTATTTCATCCCTATCCTTCCTCTAATCATTTACATCGAGATACAGGGGAACTTATTTTTTCTCTTTTAATGCATCTCGTACATGTAACCTTCGATGACTCATTGTGGTTGTCATCCTCTTTAGCATCCACTTTGTACTAAAATTTTCATCTTGGTTTGGTTGTTGCAGGATTGATAGAGTTGGTTGAGGATATAGCTCTTCGTGGTTGTTCCACTTCCTGATGAGGATATCATGGGAAAACTGGACCGCCAACAAGAGTTGATGTACACATGTCAAGATGTGGTAGTACTTGCAGGATCGATAGAGTTGGTTGAGGATATAGCTCTTCGTGTGGTTGTTCCACTTCCTGAGGATATCATGGGAAAACTGGACCGCCAACAAGAGTTGATGTACACATGTCAAGATGTGGTAGTACTTGCATCCTCTTCTCATTGATGAGTCCACCATCGTGGATCCATCATTGTAGCATCAATAAGAATAGCATGCAGGTGCCCTAAAGCAAGGAGTGTGGGCATTCGGAGACCGAGGAGTATGAATGCCTAGAGTGGGTCCCTGGCTGGATGCCATAGTAGTGGCATTAACCAAAACACTGCCAACTCTCTTGTAGATGATAAGGTGAAGTGTAAACATCATCCCACCACCACCCACAACAACCACCAATACCACCACTATCACCACCACCACCACCATTGCCACTAGTATTTCCACTACTATGGCAGTTTCTATCACTTTGTGGAGACCTACGATATGAACTCCCTCTTTCACTAGCCTGGTTATCTAAGGTGTAGAACCATAGGATAGGTGTGCCAAGCTCTAGCATGGCTACCTCTCCTACTACTTAAGGGAGAGCATTTGAAAGAAGTCTCATATCTCATCATGTGTCGTGTAGTCTCTTATATTACTAGATGACAGCCTAGGAGGGGAGTCCAACGATCTTATGCATAGACCTATGCATAATACTATTTACATAGTTTTGTGCATTAATAGTACACAAAAGATTATTATTAAAAAAACATATTTTAAAGCAAAGTTGTCCCAAGCATCTTAGGTTGCAATAGCAAAGAGAATGGTAGTGCATGTCTCTTACCGAAATGAAGAGAGCTTGAGGGAGCTTAAGGAAGATCCTAAAAAGTTGGACAAACTAAATATTTAAGATAATACATAAGCCATTCATACATGGATTCATTCTAGAAATCATGGATACGGATACTTTCTTAATACTAAAAATTAATTGTTGGTATTGACCAACTAATAAATTGTATCTATATAAATATCACGTATCTTATTTTTCTAAAGAGATATCTTTGTCCTCTCTTTCACTATGGGTGCAGCCTGGACGACTGGAGCATGTTATGGTGGGGAGAGACATCATACTTCTGACAAAGACACATCAGAGCCCAAAGAGAGGGCTACCTCGAGTAGAGGGATTCCAGTGGGAGTCAGCATATAGGAGGACCACACGCCAGGGTACCTCGAGAGGGTCGGGGGGAGTAGCAGTCCTATTCAGACGGGAGCTACAGGGGAGACTAAGAGTGGTAGCACAGGATCCAGAGGCCAGATACATGTGGATTAGCTTACAGCTCTCACAGGACAGGGTTATATACATAGCTCTATGTTACTTTTCTCCATCAGGATCCTCCTATGTCATTATAGAGGACATGCCACAGGAGGAGGAGACAGGAGCCTCGCCATACACTTGTCTGTCAGAGGAGATTATGCATTATTCTACACTAGGGGAAGTATTTCTTATGGGCGACTTCAATGCCCACACACAGAGCAGACAGTGTGAGGTGTATGACTATGATGACATGGAGATCCTCCACCCTGTGGATCCAGAGGAGATAGGGGCTAGTCGGGCATCAGAGGACACTAGACCAGACAGAGGACATTATGGGGACCACTTACTAGAGTTGGGAGCCAGGCACCGTCTCGTTATTTATAACGGGATGCTACAGTGGCCGGGATCAGGAGGGCTAACATGCTTCCCACATGGGGGTCATACATGAACCGGAGGCACGGTGGTAGACTACATTATGGGGTCTTTGGAGGCATCACAGCTTGTCACCTCATTCTCCATTCCACCTCGTCCTATTGGGGCAGATCATACATACTTGGCATTTTCACTAGCTGGATCACCAGTATCACCAGCCCCCCACATACCGACGCCACACACTACCATCTAATTCACACATGACATGGCAGACATATACACTGGCAGAGTAGAGGATGGGCTCCTACTCATGGATCCCCTAGCATCTATGGATACCATTACAGCCCAGCTCGCATCACTCCTACACACGGCTGCATTACAGAGCTTCCCACATCGTGTACACTCAGGAGAGCCTGCGAGACCTGGGACTATGCCCCAGAACAGATCGTGTACACTCAGGAGAGCCTGCGAGACCTGGGACTATGCCCCAGAACAGATGGTATGATGACGAGTGCAGAGCCCTATACTCATGACTCTGCATACAGAGAGCCTTGGGATCCATCACAGAGCAGGAGTCGAGGAGAGAGATGAGGAGACTTACTTGCCGCAAAAGGTGGGCCTTCGTAGAGATACAAGAGCTAGAGATCTTTCATTTCTTCATGAGTAGAGATAGCCCTGTCTCATGGCGGCACTTCAGAGAGCCTCGGACCTCGACACCTATTGTTGCAGACCCACAGACATGGCACACATATGCAGAGGGTCTATACCATGCCCCACAACAACCACCTATACCTCAGCCACAACAGCCTCGACCTACCACAGCTAGCTTCTTTACCCACTCGATGGTACAGGAAGCTATCCGCCGCCTACAGCATGGACGGGCCGCCGACCATATGGGCCTGCAGGGTGAGCATCTCATATATGCAGTAGATTCTTTAGCTCCTTTTCTTGCACACCTGTTTAACAGGGCACTAGCAGAGGGTTTGCCTGCAGAGTGGACGATGCACACCATTGTGCCGATTCACAAAACAGGGGATATGCTCGATCCGAGCAACTACAGGACGGTTATGGTTGGCCACGTGCTGGCCAAACTCTATGGTGCAGTGCTGGAGCAAGAGCTTAGCTTATATGCTGAGCGAGCAGGTTTACGCTCATCAGGGCAGGCAGGCTTCAGGAGAGCTTTCTCTACCACTGACCATGTATTCACTTTGAGATGTATGATTGATCAGGCCAGAGTGAGGAAGAGAAAGCTCTATTGCTGCTTTGTGGATTTCCGCAAGGCATTTGACAGTACCACGAGAGAGGCTCTTTCAGCGCTTGCAGTCTCTTGGCATACCAGCAGATATGACATGGGGCATCTATGCATTATATGAGCAGGTTTTTGGGCGAGTTAGATGTCCAGGAGGTATGTCCGAGACTATTGCTAGCACCATTGGTGTGAAGCAAGGATGCCCACTTTCCCCCACGCTATTTGGGTTATACATTGATGAGGTGGGGCTGACTTCATTACACGGGGAGGCGGAGATGGAGTTGATTTAGTAGGTACCTCAGTACATATTATGCTCTATGCTGATGATATTGTATTAGTGTTTGAGTCCCCAGGTGGTCTACAACAGCATCTACATGCACTCGATGATTTCTGCACTTACTGTGAACCTTGGGAAAACCAAGGTTATGGTCTTTCATACATCGAGACAAGGCAGGAGTCAGCTGACATTCACTCTCACAGGATGCCAGGTGGAGGTGGTGACATCATACGTGTACCTAGGGGTTACCTTCTCTGCAAGCAGCCACACGCTTTACCATGGGTTCAGCAGCCAGAGCTAGATTGACACGGGGATATGCAGCATTGGCTATGCTAGAGAGACAGTGCCACCAGGCGCATTTTCAAGAGCCCCGGACGAAGGGGTGGCTATTTGACACATTAGTCACACCGGCATTGATGTATGGAGCATCAGTATGGGCGCCAGGCCTTGCTACCCATTGGTGGACACAGATAGAGAGACCACAGGCCCTCATGATGGCACGCATGATACGCAGCAAACCGTCAGTACCTCATGACATTATCCGAGCAGAGTTTGCTGCGCCTCCTATGATGGTAGAGGCCATATTTCAGACTATATGCCTGCTAGACAGATTCAGAGAGATGCCACAGGATAGATTATCATATAGAGCTTTTCAGGCATCTAGACAGTTGGCTGAGGCAGGAGACAGAGGATCATGGTATGCACAGGTCACACATTGGTTCTCACAGCATGGCCTAGACATGGATCATCTACCACCATTCCAGTATGACAGGGATGCACCACATATCCGTCTCTCTCATAGTGAGAGGAACAGAGTATTGAGACAGGATCTATGGTAGCTCTATACACGAGAGACATGGATATCGCCTACACAGCCTCTTCCACCGAAGATGCTATACTATAGAGATCACTTCATGAGTATCACTGATGATGGATTTATAGAGAGGCCTAGATACATGGAGGACTTTTTACCACACGGCTCCCGAGTGGCTATTGGTCAGCTCAGAGTTTCATCACACCGATTGGAGATTGAGACTGGCAGAGCAGCACGGATCCCCCGAGAGGAGAGGGTATGTAGATTGTGCAGAGAGGTGGTGGAGAGTGAGGAGCATTATGTATGCAGATGCAGAGCATATACAGCCATCAGAGAGAGATATCCCATTTTATTCAGAGAGCCACATTCCCTACGCCAGATCTTTGAGACAGCAGACCAGCGCATACTGGGGAGATACATTGTAGACATACAGCGCCACAGAGAGACATTATTACAGGCTCAGACAGCTCCAGAGGGGGGGCGACGGACACAGATTACTACATTTTTTCAGAGATCCATACCCCTCCCAGCCCCTACACAACAGGGAATTACTCTCCAGAGAGTAGAGACACTTAGAGCCCGCAGGAGACAGAGGACACCTGGCTTTCAGACACCACGCCTATACCAGAGAGAGATGACAGAGATCAGAGCTCAGTTTCACAGAGAGGGTGCGGAGCGACTGGCTTGCTTCAAAGCACACCCAGGCATGTTCTTCAGGGAGCTGTGGACACCCCCTTCACTGATGTATATCATTTTATACCCCCAGTATGGTACAGGATGGAGCTAGCTAGGTTGCATATCATGATTATATACTCCATGCATATAGCTTTGCATTCTCCTAGTAATAGAGCTCCATCCCCTGCACACCCAGATTCAGCTTTTTTATTCAGTACTTTTTCATTTTGTTGGGATGACAGAGGATACCCCATACAGGTACTCCGATTTGTCTCATAGGCCGAGTTCGGTCTTTTGGAAGACGTTAATAAAATCTTTCTTTCTTTCTTTCTCTCTCTCTCTCTCTCTCTCTCTCAGTTTTTCAATGGAGTTTGTTGACAATTTTTCATCTTCAAAGGCTGAGTGGCTGGTAGAGAGAGAGTATAATCCATCCACCACACAGATACACACACACACACACACACACACACTCTCTCTCTCTCTCTCTCTCACACACACACACACACATACACACACAATCTCAATCTTGCTCACGCTCTCAGTCATTATGTCTACTTAGGATGTGGATGATATAGACTACATGTGAGTACAATTCAATTTGGTAGTATAATCAAGGCCTCAAAGAGGTGAGGCACAATGACGGACATAGTTCAATCAACACCCATAGAAGAACCAAGAGAAGAGTACCCAATGCAAGGCACACTCACAAGTGGTATAAATAGTGTATTAGCAAATTTGAGAAAATCTTGATACTTTGGGAATTTTGAAAGTTATCTTACAAATAAAATAATGAGCGGAGCTAGCACTTCTAAAAAAATAACAAACATAGCTCGTACAAAAAATATAATCATGTATAAATGAAAGGCCTATGTCAAAGCTACTCATCATGATCATTAGTACCTCCTCCTACTTCCCATGGCTTCCCCACAAGTCCCTATATAAATAGAACTATAAGTCTTCTTAGGACAATTTAACATAAAAAGACAAAAGATGTAGAAAAGATAAACAAATTTATATTTATGCATAAAATTTAGAAAACAATAAAATTTAATGTTTAACGATATTATATACTTACATAGTTGACGACATGGGCCCAATCGAGGTCGTGTCCTTCCCACTCTCTCATGTGGAAGATGAGACCACATGAGGTCATACTCTTCTTGACTATAACCACAGCCCACTACTTCTCTCTACACACATTCAAGGAAGACTATTTAGCAATTCATACATACAGTCTTGAATAAATTTCAAAAATAAAGAGATGAAAACTTACAAAGTATGCACGAAAGCGCCCAGTGTGACCAAGCACCAAGGTGAGAATTCCTCGAATGTCTGAGGCATGCTTTAATAGCTTCTCACTGTTGCTTGTACTTATCGGGGGTGTTATGGATCTCTGCCTTAGCTTTTCTCTTGTCTTTTATGTCAAGATATGTGGGCTTAGTCTTTCCTTCCTTTATTGCATCTCGCACCTAATGCCTTTGATGGCTCATATTAAGATCTCTCATTCTCTTGATCATCCACTATTGTTAAATTGCTCAGAGAGGGTTGGCACTAGGAACTCTCTATGAAGCTACTCAAGAACTTAATTCTTTTTTTTTCTATTTAGTTGTGCCACTTCGTGCAAGGATATCATGCTTAAATTGTGCACTATAGAGGTGATGCATATGTATCGGTACCGTACCACCTATCTCATCCTTGATGATGGACCCATAATCATATAATCCTGACATGTCTCGACTCTGGAAAAAAAAAGAGGATGAACAAATAGTTGGAGAGATACCACAAGGTAAAGGCCTCACTTGTAAGATGGATGAGACATTATGAGACAAAATCATAAGATTTTGTATATTTAATTCTTCAGAAATGAAAAAAACGGCTTTTGGCATTGCCAAGGGTTAAAATTGGGAGAAATTTTCCTCAATTTTGAGGTTGAAAATTGATTGGTTTTAGAGCTTCAATGTCTTTAGAAAAAGGTTTTTCTGCACTACGATTGTTTTTTGTCTTTTCCTAAGTGTGTTTAGAGGTTGTTCTCACGGAAGGATGTATTCGTCCACAAGATGCGAGTAGGGATTTGCATCATGCATGCATTATATCACTTTTTTGCAACACACATGGAGAGTTTTATGCACTTTTTTCTCACTGAAAATCAAAAAAAGAAAACTATCTTACCAAGCTTTTTAATAGCATTCAAACATAGGTAAACTAAAAGCCTTCTACTTTGTTGTTATGCCTACATTGATCTGATATCCATGTGTTGCAGGTGACCAGATATGGATGATTTACATTAGGACTTAGGCACTATGAGTGTAAATGCGAGGCATGAGCTTTACCTTGAGGTTCAAGAACTTGGCAAACAACAACTCTAGCAATTAGAATTGGCATTCATCAAATGATTCTTGTCAAAGTGGCTAACCAATGTAGAGTCCACCACCAAACCAAGAATGTTAAGATGTCAAGCTCAACATGAGGTGACACTCATGAGGCACCTCCATGACCGTTCAACATTTACATCACTCGAGGGTTTGATGGTTGGTGCCGACATATCCTCGCCAAAGATTCTACACCTGGACTACACTAACTAATCCACACCTACCCACTCCACTTTAGCGTGTCCAAATTACGGACAGCTTATATATACTATAGTATGTGTGTTAATCACTTTTTCTCATTTGTAGACCTCTTTTGTTGAAGAAGCAAAAGAACAATTTACAGCCTCTCATCTTATGTGTTCTCTTCTAGGGTTTGTGAGAGTGTGTGTGTGTGCTTGCAAGAGCTCAAGCTCCCTTCTCCCCTACATCTTTTCATGGTATCAGAGCCTAGTTCATGCTAAGATGTGAGCGGTAAGAAAGAGAAGCACAAGAAGCACAAGAAGTGGTATGAGGGTAAGAACTTCAACTACTCTTCCCCCTTTGTGTTGGCTACTACACCCTTGTCGAGAGCTCTTCGGGAGAGGCATCTAGCGAACTCTGATTAAGGAGTTGTCTTCGCGCGAGAGCGGAGTTGCAAGGAAACTATATATCATCCTTCTGCTAAATTTTTCGGGCCGAAAACATATTTTTGACGCGTCTTGACCTCCGTTTTTCAGTTCACTTGCGTGCACTGTAGGTAAGTTTCAATTCTCTGCAGATTTCTACTTTTGGAACTACAGAAAGGAAAATTGGGTTGTGCATACACTGTGTGTACTACAAAGAGGTCCTAAAGTTTCCATTGGGTGTATGTATGCAAATTGAGGTCACTATTTGTGGTGGATAGTTTGGGTATAGTATAGTACCGCTGTGCAAAGAATACAGTAGTTTGTGCAGGTCAAATAAAGTGACGTTTTTTGTGAGTTTGTACAGAAAAGATATGGAGAATGAGCTTGATATTGTGGAGAAGAAAAATATTTTTATGAATGATTATGCCTTGAAGATCAAGGTCATTGTGGAATCCCTTGCATCTATTGGTGTTTTTGTTGATAATGATGATAAGGTGGAAGTATGTCTACGTGGTCTCGAGCCACTATACAAGGTAGCATTCAAGACATCTATTGAGACTAAGGAGAACATTCCCAACATTACAGATTTGGTGTCAATGTTGATCATTGAAGAAAAGAGTTTGGGTGAAGACCAGTCTTCATAAAACAAAGGCAGTTCAAAGCAACATGATCTCTACACAAGTGTAGAAATCACAAGTGTAGGTAGGGGACGAGGTAGAGGCCAAGGTCATGGCCAAGGTGGTAGCTGAATAGGTAATCTGAATTATGTTCAGCAGCAGCAACAATCCTAGGATTCACAACAATAACACACAAATGAAAGAGGCCAATTTAGAGGCAGGGAGAATCAAAGAGGTCATGGTAATTGGCAAAGGTAGCATTATGATACATGAGATTGTTTTTAATGTGGTAAGCCTGGACATGTGCAGGTAGATTGCTATAAGAAGTAGAATGACATGCAAAATAGAAAAGTGCAGCAAAAAAACTATGCGTCCTCTAACAGCAATAATGAGGAAAATGAGAGATTGTTTGTTATGCAGCACGTAGTTAATGCTGTGTCTGGAAATGATGTAGCAACATGTAAGGATGACCTATGGTATATTGATTTAGGTGCTTCAAACCATAGGACAAGTCATGGTGAGTGGTTCAAGGAAATGAATAGTCTTAAAAGACCAGGTTTTGTTGAAACCGGGGATGACACCACTCATCTAATTGCCCATGTTGGAGATGTGCCATTGTTTATACAGGATGGTAAGGTGAAGTACCTTACATATGTACTTCATGTTCCGAACATTACAAAGAATTTGGTTTTTGTTGGCTAGATAATTGATAAGGGTGTGCGGGTGCGGTTTAACCTTGATGGTTGTTATGTAGAAGACTTTAAAGATAAGTGCAGGTCGGTTGCAAAAGGCAACAGAGTTGTCAGAATTTTTATAGTGGATGTAAATATGCCTGAAGTGAGTGTTGGAATGTTTGCAAATGGTTCAGGAGTTGTTGGAAATATAGACATTTGGCATAAGAGAATTGGGCATGTAAATGTGCAAAGAATGAAGTTTATGCAGACTAAAGAAATTATGATAGGGATTCCTAAGTTTAAGATTGATGTCATATAGAAATTATGTGAAGTGTGTCAATTTGGAAAGTAGACAAAGCATGTATTTACACATAATAGAAATGTGAGCAAGAATGTACTAGATGATGTGCATCCAGATGTATAGGGTCCTGCAAAAACTATGTCCATCCAGATGTTGTGCATCCAGATGTATGGGGTCCTGCAAAAACTATGTCAATGGGTGGCCAGGTATTATGTAACATTCATTGATAACCACATGAGAAAAGTGTGGGTGTATTTCATGAAGGAGAAGAGTGAAGTTTTCACCCATTTTTAGAATTTCAGAGTGATGGTTGAAAAGAAGACAGGGAAGCATGTGAAGTGCCTAAGGTCAGATGGAGGGGGAAAGTACTTTTCTTCAATGAGTTCTCTGATTTTTTCCAAAAGAATGGCATTCAAAGATAGTTTACATGTAGATATACTCCGCAACAAATTGGAGTTACTGAGTGGAAAAGCAGGCACATTGCCCGAGATAGCACGGGCGTCGGGCATTGATGACAGAGAAGAATTTGTCGAATAACTATTGGGCTAAAGCTATTTCTACAACAATTTATATCATGAACAGGAATCCTACTACAACCATACACGATGTAACGCCAGAGGAGAAACTCAGTGGTGGGCAAGAAACCTGATTTGTCTCACTTAAAAGTTTTTGGATATATTACATTTGTGCATATGCCAGATGAGTTATGTACTAAGCTGGATCAAAAGGCAAAAAAAATGTGTCTTTATTGGGTATTCCCTTAAGCAAAAGGGATATGGATGTTATAATCCTGCTACACGTGAATTGAGGGTAAAAAGGGATGTTGTATTTGATGAGATGAGTAGCTAGTATGTTGCTGAAAAGGATTTTGTTGGGGCTAATGTAAGTGGAAATGTGGTTGCACACAATGCAAGTCAGTAATCACAGTCATTGAATGGACTAGGAGAGTCCTCATCCAGCGGTTTTTTGATAAACCATGGAGTGGCAGGCTGTGTCATAATACCAGTCATGGAAATGTAGTTGGACACCACATAAAGGAAAAGAGAAAGTGGTTGAGCTCCTTGGTATGCCTAATATTTCTGCAGGGCATTCTTTTGTTGATGGAGAGTCTAGTGGCTCAGAGATGAGCCTTGATGATGAGGAGCTTGGGATTCTAGCAATGAGGACACCTAGTGTAAAGATAGCTTTAGAAGCCATGAATGCAAAGTTATGAAGATCTAGAAGAGTCAAAAACCCTATGCAAAGGTTGACTTATGATGGTTATGTGGCACATCACTATGCTTACATGGAAAAAGTTGTGTAGGTTATAGAGCCCACATGTTTTGATAAGGCTATTGGTTGGGAGAAAGCTATGAATGAGGAGATGGATACATTGTATGGAAATGACACTTGGGATCAGGTGCCATTGCCTGAAGACAAGAAAGCTATTGGATGTAAGTGGGTGCATAAGGTGAAACATATGTTGGAATTAGGGTTGCAGGAAAGCACACAAAGCTTGGAGAAGAAGAAGCAAGAATGAACACAACACACAATGTATTAAATTGTGTCAATGTACAAAGATAAGTTAGCCCTAGAATGATGGGTGTATATACAAGCTGGGGGAAAAAACCTTCTAAAGAGAAAAAAAGTGCCCCGACGGTCCTAAGTGTGTTCACACACATCACTGCCTATATATATGGCAACAAATCTCCCCTGAGAGTGATGGTGTGAACAAGAGCTGGCACTCATGTATAGGGAAGTGCCATGCCCGAAGTAGATCAGTCCACAAAGGGGAGCAAGCCCAAAGCTTTGCGGAAAGCTTCGAACTTCTCACAGCTACCGAGCATGAAACAAAAACCACTTGTGGACACTCTTGTGTCATAGCAACCAGCCCAATCCGAGTCCGAAAAAGCATGTAAATCTGGCGGCAACAATCCCCCCTTGGGATAAAACAACCCAAGATTTGAGTGTGCAATCTCTCTCTCTCTCTCTCTCTCTCTCTCTCTCTAGTCATGGAGTTTCTTGTGTTATTTAATCCACCTTAATTCTTATGCTTAATCATGTGTTCATCACCATGATCAATCCCATATTAGGATTGTTAACAAGTGTGTGTCTCTTCTTCTTCTCTCCCATGTGCAAAAGGGTGTTTGTGTGAGGAGAGAGCTAGCTTAGAGCTCTTCAAGGTAGCCCTCTCCCCCATGTGCCTTCCCATTAACACTCGTGAGAGGGTGAGAGTGTTTATGAGCAGAGGGCTATTATCTTGAAGCTACCTTGGATCTCTTCAAGCCTTGGGAGTCCCAAGCTCAACATAAAAACTCACATGCTGATAATGGGAGGTGGTCTTCTCAAAAGTACTAGCTTGCTCTAATGTGGTTACCTCTTCTCAAAAGTACTAGCTTGCTTTCTCTGAGATGACAGGTAAGCATCCAAGTTCCCCATGACACTTGAGAAAGGTAAGTGCACTCCACTTCATCAGTCTTATGCTAGTGAGTGTGGTGTATTTCAGCTTTCCAGTTAATATTATCTTGTTTAGCCCAACATGTACACTTGGGGTATGCTGCCTTGAGTCCTCAGCTACTCCATAGAATGCATGGCCTTCATTGCGTAGGCTTGTTTGGCTTGGTTTATTCTATGTTACTTGATTATGTCTTCTTTCACTCCCTTCACTTAATGTTGATGTAGCCCAAGTTTGTGGATGTAATGTTGGAAGCCCACTAGCTAACCTTGAGATAAAATAGACTGTGGCCCTAGATCTATAACAATGATGGGGCCAATGTGAAGAGGATGAAGAAAGAGAAAGGATCCATATTGCTGTCACAAGCATTAGGGAAGATTTGTCAATCCTTTGTTATCCAAGTTCCTATGTCATTCCAGGGTGAGAAATTCCCTCTGCTTTTATCGACTCTAGAAGTACGCATTATTTTATCAACTCTAGAAGTACGCATTATTTTATTTCTCTTGGTTGCTTAAGGAAGATAATTTTAGATCAAAAGAAAAGAAAATTGATGAGGGTTAAACTCGAAAGAGAAAATATGATTTCTTATGCCATGCAATAGACATTATAAAGCCTTTGCCAGAGAGCCAATGTACTTAAGGTTTTACTGAACTTATGTATTTACGATGGTATCCTTGGGATGGTTTGGTTGAAGGCAAAGTAAGTTGATATCAATTGCCATAAGGGTATAGTCTCCTTTTTTGGATCTAAATGGAAATAAGGTTCAAGGCATTATACACAATCTCGTGAGCTACAATTAGTTAAGGCTTCCAAGGTGCTTAAGTGACTCGGGAGGAAACATGTCATCTACCTCATGACACTGAATCAGATCAATAAGATGGCCAATGCAAGAAATCCATAATGATTTAGTCAGTCTTTTGACCTTTTTCCTGAGGAACTTATAAAGTTTCCTCCACCCAAAGAAGTAATCCATGAGATTGAGCTTATTCTAGGAGCTCAGTCGATCGCTATGATGGGCATACAAATGTTTTATCCCAAAGGTCCTTGAATTGAAAGAATAGATCACAAAGATGTTGGAACAAGGATTCATTTGGACAAGTGTATCTCATTGGGGTACCCCCATGCTTTTCTAGAGAAATAGGTATCTGACTCCTCCAATTCATGAGATGAACTCTTGGATTGACACATGGAACAAGGATTCATTTGGACAAGTGTATCTCATTGGGGTACCCCCATGCTTTTCTAGAGAAATAGGTATCTGACTCCTCCAATTCATGAGATGAACTCTTGGATTGACACATGGAATCCAAACATCCACCAAAATAAATCTAGAACCTAGAAACTATGAAATCATTATCAAGGAGCAGGACATACCTATGACAACATTCAAGTCAAGGTATGTTCACTATGAGCTTACAGTGATGCCTTTTGGGTTGACAAATACCCTTGCTACCTTTAATAGGTTGATGTCAGAAATCGTTAGGGAGTAGCCATATGACTTTGTCCTAGTATTCTTTGGTGACATTTTATTATATTCAAAGAATGTTGACCATGGAAAGCACTTCTAAAAGGTGCTGAAAATCCCAAGGAAGCATAAGCTCTTTGCCAAAAAGAGAAAATGCAATTTCTTCATTGACCACATTGAATATGTAGGCTTTGTAGTTTCAAAGAATGGAATTAGTACCCATCCTAAAAAATACAAGCGATAGTGGAATGGACCAAACCAAAAACAGTGAAAAAAGTTTGGGGACTTCTAGGGTTAAAGGGACGGTAGCAGATCTTCATCAAGCCAAGATTATCTCTCCATTAACTACCTTATTGAAGGACACTCCATTCTAGTGGACTTTGCAATGTCAAAGTGCATTGGATAAGCTTAAGGTAGTTTTGCTATCCAATCCTATGCTCAGATTGCCAGAGTTTGGCAAACCCTTTCTGAAGAATTGAAGAAGGTGCAAGGATACACTTGCATGAGGATGGATACCTTTACTTTGACGATAGATTGTGCATTCTTGATGTAGCTAATCTTCAGTGAAAGATCTTGAGATCCTGGCAATACCTAAACTTTTGTCCGCGGTGGACACATTGAGTAGTTATTGTTGTGTCTGCTCTGAGCCATGGCAATCTATGACCAGTCCTACGCTCTAATGAGGTGATAGAGAGCATATTAAGGCTCTTCTTCTTTTCCTTTTCTGGCATGGTTTGCTATGGATTAGTGGGGCGGGAATGAATTATAGAATTGACGGAATTAATCAGCCTTGCCTCATGCTGCAGGAGATAATGCTACTGAAGAATGAGGTGGAAAGGCTGCAACGAGACGACAGGTACACAAGCGGGCCAGATCTTGTAAGTTGATTTGCGAAGATCACTGCTGAGTATCTGATGTCATGCGCAGACAGTGGAATGGCGGATTGGAGGCGGTCAAGCTTCTCTCATACGCTGAGCTCGAGAAACTCGAGGACCAAATGGCGTCAGGGCTAAGAAGCGTCCGTCTAAGAAAGGCAAGATAGGAACACTTCTACAATCTTTGGTAAATGGTGGACAAGCTACTGAGAAATCTCGCCTTAATCTTATGTTGTGCTGCAGGACGAACTAACGTCGGAGCAAATGGAGAGCCTTGTCAGAAAGGTAGATGCTGATAAGTTTGTGGGTTGCATCTTTGATTGGTGTGCCTGCCGGATTCTAATGAGGGTTGTGCGGGTGCGTGATCGGGCAGGAAGAAGAGCTCCTGAGAGAAAACGAGGATTTGCGAACGGAACTGCAATTAGCGGGGACTTGTTCTTACAGAGATCAGCTTGAGCGTGGCGGCGTCCTCGCCGGGGGAGATCGAAAGCTCCGACACACTCCAGCTCCAGCTCAGGTAAAGTAGACCACTCTGCTGTTTAATCCTTCGGTTTTCTTTTTCTCATCATTCTTTGATCCGCAATTCTTCCCCTCAAGCAGGCTCTCAACACCTTGCTCATCGCCAGCCACCGAGACGGCACTGCAAACACAGGCGCTCCAATACGCAATGGCAAGTAAAATGAAGGCTCGTTCCATCACCTGCTGATACGCATAACATGGAGCGCGAATCAATCCTTTCCTTGACAACTTCGTGAAATACGTAAACGTAATTATGTGTTGGGTCTTCGTGAAATACGTTCATGTAATGTTGTAATTGTGTGTAAATGAAATGGGCTACATAGAGATTCTTGGTTTGGAAATTGAAGTGTGCCTTGGAGGATGGATTGATGTTTTGTTCTCAAAACAACTGGACTAATTTCTCGTTGAGGAGGTATGTTCGATGTATGGATGTAGCTTCCACATTGTAGTAAATCTTGCTCCTCGACAGAAACACAATGAAGCCCATAGGCATCACATTCATGGTGATGGATTTTTCAAGCCGCTTGGCCTACAAGTGGTGGGTTGCCACTTGTAGGCACTGGTGCCATTCTCCCCTCATGCCATTATTACCAAGGGAGAATGGCATTCTTACTATACGAGAGAATGGCAGTGGTGCCATTCTCCCATCCAAACAATGTAGGCAAGGGGGAATGGCAATGGTGCCATTCTCCTTTAGCAATAATGACTTAAGTAGAAAATGGTACCACTTCCATTCTCCCTTAGTAATAATGGTAGTGGTGCCACTCTTCCACAATACATTGCTTGGAAGGGAGAATGGCAATGGTTCTATTCTCCCCTCGTACCATTCTTACTAGGGAGAATGATAGTGGTGCCATTCTCCCTTCCAAATAATGTAGGCAAGGGGAATAGCAGTGGTGTAGTTCTCCTTAAGCAATAATGAATACATATATATATATATAACTTAAGTAGAGAATGGTACCACTGCCATTCCCCTTACTTACATTGGTTAGATGGGAGAATGGCACCACTTCCATTCCCTTGGTAAGAATGGCATGAGGGGAGAATGGCACCACTATTGTTTTCCCTTAGCAAGAATGGTATGAGGGGATAATGGCACTACTACCATTCTACCTCTTCAATAGCAGTGGTGCGACTTCCCCTCAAACCATTATTACAAAGGAAGAATAGCAGTGGATCCATCCTCCCTTCATACCATTCTTACATTCATGGGAGAGGAGATCACTTTATAAAAAGGAAAGATATCAAAATATTGATATGGCAAGGTTTTTACTTACATTCCAATTTATTCAATCTTTGTGACATTTTACTAGGCCTTGTGGTGGCTTTGGTGGCCCTCCAAATACCATCCATTGTGCTTGAAGATGCTACAAGATGTCCATATAGTCTTGATTCTTCATGATAGTTCGTGATTCTTTGTTGGCCATAGATGATACATTAGGAACTCAATGGAGTCTTCTTTGGCCCTTTTATTTGGCAGTTTAAAGGAGTCAAACCTTTTCTCTTAAGAAGAAACGTTTTCTAATTTGAAGCTTCAAAACGGCTACTTTATTCGAATTTGAATTTTGGGGGGGAAATGGAATTTAAAATCTAGCGGATAAAACCATATCATGTAACATATCTATGGAAAGCTCTTGATGCGTAGATCACGGATCTGTAATCTCCGCTCAAATCGGAGCTTGTATGTAGAAGTTATGGAGGTCCGAAAATTGTAAAATTACCTCCCCCTCTTTTTGGGGGAAAAAGTGCATCCTTTGACCACTCTTACACCTCTCTTACAAACCCATGGTTTTTGCTTACATGGTGGGCTCCTATTTGTCAAAAAGTTAAACGTTTCCATAACCTCATGGCAAATTAAAGGGCCCAAAAAGACTCCATTGAGTTCCTAATGATCTTGCAACTTGCCTCCACACGAGCGTCCACCACAATGTGAGCCTTTCTTCTTGTATAAAATGCCCTTCTCTTAGCCCACTATTCCCCTCCACAATCCTTCAAGAATCCTTTTGCAGCATATATAGAATGTTTCCCAGCAAGAATCCAATATTTGTATTCCTTTAGGTTTTCCTTCTTCCCCTCATGCTTAAGCATAGGCGTTTTTGATCCCTTTTTCCCATGGAAAGGTATGAGATATGCACAGGTGTTTGGTGTTTTTGACATCATTGCAAAGCTTTAGACAAGTTCATTTATGTAAAGTTACTGTTAAAGTCTTGTATATATTTGACTAAGTGCCTGGAAACAATTAAATATAGGAATAATCACCTTGTAATCGAGGCCAAATGGAAAGTATTGACCATACTCCATTAATCACCTTGTAATCGAGGCCAAATGGAAAGTATTGACCATACTCCATTAATCTTGTCATGCTTGCATCCTTCTTCTCCAACTTCTTCTGGACTGCTTTAAAATCTACTTCATGTGATGATAATTGATACACAACCATGGCATGCAAAGATCCTACTTCTTACACCCTTTTATCTTCTTGCTCTTTTATTGCCCCTCCTTCCTGTGTTGAATCTCCACATGTCCCTGACTTCTGACCTCCCTCATCACCTGCCTTCGTACCTTTGTCACCACTAGACTCCCCACGTGTCTCCTCATCCTTCTTAGTCTTCTCTGGTATCTTGTTTGATTTCTTACCCTTGACTACATTCTCAAAAATTTTGAGAAGTTGATCAATGTTGTATGTATCGGATGTACCACCCTCTACTTGTCATGCTATCTTACTTGGAGGAGTTCATCCTCGCATCTTCATAGCATGAAGGGTCTAACTGGTATATTTTTCCTCCTGGTGCATACACATTTATGCAATGTATATCTAATTTTTCCACAACATCACCTTCTTCTAGTTGACTGACTTGCCCCACATTGAATACTCACCATGTTGATACACAAATAGTTGAATACGGTGTAGTTTTTGGAGAGCATCATTTGTAATTATAAAGGTACCACCCTTTAGGATCTGAAACACCATACACATAAGAAACCTCCCAGGATTTTCTCTTTGCCTTCATCACTGCCTTTGACATATCTATTCAAAATTTGAAAAACATAAAAATACTAAGATCATTGTAACACTCATAAATTGAAAAACATAAAAATACTAAGATCATTGTAACACTCATAAATTAAAAAACATTGAAATATAAATAAGATTGAATAGAAGATCTCTATATAGAAACAAATCCACATTAATAAGATATTAGACACACATCTCCTAACATATTAGATACAATTTTTCAAGAAGATAAATCCAAATATGGATGTAACACTTAACCATAGGGAAGAGCATATTCAAAAGTATACTATCACTAGAAAATTAACAATATGAAGTGAGAAAATAACATTAAGATCTTATACTCAATTTATAAATGTTCAATACCACTTCCATTATTCTGGAGTACTCAAGGCATGGAAAAATCACACTATGGCACACATATCAACTATTTTCATATAACTCAACAGGTGGGAAAACAAAAACAAATGCATTACGAGAGATCTTCAACACATTCTACCAAAGACAAATGCAATGATATAATGTAATTCCTAAAAGCTAGGCTAGTTTATACCACATAAAAACATAGCTGCTATTATTAACATCAATATATTATCAAAATTCATCATGCTCAATAAATTGTATCTCTATTCAAGATGAAGATTGAGATGGATAAAGTCATGGTGACGCAAATCTCACAACACACGTGGCTTGCACGTGTCACCAATGGAATATCACCACATGTCAGTATGGCACACATGTGGCCATCAGTATAACTCCACGTGTTTGTACAGAGTACACATGGCCCATACAACCATGTCATCGCCCGAGAGCTTGCATAAATATAAAGACTTTTATCCACATCAATATAAATATGTAACCCATCATTGAAATGGTGAAAAATGGATCAAATCTAACTAGATGGAAAGACGACGCGATTGAGAACAATCAGTCAAGAGTGGATTGTCCTCTATGTTCTGTCTTTCCAGTAGGTCAGAATTGCTTCATTCTTCACTTTTTCAATGATGGATTCCTTATTTATTGGTATATATTCTTTCTTATTCTTGCTTTGTAATTGGAAGATAGGATCTTTTCAAAATATGATATGTTTTCTTTATTTCTTTATTGACAAGCCACCATAGATGGCTAGAATAAAGAAAACAACAAGAATGGCTAGCCCAAGTCCAAGTTTGGTAGAGAAAGCAGTAAAGCAAAGTAAAATAGTAGCAATCAGAAGGTGAAGACAAGGATAAACCAGCATGTGAATGCCCTTAAAGAGATAAGGAGGGACCAAAAGCATATTGAGCTTCTCATACCTAAGCTTACATTCATGAGAGTTGAGAGATAGATTTATGATAATTGGAAGCTTGGGATGAGATGGGCCGACAATGCAAGAGGCTATGTTCTGTTATAGATTTTGTTATAGATTTTTTTATTGATAGTTACATATGTTCTGCCCATTCTCATAGGGTCACTCTTATGGACAAGGCTATGCACACCTACAAGCTTATAAGATACATATTAGAAAAGCCACATATGTTCTTCCCATGCTCATAAGGTCACTCTTTTGGACAAGGATATGCACACTTGCAGACTTATAAGATATAGATTAGAAAAGCTATTGCATCCTATACCATTGAGTGACTCTAGGGCATTTAATATCTTGAATGTGCCTCCAGCTAGGAAACCCAAGGATGCATGAATTAAGATTGAAGACGTTACACATGAAAGAGATACTAGAACTGCAAATCAAGCAAAGGCTAAGAAGGGAAAAGAAAATATATCTTCTGAGGAAGAAAGGAGAATTGAGGAAGAAAGGAGAATTGAGGAAGAAAGAATAATGGAGGATGAGCTGATGGATCTTGAAGGAAAAAAAATCTTCAAGAATTAAAGAAGATACCTGGACAACTTGTTGTTCAGGTGAAAGATTTCCCTGATGGTTCAGAGTATCATGATATATCACCTTCAAATACATTTATGCTGGCAGAGAGAAATCAAGAAATAAATGATGTAGTGATCTTGATATCTCTCAAGTAAGCTATCTTTTTGAAGATTTTATTTTTATTATAGTCTTTTATGAGGATAAGAAACTAATTTATCTAGTGATATGTTTTTTTGTAGGTTTCTTTTGGCCACCCTACCTCCAAAACCCTACCTCCAACGGCCTACTATCCTCTTTTTTTGCTAGACCCTATAGTCTATATTTATGTAAGAGAACCAAGCACCAATTTTAACACGCTCGAAGAATGGTTGAGGAGATGCAACTTTGAAAAGGTGCAATATGTAATTGTTCCTTATAATGAGAAGTATTCTCTTTTTAATATATGTCTTGTTTAGTTTTAGCTACTTCTTTTTATGCTTCTCTCTATCAATGATCATTTGCTTCTTTTTATGTTGTGTAGGAGCCATTGGAGTTTATTTATAATTGATCTCAAGAAAAAAGACATGTTTCTTAAATTCCATGTTTGTAATGCATGGAGAAGGAAAATTATAAGTCCTTAATTTAAATGGTCATTGTGTTTAGTTATTCATATCGTATTGTATTCATTCATATTGTATTAATCTATGCGATTTGTTATTTTGCAAGGCATGTAAGCATATAATAAGCACATTATAAACCATTCATCCTCCACTCCTCTCGACAATAAAACTCCACATCAATTTTTCATTTTTCTTGTGTGTTATTAGAGTATCAATGGAAACTTTAAAGTTTCTAATGGAGATTTTGTTGAGAGTTTTAACAATATATAACTATCATTGCTATAAGCTCCATTACAAACTGATGAAATCTCACATGGATGGAGAGTCGCAAATATATGGAGATACATGCAATAAAAATTTCTAGTAGACACATCAAAAAGAGTAGCTGTAAGTATTTTCAACAGACATCAAAGAAAGTAGTAAAAAACTTATAAATTTATCTTAAACTTTCATATCATACTAATGTTTACTAAGCATTATATCATAATTCTTTGTAATTTACAACTTCATGTTATACAAACACATACATATGGTGGGCGAGAGCAAAGGCAATTATAGTAGTGCTCAACAATTGTGTGGATCTTCCCGCAGATCCAAATTCACCACCACCATCAATCGCACCTAACCCTACAAAGAAGCCATTGAAAAATAAAGGACTTCCCACAAGGTCTCCATTGAAATTCCGGTCAAAGAAAATGATAAACATGGTGAATAAGGAAAAGGCTTCTTAAAAACAGAAACAATCAAAGAAAACTAAGTCCAAGTAGTCAGAGTCCTAGTGGACCAAGGAATCTTAAGATGCCAAAGCTTCTATGGACACTAACCAGCCAAAGCAAGAGTAGAAATTTATCATTCTTTGTAACCAAACAATTTGTATAGATCTATACCATTGTAATAAATATATATATGAAATCAAAATTGAGTTCAGTTTCTCGTTTAACATTAGTCATCTTGTCTTAATAATGTTGAATGTCTGTTTTACAAAATGAATCTACAACACAAGATCTATAGATAGGTGCAAAATTATATTGTATTAAGAAAACTTCAAGATTATAGGTGACAGACATTTCATGCAACTAAAAGTATTCTTGAATCTTCTTCCCACCGCCATGACATCATCTACCTTAAATTTAAAGCCCAATGGTATGGCATCTAATAGAAATTCCAAGGATGTGCGCACATCCCTCAATGTCCATTTTGCATTTATAGGGACAACTCTGTTGTCATCATCACTCAAGTTGATCATTAGATCATATTGCACAAATATGTCCTCTGAATCCAATGGCATCCAAGTCCCTTTACTCTGAATCCAATGGCATCCAAGTCCCTGTACTCTTTTTCCATCGTTTGTACTCTATGATGATGTACAAGGTTTGTCGGAGAGATGTTGTATGCCATCACCACAGATTTAATGCAAGCATTACATTGTAGAAAGCCACATTGCTTGTCCTCTTCATGTTTGCTTCTTGAAAATATGCCACAAATACATGGAGAGGTATAAACCATGATAGCCTAATTCTCTTAGAAATCCTTTCTGCTTTCATAAACTTCTGAATATCTGAGACAATATTGGATTTAAATGCTAATATAGTACCTTTGTCTGGAAATTCCCAATCTAATGAATTTAGGTTTGGCATAGCCAAACTCTCCAGTCTTCCATAAGCTTTTGGTCTTGTAGGGACAATATACTTAGTGTTGTATAAAAATATATGTTTATTAATGAAAAATGTAGATGGTTGATCAAAAAATGTAGATGGTTGATCAAAAAATAATACTTTCCTAAGATCAGCATCATGCAAGGCTTAGAAAGTCCTAGTGAATGACTCCACAAGTTGCCACTTATGCTTGTTGATGGATAAACATCTATCACATATACAACACATGTAAATAAACCATAGAATCATAAAGAACATAAAAAAATTTATAAAAAATATCTTACAATGAGCTTGCAATGTTGTGGAGTAGAAGGATGTATGTGCATGTCTCTTGTCATTTACACATGTTGCACCTTTGCCTTCCACCCATCTTTTGTTATCTTGAATTCCAAGATATGTCCCTTCCAATGGTATTGTACTAAGCCTCTTCTTTCCTTTTTTATCCTATGAGGACCTTTTCACGATGTTTGCATAGTCACCCAATAGTTTAATTTAAAGTTTATACCTTTCCACATACCCTGATTATCTTTAACATTATTGTTGCCCTAGTAGCTCAATGGTGGCAGAAGGCATAGGCAACCCACTCCCCACGTCGTGAGCACCACCTCAGTAACCACATGTGTGGAGGTGGCAAACTGTAACCACTAGAGAGCCGTTGTCAACAACAAGAAGACTAAGTGTAAAAGGAAAACTGGTCACTACAGATAGTGACGAAGGATAATGTAGTGTTAGGCAAAATAGAGATAGATGCTGAGATAGAAGGAATGTATGAAGGGTGCAGTCATTGTATGCTCTCATTTGATAGTTTGACACTTATGTCATGAAGCTTGGTATATTGATAGTTTGACACTTATGTCATGAAGCTTGGTATATTGATAGTACTCAGGAAATGTTAGTCTGTGTTGGGAAATTGCTCTGTATTAGTCTAAAATACTTTTGGAATATAACTAAGAGCAAGCTTGTCATTTCAGCGTTGTTCTGAATTGTTCTCTACATTATGTAGATTAAGTCTATAGTCTCTATTCTACTGAACATGATGTGTATGTATGAGAGAGTGAGTGAGATAGTTAGTTGATAGATGCACAGTGAGAACTGAGAGAGTGTGAGAGTGAAGGGTTTCTCAGTAGAGTGGTGTTCTGTGTGTCCCCGTGACCATTCGAGAGCTAGTGTTCATACCTGGAAACTCTAGTGGGTGACTGTACGTCTCCCACGGCATTGCTAACTAGTCTATCACCACAGATTGTTGTCTTGCCATTCTGCTAAGAGGGAAATTAGTGAGAAACACCTGGCAATCCTACTGGGGCAACAATAAACATACTGCTAGGGAAAACCTCTGTTGAGTAGCATTTTGCACCATGAGCCAAAGGAAAGTGTAGATCCACTTAGAACAAGTCTAAGAAGAAACCATAGCATGGAAGGAACTTTTCGGAGAAGACAATACGGAGAGATTCTCACCACACAACTCAACCAGCTTCAGGCATTCTTCATGCAAGCTCTTGGATCTAAAGATGGTGGAAAGTAATGCCTTCCAAGAGGTCCTCTAGGAAGCTCACAGAGCTGGAAGTGCCTCGCACTGTTATAATCAAGAAGGCAGTGCTAAAACTTCTACAACCCTGCACGAGCAAGAAGAAGTGTCAGACTTCATGCACAACTTGGACCAAGAAAAGGAGGGCCAAGAGCGAGAAGCTAGACACAGTCCAAGTCCAAAAAGCCCAAGAAGGGTGGAGCAGCAAAACCGGGAAGAACAATCACAACAAAACCCTCGAAAAAGGTTCAAGGGAGCCATGGCGTCATTAGCCAAAAATTTCCCGGTGTTCTCTCAGCAGAAAAAGGGGAAGATGCAGATCTACATGTGAGGAGGTTTGAGCAATACTAGAAAGTGACCAGACCTCGGGATGTGGAAGAGCCAAAGCTGAGTGAAATTCATAAAGATGCTTTCGTGAATACCTTCAAAGACAAAGCCACGATGTTGGTGTCAAGATATCAAGACAACCATTTCCAGACCTATCAGGAGGTCATGACTCCTTTTATGGGAAGACTTCGCAACATAAAGTCTACAACTCAACTTTGTGATCAAATGAGAGAGCTTTGACAAGAGGGTATGGATGTGGAAGCCTTTGCAACAAAGTTGCTATGCTTGAGGCAGAGAGTGGTGGAACAAACCCTCTATGCAAATTGTTGTTGATTGGTTTGTCCAAGGGCTTAAACTGGATACCGATGCAGTCGTCCAGCACAAAACAAGTGGAAACTGAAGAGGAGTTCGAGGAATTGGTGGAGCTAGCTAAAATGGCTGAAAAAAGAAGGCAATAAAGGAGACAAAAGAATAAGCCCAGGAAGAGTGTCACCCCACTGAGATGACACTCCAGTGGTAGTGGAAAAGAAGAAATACACAAAGAAGAAAACTGAGAAGGCATAAGCAAGCCCCGAAAAATTGATGCTGTAGGTAAAGCAGCTGATGCTAGAAATGAAAAAGAGCAAGGGCTTAGATTTTTGCAAGAATGTGTTATGTTCCCAATGCAAGTAGGAAGGTCACCTCAAAAAGGAGGAATGCATTATGCCACCAACTTGCACCATTTGTAATATGTACAATCATACTACATGGAACTGTAAGTACAACATGAAAAATAGAGCTCCCGTGAACAACATGGAAGGAGCAGAAAGAAGACCCCCAAGAATGAGAAGGTATGGAAATAGAGGCCACGAAAATTATTCAGGACGAGCTGGTGGTTCTACAACATTCACATGCTATTATTGTCAACAGCCTAGACACACCAAAAGCAGAATGTGCCATGAAGAAAAAGCATGATGAAGAAAGACAAGAAAAATTGAGCCGCTCAAAGAAAATCCGCCAAGCACCAACATGATGTAGGCAAATGACATACAAAAGGAGGTTCATTACATCATCTTGGTAGTCACAAGGGCTAAAGCTAATGAATCTGGTGTAGTATAATAACCCCGCTACATAACCAAAACTCACCCCAAGCCTACAAGAAGGTGGTTGTGGACTGGGATCAGCAGGAAAAGGTGAGAATTCAAACTACTAAGGAAATCAAGAGAAGGCATGGAAAGAAAAAGGAGAATGGCTCACATGAAATCATTGTGGATTTCTCGGAAACAAGTGGAAGCAAGCATGCATAGAACCTTAATAAGGAATTCCTAGAAGAAATCCAGAAGAATGCTAATTGATTACATTAGGAACTCAATGGAGTCTTCTTGGGCCCTTTTATTTGGCAGTTTAAGGGAGTCAAACCTTTTCTCTTAAGAGGAAACGTTTTCTAATTAGAAGCTTCAAAACGGCTACTTTATTCGAATTTAAATTTTGGGGGGAAAATGGAATTTAAAATCTAACGGATAAAACCATATCATGTAACATATCTATGGAAAGCTCTTGATGCGTAGATCACGGATCTATAATCTCCGCTCAAATCGGAGCTTGTATGTAGAAGTTATGGAGGTCCGAAAATTGTAAAATTGCCCCCTCTCCTTTTTGGGGGAAAAAGTGCACCCTTTGACCACTCTTACACCTCTCTTACAAACCATTGGTTTTTGCTTACATGGCGGGCTCCTATTTGTCAAAAAGTTAAACGTTTCCATAACCTCATGGCAAATTAAAGGGCCCAAAAAGACTCCATTGAGTTCCTAATGCAAACCAATGTAATATCAATGCTAATTGATTACAAACCAATGTAATATCAATGCTACTGGATAGAGAGGTTCAGCTAAGACAAGTGCTAGACTTATGTCCAAGATTCAAGGCCAAAATCTTGATGGTAGGCATTGAGTATTGAGCAAGGAATTGAATAACTCAATAGAGGAAGAAACCTTGGAATGCAGCAATATGCAAGCCGAAGAACCCCCAGTATCCAGAGATGATGAAATGTCCAAAGTCACAATTCAACTGAATAATGTACTCATCAATGATGCAATGCTGGATGGAGGATCCGGAGTGAATGTCATCGCCAAGGAAACTACATTGGGATTGGGCCTCAAGTGGGAGCCCATACTGTTCAACATAAGAATGGCAGATAATAGGGTAGTAGTACCTAAAGGAATCATCAAGAATGTCCCAATGAAAATCAAACAAGTTGACTTCAAGGTTAACATAGTGGTTATTACCACAGAAAACCACACCGAGGTGTTATTGGGAAGGCCTTGGTTGAGACATGGCAAGGTGAAGTAGGACTGGGGCAGAAACAGAATCACCCCATCAAAAAAGGAAAGCGAAAAGTGCATGTTGATCTCTTCAATGCAAGGGGATCAGTGAAGCCTACTCAGAGACTAGTCCATGTTGAAACATACAACATGTCAGAAGGCTTTGATGACGACGACAAAGAGAACAGAATACTCCATGAACACTCGGACCTAGTGCCCTTGTACATGTTGAATGTGGATGAAGTAATAAGGCACTATGTAGAAGAAAAGGGTGAAAAGAAGGAGACACCAGACAATCAAATGAAGAAAGAATCAAATTTTAAAAAGATAGAGGGCTCAAAATTGAGCAAAGCCTTGTAAAAAGCCTCAGAGGAAATCAAATGGGACCAGAATATGGAGCAAGAAGAAGAGATCCAAGAGATTCGGGACTAGGTTCAAAATCAAAAGGAGAACCAAGAAAACAATGCTACAAAAGTAAGCCCGAACAAACTACAAGAGATAAATCTAGGGGATAAAAAAGAACAAAAGCATGTAAAGATTGGCCTCGAATTGGAAGATGAATTCAAACAGGAGTTGGTATCCTTGCTAAAGGAATACCAAGATGTCTTCGCTTGGTCATACGAAGACATGGAGGGCATTGACCCTAAATTCTTCCAGCACAGCATCAACTTGTCAGACAACAGAGGTACAGAATGAGCCCGAATTGTGTAAAATGAGAAAAAGAAGAAATTGACAAATTACTGAGAGTGGGTTTCATAGTGCCAGTGTAAAATGCCTCCTAGATATCCCCGATCATGGTAGTCCCAAAAAAGAATATAAAAAATAGAATCTGTGTGTGGACTACCGCAAGCTGAATGCTGCAACTAACTTAGATCCCTTTCCACTCCCATTCACGGACTCTTTATTGGATGAGGTAGCCGAAAAGGAAATATACTTTTTAGATGGCTTCAGCAGATACAATTAGGTGAAGATGGCTCCAGAAGACAGAGAGAAGACCGCATTCATCACCAAATGAGGTGTCTTTGTGGAAACCATTATGATGTTTGGCTTTAAAAATGCACCTGCCACCTTCCTGAGAATGGTGCAGGAGATTTTTTATGGCTATCTGACAGACTTCATGAAAGACTTTGTGGATTATTTCAGCGTGTCCAGAGATAAGGCAGAGCACATCTATCATTTAAGGCTATGTTTGCAGAGGTACAGAGATACAAGGATGAAGTTGAATCCGGCCAAGTGTGCTTTTACAGTAAAATCTAGAACACTATTAGGACACGTTGTGTCAGCCCAAGGATTGGCTATAGATCCGACTAAGGCAGAGGCCATATCCAAAATGTCTGATCCCCAAAACATTAAGCAACTTGAAATATTCCTTGGCAAGGTGAAGTGGCATGCGATATTTTTGAAGTTTCTATACTACATATAGATTTCCCATTATATGCACTTACCAAGAAGGATGCAAAGTATGAAGAGAGTTCGGAATGTCAGAAGGCATTCCATGGCTGAAAAGGCATGGTGTCATTCGCACAGTGATGATCAACCCAGAATGGAATTTAATGTTCCATGTTTATGTAGATGCTTCAAACAAAGCAGTGGGCAACATACCAATGCAAGAAAAACAAAAAGGTTATATGCAATCCATCCATTATGCCAGCAAAGCCCTCACAAGGGTGAAAAGGAACTATAGCACAACAGAACAAGAAGCCCTTTAAATGATCTATGTTGTGAACAAGTTCCATCACTATCTCTTGGAAAACAAATTTGTTTTCCATGTCGATGTGGACCATCAAGATCTCATTTATCTAGTAAACAAAGCTTTTCTGGTGGGAAAAATGGCAAGATGGATGCTCCTACTTCAAGAATTTGAGTTCACCATCTAGAACACACGCGAAAAAGAAAACGTAGTGGTAGATTTTTTGTCTAGACTAGATTTTGGAGAATCTACATTGGGCGGCGTAGAATATCAACTCCCAAACACCAACTTATTCATAGCAGTAGTAGGCTGAAGTGGAATAAAATTGGTATTATGACATGATGCACTTTGTGGAAGATGGGACTTTTTCGAAAGGATACACCGTTAATAGTAAAAAGAGAATTGTCTTAAGAAGCATAAATTTCATCTCATGATTACTGGGCAGCTCTACAAAAGAGGCATAGACCAACTCTTACACAGATGTGTCCCGGATCATGAGCAGTAAGCTGTGTTAAGAGAAGCACATTGTGGGATCATCGGAGGACACATGGGTGGAGAAATAACAGCCCAAAAAATTTTCCAAGCAGGCCTGTGGTGGCCAACTATCATAAGGGATGCCAACAATGAAACAAAGAACTATGATGTTTGTTAGCGAATGGGTCAACCCGGAGATTCTGATAGATTTCCCATCTCACCTATACTACCACTATCTCCATTCATGAATTGAGAATTGGATTTTATTGGACCAATTAATCCACCCATAAAAATCAGCAGATGTGAGTACATCATTGTGGCTATTTTACCAAGTGGCCACAAGCTAGATCTGTAAAGAGCAACTCTACAAAAGAGGTGGTGAAGTTCCTCTTGAAGGACATCATTGCTAGGCATGGATTGCCGGTGAAAATAGTCAGTGAACCAAAGCATGCATTTCATGAACAAAGTAATGAAAGGGTTGATGGAGAGATACCTAATTAATCACAAGGAGTCCTCACCCTACTACCCACAGTGCAATAGCCATGCACAATCAACCAACAAGGTTCTGCCCAAGATTCTAAAGAAAATTGTAAATGCTAACAAAAATGATTGGGACCATAAGCTAGATGCAACCCTATGGGCATTCTGCTCATCTACAAAGTCAACTAGGCAAACACCATTCAAGCTGGTCTATAGGTTGGAAGCAGTTATGCCCATGGAATTCATGGTACCCAGTCTGAGAGTGGAGATTCAAGAGAAGCTACCAATGGAAGAATTCTAGGAGATCAGAATACATTAACTTTTAGTCTTAGAGGAAGAAAGGCAAATCAGCTCTCTAAAGGAAAAGATAGTGCAGCAAAGAAGAAAGGCTTGGACTAATAGGCATGTCAAGCACATGATTTTTGAGAAAGAAGATCTTGTATTGGTCTACAATTCCGAGCTAGGACCTCACCCCAGAAAATTCAAAATCTGGTGGATTGGACCATTCATAGTGAAATACCCAATCAGCCAGAATGCCTTTGCTTAGAAAACTTGGATGGTACACCTTTTCCAAAGGTAGTAAATGGCTTTAGGATAAGAAAATAGAAATGCCACCCGATGGTGATTACATCGGAAGAAGCAGAAGCGAAAGACCAAGAGCTGGCTGGAGCATATCTTGCGACATGATCTCACTAATGGAGGTGGATGCGAGAAATTCAAAAGACCACAAACCCCAAAAAATTCAAAATCTGGTGGATTGGACCATTCATAGTGAAATACCCAATCAGAGCCAGAATGCCTTTGCTTAGAAAACTTGGATGGTACACCTTTTCCAAAGGTAGTAAATGGCTTTAGGATAAGAAAATAGAAAGGCCACCCGGTGGTGATTACATCGGAAGAAGCAGAAGCGGAAGACCAAGAGCTGGCCAAGAGCCGGCCAGAGCATATGTTGCGACATGATCTCACTAATGGAGGTGGATGCGAGAAATTCAAAAGACCAAAAATCCATGGAAGGATGGTCAGTCCACAAAGGTGGCCAGACCGCAAAACCTCAGATCTCCTGCAACCAATCAAAGCCAAGATAGTATAAAAGTGAGTGACCAAGTGTGTGCTAGCCCGATCCACATCAACAACTCAAAAGGCTACGATGACGACATAAGCAACTGCACAGAGGACATGTGTCACAACAAACCCCAATCGCAATGGTAAGACGGGAAGACAATAAGAATGCTTTAATACCATTAACCCAAGACGGCGGCCATGATATGAATCAAGGGTCACATCACATCAAAAATCGGGAAGTTGAAAATGACAATACCCCAAAAAAGGAAGCAAAAAGGAGAAAACATCGCAAAAAAGAAACAACGAGTCCAAAAATGCACATTCACAATTTTCCCTCTTCCTCACAAGTCTCACATCCATCTGCAGCACTTTCTCAGAAAACATCACCATGCCGAAGATCAACAAGTCCCAAAGGCTAGACAAAAGGCTTGAGAAAAGCCTCTGCATGCCATGATCATCCCCGATATGAGGAAGAAAGAGCATCACGAGTGGGCAAGGAAATGTGGGTTTGAAAAACTACTAGAGCACTAGTGGGAAGAGCTACAAGACTCCAAGGATGGGGGGAAACTAATAAATCAATTTCTAGAGAGAAACACAGTTCACATAGAGGGAAAGGAGCCCATAAAGTTTCAAAGCTTGCAGTGCATCATGCACTGGGATTACCAATGGATGGTGCGATGGGCACAAACCTGAAGTCGAGGGTGGAAGAAGAAATTCCAAAGACTAGAAACATGCATCTTGTAGTCCATAACATCCTCTCACAGGCTCTCTTGTCTATGGAGGAGTATGAGATGAAGTCCTGGAGCACAATCAACAACATTTGAGCCTAGAATCATAAACATCATGGAATGCTAGTAAACGCCATGATTAAAGCCAAAGAGTTAGAGAACAAATCACAGATAATAGCATAGAAAAATGAGGAGATGCAGAAAAAGATTGCCATAGCAACAAAGAGGGCCCTATTACAACAAAAGGAGCTGAGTGAGGGAAAGATCAAATCCATCATCAACGAAAGGCACCTGATCCAAGATCAGGCAGAGGGGCTTCGTGCAGAATTAGCAGAAGCAAGAAAGCCAGCAACGGTCTAGGCTGATACCATACAAGGACTAAAGGATGAAGTGCTAGACATCACAACAGCGGTGGCTGTAGTGCACTCAGAAGCCCAAGCCCTGAAAAAACAAGAAGAAGAAGAAGTTATGTGCCTACCACTAGCTGCCAAAGCAGAGCATAGTGACAAAAATAGCAAAGGCTAGACTTAGTAAGGTCTGGGATCAGGCACTGCAAGCCCTGATAGAAATTCACAAACATGTCTTGCAAACCGCAACAGATCATTCATGACGTGGATAAAGATGTTGATGCAGAGAGGGAGTCGTAGCAACAACAATAGTAGCCATAATAGCAATAGCACAAGCAATAGCCAGTAGGCCAAGAGTCCCCCAAAATAATTACTTCAAGAAAAGGAAAGCAAGTGGAAAGTGAGGACCATAATCTAGCACAAGCACTAAAGGCCATCACTTGGAAAGCGGAAAACTGGGAAAAGGATGCAAAGAAGTTAGCTGAAAGAAATAAGGTGTTGCAGCAGGAGTTGCAGGATCCCACACCCTCAAGAGAATATGTAGATATATTGAGAGAAGCCCTCCAAGATAGAGATAAGTCCAACAAGACCCAAAGAACCCACGATGGAAAGCTAGGAACATCTTATGATGGTTTGTCCAAAGTCAACAAAATTAACCTGGCAGGCCACCCAGGGGAAGTCTTCATGGATGATGTTTGTGTCCTCTATTTGGAAAGCGCATTTGTGGTGTCTAAGGAAAGTGATGACGACTTTATAGGATCTCTCTCAACCCTCTAAAATTCCAATTGTGGGTCAAGCATGGAGTAATATTGGGAAATATTATATCAGAATATGGAATCTCCACAAATGACAATAAGGTGTGGCTCGTTCTTGAAGCTACCACCACCCACAATCAATTTCAAAGGAGTCACGATTCATGGGGCATGTTGATTATTTTATCGATGCTTCATCTTCATATATGTCAACATTTCTCATCCCCTTTATGGACTGCCAGTGATTTTTAAATGGACAGAGGAGTGCCAACAAGCATACAATACGCTAAAAAAGGCATTGGCAACGCTCCCATCTTGAGATCGTATTCCATGTCCACATAGACACCTCTACCTTTGCAATTGGTTGCAATTGGCAATGCTCCCATCTTGAGATCCCCTGATTGGGAGATCGTATTCCATGTCCACATAGGCACCTCTACCTTTGCAATTGGTTGCGTATTGGCTCAACTCAGAGAACATAATACGGATTTCCCTATTAGCTTTGCTAGCTGCCAATTAAATGAAGCAGAACAAAAATATACTGCCATGGAAAGAGAAGGGTTGGCCATGGTCTACACTGTTAAAAGTTTCGCCACATTACACGACCAAGTTCATTTTCTTTGTTGAGATCATTAGGCTCTGCGGTACAAAAAGACTCACAACATGTATTGGCTGACCAGATGTCGCACATCCCTAATGGAGAGCCATCGGTGGGTGTTCGTGTGATGACCTACCAAATGCCCCCTATACCAGCTATGTTTGATTCTTGAATGGGGAGAAGAAGTTAAACACTTCCTATCTAATGGCCTACCAAGCAACGCACCAATTAATAAGGACAAAGTAAGACGTCTCATCAAAAAAGATGCCCCTATTAATAGATCGTGATGGGCAACTCTATAGGTAAGGAAAAGATGGGATCATGAAGCGATGTGTCCGGGGAGTATGAAGCGATGTGTCCGGGAGGATGAATATGTCTCTTTTCTGGAACAAGCCCACACAGGAATCACCCCACGAGGAAACTTTGTAACAAATATCACTGCTCAAAAAATCCTATTGGTGGCAGGCTTGTGGTGGCCCACCTTATTTAGAGACGTGATTGAATATGTCAAATTATGCAATAAATGCCACAATGGGTAGCAATTCCACACAACAAGGACAACATGCCCCTAAATCTTATCATATCCTTACAATCGTTTGAGAAAGGAGGCATCAATTTTATGGGACCCATTAGTCTAGCTTGCCAAACACACCCACGCACGGCACATCATAGTGGCCACGGATTATTGCACAAAATGGGTCAAAGCTAAGGCCACTAGAAAAAGCTGATACAAGGTCCACAACAAAATTCCTTTATGAGCGTGTGATCACTCGCTTTGGGTGCCTCTTGAGCTAGTGAGTGGTGACAATGGTACGCACTTCATCAATGAAGTTTTATAATTCTTGTTACAAGAATTCTTAGTCACATACCAAAAATCCTCTCATTACTACCCCCAATCCAATGGCCAACCCGAAAGCACAAATAAAACCCTATGCGCTATCTTGACCAAGACTATAGAGGCAAGCCGCAAAACAATGATTAGGGAACAAAAGTTTCCAATAGCACTATGGGCTTATTGCACCACATATAAAGTGGCCATTAACGTGACACCCTTCATTTTAACCTATGGCACTGAAGCGGTTATGCCTTTAGAGCTCTTAGTGCCAAGCTTGAGAGTGGTTGTACAAGAAAAAATCACAGGGAATACCCTGAGAAACCGGCCCTAGGAACTTGAAAAGCTTGATGAAACATGTCTCACAGCTATGTATGGAATTTTGGTAGAAAAACTAAGGCACAAGTAGTGGTTTGATGACCAACTCAAGGACAAGGAAATGAATGAGGGGGATATGATCCTCCTCTATATAGCACTAAAAATCACAAAAAGAAACTCAAATACAAAGGACTAGGACCCTTCCTAGTGATTTAAATAACCCCACAAGGCATAGTGCGCATCAAAACTCTCGATGGTGTCGAGATTTTCAATGGTAGCAAACTAAAATGCTACTACGGCCGAATCATGCAAAACACCTTAAGGGCCATTCACCTCGAGAAACAAAAAAAAAATCAACACAAAGAGATGAAAGAAACAGCACAACGCGAAGCCAAGGAACAGCAAGCAAAGCTTAGGGGAAAACAAATCATAGTAATCATGGCCCAAGTAGATGACCTTGAAGAAGAGGACTGGGAAGTGAAACCTACACACTTGTGGTTAGGAACGACCACTCCAATAAGTTTCACACAAAAACTAGCACTTGTTGATATAGGTGCTAACCACATTTTAATGTCCTATGACACATGACACTCTCTTGGGAGGCCAACCATATTAAACTCCCTATCCACTGTCACTACTATTGCTACGAATTTGTTCCAATGCTTAGGTGTTAGTACAAATCTATTCACATCAAGAATAACAACTTGGAAGGAAAGTTCTATGTTATGCCTATAGGAACAATACACGAAGAGGCCCTATGTGGGATGAGGACGGATGGGACACAATCAGTGTTAGATCAATTGGGATGCAAGGATTACAACTAGCCTCAGGGCAAGTGACAGTCATATTATAACAAACAAAGAGCCCAAGCCACCCAATTCCCTGCACAAGGTGACCACTCCCCTTCACCAACCATAATTACCTTGCTTCTCGATCTATGCTACCCAAAAAGAAACCTCTTCTTCATGTGTTAGCATACCCCATCTACTCTAAGAGCCTCAACTGCACCTAGCTCTGCAACAACTTAGACCTTGCTAACCGAGCCCACTAATACTGCTAACTCTACACCATTAACTACCACTAACCCCTGTTGCACCCAACCCACTGTTGGGTGTACCTAAGAAGATCCTTGTTATGGGCTACCACACCTCCAAGAGGGAACTCAACACATTCACCTAAAGGATGAGCAATAGATCACAACCGTCATACACCAATGCTGTCCCTTGAGGCCTCCAAGCTCGCTTGTTAAGCTCCACCTCCACGCTATCACCATTAACTACCACTAAACCCTGTTGCACCCAACCCATGATTTGCACTGTTGGGTACCTAAGAAGATCCTTGTTATGGGCTACCACACCTCCAAGAGGGAACTAAACACATTCACCTAAAGGATGAGCAATAGATCACAACTATCATACACCAATGCTTTGAACTTGCGTCCCGTGAGGCCTCCAAGCTCGCTTGTTAAGCTCCACCTCCTCGCTTGTTAAGCTTCATCTCCACACTGTCATCATAGAGTCGCTCGCACCATTGCTGCATAAGGCAATCACTCTCTCTCTCTCTCTCTCTCTCACTCTTCCACACACAAGCATGAATCACACAAGCATAGAAGAGGAACAATGCTAGAATGCTCTCTCTCTCTCAATCTCTCTCAAGACACAAGGAAGAGCTCCCTATAGCATAAAGGGGATTGTGTCGTTTCATGAGAAAATGCCTTATATACATTTGGCCCTTATTCACACTTGGGTGCCCAAAAACTTACTTACTAGGCCTTGGGTGGCCAATATCTCATAATGTACAACTTTTATAGTGCCATTTCTTGACACTTATTAATGTCATCAATTGGAGGAACATGTTTGTTAATCCAAAACGAGATTAACATCCCTCCCTTCCTAATGTAGGTTCTATTCATAGAACCTGTTACCGAGGTCTAAAGACCTGGTCACCAAACTCATGTCGGTAGAAGTTCCTTCTAGATTGGAGCTTTTTGAGTGTGCATCGGAATGCTGAGTGGGATCTCTAGAATCGTGTATCCACTATGTCTTCGATAGTGATATTCATGTAGCTTGGAAGACATTGTAGTTGGTGGTAGTAAAGCATGATACCCCTATCAGATGGCCCTTGGTTCATGTAGAACTTTAGGTGTTCTACTTCATACCATTGTAGGGCTCCTTGGATTGGTCTATCAGCACCACCACCAATTTTAAAAATCTGATGCTAGCCACAATTGTGAGGTCTAAAATTCTGTGCCATGCCCTTATCCATGCAAGCATTTGTTGTCTTTACTCTTGTATGTTTGCAAATGTTGTCTTTGCTCTTGTATGTTTGCAAATGTTGCTGGTATGAAAATTGGGAAGTTGTAGCAAACATGTGAGTCGCGCCTTTTGGCTTCCTGAAATTCCAACGGTGTCCATCTTCTTTTAACTAGCATGTATAAAGGATCTTCCTACAGTGTTGGTGCCGTGCCCATATACACTTGGCTGTATTTCGGAATTGCCAGGTACTCCTTCTGCCAGTCTAGTTGTATGCCAAAGTCTTCCAACGGTGTCCATCTTCTTTTAACTGGCATGTATAAAGGATCTTCCTACAGTGTTGGTGACGTGTCCATATACACTTGGCTGTATTTTGAAATTGCCAGGTACTCCTTCTGTCAGTCTAGTTGTATGCCAAAGTCTTCCAATCTGGGGTGCTCTTCATTGGCGACTATGGTGGCGTAGCCACCTTGTGTGTGCATAGGGTTTGCTTTCCTCCACCTTCAAAAATAGTAGCTGTTCTTCATGAATGTAACGATCCGTATCTCCAGCAGATCAGCTAACTGGGGGTTTGCCAGCTTTGTGTACCTTGCCACATTTGCCCAACCCTCGTACTCTGCATCGGATAAAGATTCCAATATGGTATCATCGGTAAATGCCTCAATATTATCTTGCAGGATAGGATGTCATACCTCTTGAGAGGGATGTTGTGGAGATGGGTGAAGTGCCAGTATCTCCTCGGGGGGGTGAGAGGGTTAGTGGGAAAATCTATCTCTGGAGGATTGAAGGATGAGAAAATGTAGTCAGCTTGAGATGTGTTAGTAGGTGGCATGTTAGGATATGGGTTAAGTAACTTACTAGCGACATTAGAAGAGACAGGGTAAGTTGATTTTGAAAATGAAGAAGAGGATTCTTCTTGACCATGACCTATGCTAGGGAGTGGGTGGCTAGGCTTATGGGACTTAATAAATTCTTGTAAGTCTGAAATTTCTTCGGAATTGATAGTGGGATATTCTATGTGGGTAGCATCAAAATTGTATTGTACATTTGTTAGCATGTCTTCTACGTGTTTGTAGATATTAGAGTAGAGTTTTAGAATGCCAAAAGGATGATATAAAGTGGACTCACATAAATTTAGATGCTGGTGAGTGTTATATACTTCTAGCCACCCATGACTAATAATCCATTGGTTAACTATGTGCTACTACCTCATAGTTGGCGGGCATATCTGGAATGTCATCTGGGACAAGCAGGTTTAATTTTTTCTACATTGTTATCCAGAATTTTTGAATTTTGGAGAACACGACACCAATTATGAAGGTTTAGCACTATAGGATGTAGAGGGTAGAAAAAGATGTCTTGGGGATTAGTTAATATACTAAGTCTCCCCACAAATTTCTCGTTATTATGGTAGGATCAACATCTCTTTCAGTATTTTGTTTGATTAGGGTTAGTTCTGTTAGGCCTATATCTTCCGATAGATTTATGTCATACTGAAGTAGAGAGAGTGTTAGTGTATAGATTTATGTCATACTGAAGTAGAGAGAGTGTTAGTGTAGAGAAAAACAAGGTAAGAGTTTGAGGAGGGGCCCGAGGAGTTACTGGTAGAGCTGACCCAACTCGGAGATGCACTCAAGGAGGAGGCAGAGATCATCACTGGGCTTTGGCCGCCACTGACTTCTGTATCTTGTATCACCATCCGACACTCTAACTCTTGTAGGTGGGAGTCAGTGTTGCTAAAGAGGTTTAAAATTGTTGTTTCTTTGACCATCCTTGTAGCATCTAATTCTTCAAATCTTCTGGTTGCATCTTCTTAGGCCTGCCTGGCCGTTGCTTCTTTTTCTTGAGCTTCAGTGATCTATTAGAGCCTTTGGGCGGCTAGCCTTTGAGTGTTGTGTAGTTGTTATGTGAGCTGCTCCATTGCCTCTTGGTGTGCCAACTCTTTTCTATGTACTTCGGCCTCTGGCTTGCACTTATTGTTTCATTAAGTGCTCTAATCTTTTCTGCATGGGCCTTGTTTGTGTGTCCCCTTTCGTGCTGTAAATGGGTTGCCCTTTCCTCCTCTGGCTTTAGCTATGCTGTTAGCTACTAGATTTGACATTGCAAATTTTCTTCTTTTACCTTGTCATTGGCTTAGAACTCCTGCATTTGTTGTGCATGAAGTGTAGTGAGCTCCTTTGTGTGGGTGACCTCTTTCTGAAGCTGCTCCTATTGAAATTCATGGATCAAACTCCCTAATGATAATCAACTATCTAATTAGATCCTAATCTTAATCTAATCTTACACTAATGACAACACTAATCTAAGGTGGATAAAAATGAACAATACTCATGGTGATGAGTGTGTGCTAATTAAGTTTAGACTCAAGTTCAGTTAGGTTACAAGATAGAAACTTATACTCATAAAAAGACTTAAGATGTTGTTCTTGTATTCCAATGCTTCAAATGTCCTTCTTTTATATGAGGAAAGTACAACAAAGCTATGATAGCTCATGTGGGATAACTTGGCTAGGTGACTTGGCACTCTAGCATCACTCATTTCAACACCCCCCCTTGATGCTAGATTGGGTACAATTTTTAGGCTTTTATTCTTCCTCTCTCTCCCCTTGTGCTAGGCTACTTTGGCATTATAGCTACTTTGGCTATGAATTTCAGCTTGAAAGCATCATATGGCCTTCCTCAGAGGCTGATTACATCACACTTTTTGTAGGGACAAGAGGGGTGAAAAGTATAATGGTTCTTTCTCTAGAAGAGCATGTCTTTAGCTAGGACAGCTTTGGTGCCTCAATGTAGTTTGATTGCTTCTTTTTTTAATAGCAATCTTCTTCTAGGTGACCAACTTTTCCACAATAGTCACAAACAAGCTTTGGTTTATCTTTATTGCGACATTCATTCTTGGTATAACCAAGTTTTCCATAGTGATGGCATCTTGGAAGTTGAGATGTTGATTAATTTATCCTCCCACTCTCTGTATATAGTTCTTTGAATTTGGATTCTTGTTCAAGTAGAGATGATTCTACATCTTGAAGTTTAGTGTTGGGCACATTTTTAAGTGTAGCAACAATTGATTCATAAGGTTCTTTGTCAACACTTTTTAGTAATACAGCAATAGAATCATCTTCCTCAATGACTTTCTTTAATGCACTAAGTTGTTGTTTGATACCTTCGAATTTACTGATGTGTTGTGCCATGGTTTCGGTCTCCTTTTTGTCGAGCTTGTAAAAATGCATGTGAGAAGGTTGATCTTTGAGCTCTTTGAGTGGTGCCAAAAATTTTGTTGAGTTCCTGCCATGCCAACTTGGCATCTTTGATGCCAGCAATGTGACTAATCACATCATCACCAAGATTTTGAGCGATGAGTCCCAATGCTTTGTTGTTTTGAAGTGGCTCAACCTCCACTTCTTCATCCTCAATAAGGTGCCAAATCCCCTTACGCATAAGCAAGTACATGGTCTTGCTTTGCCATGTGAAAAAACCATCACCATTAAATCTTGAGACAACTTCTACATGCTTAATGATTGGAAGGGGGTCTTACCTTGAGCCTTGATTTTAGTGCTCAGGCAGTGTCTAACCCTTTTACAAGTGATTGTAAATTATATGCTAGAGATAAACTCAATATGGTGAAAAAATCACTTAAGTTGAGCAACGCAAGTGGTTAAGATGGATTTTGATACAACATAGAGTTTTCCACAATGGAATATCACTCTAATTTTCCAATTTTGATTTTGGTCAGCTCAATTTTTGCTAATTGCTTGCTAATGCTAGTGATTAAGTGCTAATCATAATGATTAACAACAGCAAACTTTGGAGGGAAAATTTGAGAAAATGAAAAGCTTTTGGATGGGGCTTTCTTAATGAACTTCTTGCCCTTGATGAGGGTCAAAGGCTCATGTAACAAAATCAGCTCAAAGATGCCCAAAAAGGTTGATTTTTGCCTGTTTTTGCCGCCGGTGCATAGACTAAGCCTTTAGCCACAAGATTTGAGATGTGGAGGCCTTTAGGTAAGTAGAACACATGGCTAAAAGGGCTTGCCCTAATTTTTTGTACATGGCATGAATGATTCAAAAGACCAATCTCAGCGGTTTATGGCGATTTTCGGGCAGTGGCATACGAATTTGTCTAATTCCTCTGGTTGGAGTGAATAGCTATGTGAAGCCAACACTTAGCCAAAAGGGTTTTGAAAATGGTAAAGAGAATGGTCAATGGCAAGCTTGTAAAATTTGGGCCACAAAGAGGAAGGAAGGATAAGATGAGATTAAGTCTCCTAATGATGTGATTAGTGAAGAATAATATTAGAGCTAAGCTAAGGGAGAGCTTAAACCAAGCTCTGATACCATGTTAAAATTCATGGATCAAGCTCCCTAATGACAATCAACTATCTAATTAGATCCTAATCATGATCTAATCCTACACTAATGACAACACTAATCTAAGGTGGATAAAAATGAACAATACTCATGGTGATGAGTGTGTGCTAATTAAGTTTAGACTTAAGTTCAGTTAGGTTACAAGATGGAAACTTGTACTCATAAAAAGACCTGAGATGTTGTTCTTGTATTCTAATGCTTCAAATGTCTTCCTTTTATATGAGAAAAGTACAATAAAGCTATGATAGCTCATGTGGGATAGCTTGGCTAGGTGACTTGGCACTCTAGCATCACTCTTTCAACAGCTCCAGGGCATTATACCTTTTCTCCTGCTCTTCCGTGGCCTTTAAGCTCTTCATATGACATCCTTATGTGTTGTTCCAGCTGCTTCCAAGTTGACTTTTAGTTTTTGCACTTGTGTGGATGCATCTTTTACCAGTTTCCAGAGGGTGGCATTACGCTCATAGAGCATGTGCGTTGTCAGGAGACATTAGGGCCAATTTGGACAAGAAAAGGGCTGTCTAAGGATCTAAAAGGGGGCAACTTAAAAAAGGCCATGAAGATATTACCAAAACTATTCAACATGGGTACTCATTGGATAGAGCTCATCAAGCGCCACCTGTGGACCATTTGAGCGCTAAATTTGGAGTTCATATGTAAAAGTTATGGCTAAAATAGTGCAAAATGTTCCAAAAGTAAGTGAAGGAGATCTTGACACGTGTACAAAAATGCCATACTTCTTGACACGTGGCTCCTCCTTGACCCTTAGATCAAGAATAGAGAAACCCTAAACAGCCCTTTTTTCATCCAAATCGGCCCTAATGGGTGGCACCGCTAGACCTTTTGTTCTTGATCCCACATTGCACTTGTGCTTGATTCAGTTTCCAGCCTAGTCTGTGGTTGGTTGAGTAGCTCATCGAGTCCTTCCATGGTCTCCTGCAAGAATTGTTGATAGTCTATGTTCTGTAGGAAGGCCAACTGGGGTAGTCTTTCTTCATCTTCCAACCTCCTTCTCTTGCTTGGGCTTGATGGCTCTTGAGTTCTTTGTCTTTTGCCTGTGTCAATTGGAGCCTCTGGTTCTTGTACTAGAGCTATGGCCACCGCAACGCCTCGTCTTTCCTCAGCCTGTATGGGTGTTGCTTGTTCGGGCGCTGTCTCTGTTGGTGTATCTGCCAGAGTTGATTCTTTGAGAGGAGATAGATCTGTAAATATTAGTTGCACTGGGCTTGTCGGAGGAGTAATTCGTTGTAGGGGCTCCTATGTGGCTTGGCTGAGAGTTGTCTCTTGCAGGGCCTCTTGGTATGTGCTAATTTCCTAGGCCACTTCTGCCTCTAATCTCTGTGACGACTCAGTAGCTATATCTGGCAGCACTCCCCTCATCTTCTTATTTATTTTCTTCTTTTGCCCCTTCTTAATCTGTTTCATGATTTCCTGGGTCTCCACCAAGATTGCCTGCCCTTCTTGCATATCTTCAGCTATTAATTTGGGTTGGTCTAGTAGCAGTGCCAATTGCATATGCTCCTCTGGTCCTTGGGCTCCTTGAGAGGCCTTTTAGCTACGTGATTTAGAACCTGTGTGAGGGGAGGTATGGGTTACAGATTTTGGATTGATGGGCCTTTAAGTAGTTCTCCATCTCCTTATGGACATAGTAGGCCCAATCATCTTCTTTCTCCTCGTGTGCTTTTGCAATCCTGTTTAGAGTGACCCTATTGTATCTGTCCACGGGATTCACTTGGAGCATCAAGGACATGACCCTGCAAGCTTTCTCCGTAGCCTCATCCTAGATGTCGTACTCGGCCACATTGGATCTCGTATGAGATCTTCTGTGATGAGGAGTTGCTCAGAAGTGCCATCCGCTTTGGTGATGGTTCCCCTTTTGGTCCCTTTGTTGTAGGTCTTGAGGTATTCTACACATAGTTCTGTGTCAATACTTCTTGGGAGTATCCTTAATGGCATGAACCTTTTTGAAGTTTGAATGCATAAGATCGATACCTTCTCATTTTTTCCTTCATGCTCAAACAGTCAAACATGCACATGATGAGTGAATGATGATGAGTGAATGACACCTTGCTTACCTCGTACCAATTGTGCAACCATTGGACACCCTTTTTTTTAATTGCCCCACAAAAACCAAGGGGTCACCTGGGCACTTTTGGGCATTTCTTGATGCAGTCATTTTAGCTCTATTCGCGGGAGTTTTTTATTGTTCCTTTCACCCAACTGAACAATGTTATCACCGTGCCTTGTGGTGGAGGGCTTCTATCTGTGTCTTGCTGAACTTCTTTTTTTCTGCCTTTAGGTTCCTTGTTCAACACTGTAACCGGAGTGGGTACTTTCATTGTTTTGGCAATTCCTAACCCATTTGGCTGAGTTGTCTTTTTCCTCCACACAAGGGTTGGCGAGGTTATTGCTTGAGTTGGGAGTTGATGTTGTATGCTCTTACCACCCTCTTTTTTATGATTTGAACTACTTGTGGTATTGGCCACTGAGAGTGGGGTTTGGGTACCCATATTGCAGTATTGCCTTGCTAGTATCCTTGTGCTCGTAGTAAGTCCTTTTGGATCCATTGCTTATGGAACCTTTGAGGTCCCTTGGGATGCTTGGAGTCTACCAATCTGTTTATGTCAGCAAGGTCTAACTTTTGAATTTTTTACAAATTCTTCTTGTGGTCCCCATATCATTCAACTTTTGAATTTTTTTACAAAAGGAAAAGAGTCCTCTTCAAGATAATAAGTGGAGCAGTTTAGTAGCTGCACTAATGGAGCAAATGACCCAACACTAGAGAACGAGAGTTGAGCCAAGGTTTTGACCAAGTTGAGCAACCCCATATTTACCTAAACAGTACAACACGTCGGGGACACATCAGCATTTTCTAGCAATGTTTCAGTAGTGCTTTTTTTGTCGGGATGTTGGGGATTACGTTTGCTACTGCGCAGTGAAATTTTATTGTTCTGGCACAACAAAATTTCACTGCCCACCAGCAACGCTTTTAGTAGCAAAATTTCGTCACTGCTTGAACAGAGAGGGTAGCAGCGAAATTATGCTGCTATTTTTGCTGCAAGAAATTCCAGAGAGTTGTTGGATGCTGAATTCTAAAAATACATGTCACATGCACATAGAAAATGATATATGGTTTAATCATCCATTAAAATCCTTGGAGCCATTTTTTGAGAAAAAAGAAGATAGTTGAAAACTTTTGAGAAGTGAAACATTGTCAAGATCATGAATCTATCCCATCTTGTAATAAATCCATATGTGTTGCTTCATCAATGTCTATATCTAATAGAAGCTCAATGAAAAGATGGGGTTCTATATCAATATCAATATCACTATCATGATGCAATGAAGCATTGTCATGATTGATAGGTGACTCATCATCTTCTTCCGATTGATGTTCCTCATGTTCTTCATCGGCCCCATCCAAAATATTTTCTTCATCGTCTTCTTCCAATGAGACAATTTGAGATAGTACTTGCACCTCATCCAGAGATTCGGCCTCCACATCTTGATCTTGAAAGATATGTTTTGAGAACGAGGGAAAACTTGTATAATATACCACCACTTTGGATCAATTCGATCAGCATGAAACACAACCTAATATCACAAAGCAAAGAACACTATATTAGATAATTTGGAAAAAATCCCATTCCCATTTGAAAAATGGGAGCATGATGAACTTGTCCAAAAGTTTGTCAAAACCCCCTGATGTGACATATCATCGATCTTGAAGAGTAGAATCTAAATCTATGATCTCCGACAAATTTGGAGTTAGTATGTTTAAGATATGTCCAAAACTATATGGAGTAATTGATCCCCAAAATGTGAGATTTTTCCCAAATTACCTAATATTGACTTAAAGGGGTTATACTTTTATTATACTACATCAAGGTTTAATTTCGGATTGGTTGGGTTACTAACTTGTTGAAAGTGTTGAGGTAGTACAAAGGTATCTTTCTCATCATTCCAAAACTTGAGGGAATCAATTTGAAAGAACCCATTTGGATGTTTCTTCACGGTTGCTTGAGCACCTCTATATATCACCTTGAACCATTTGACATCAAAGATGAATCGACTAAATGCTCTAAATCCAACCTCAATAATATCATCAATAGTTCCACAATACTCAAGATTATCCTCTATAACATTGGTATTATGTCTACTTGCTAAACTTTCTTGCTCAAACGTTCCCATCACACCACAATCAAATGTGTTTATTTTAGAATCCACACGCTTCGTGCGAAAGTGCCTTCCCTCTTACCATATTGCATTATATAGTTTGTACTAACATTAAACAAAAGTATGACATTTAGTATATATAGTGCATTAAACAAGGTATATACATGAGATAGAGATGAAGAATGTACTTACTTGAGGGTCACATCCTCTTGCATACTCATTCTCTTCTCTTGTGATTATCTCTCCATTTTGCGATGCCATCGATATTGCCATACAAAGCCATTCTATATTGATCACATTTGCTAGAGGTTCCAAGGTAGGCAGGAATGGCAAGCGTCTATTCGCTCTTCTAAAAACTCTTCTCTCATCCTTGCGTCTATTGATTGCATCCTTGTATCTCCCAATCCACTTCTCCATGATGGGACTATTTAGAATGCAGAATGTATTCATCTTGTGGTGTAATGCTTCATCTAGTCTTCGTTTCCTTCCTTTTCTCCCTGAGGCACATTAGTGGTTAGTCGGTCATCCTCCTCATTGCTCCATAATCGTGGCATGGAAGGATTTATGCGAGATAGATGTTTTGAGATATACACAAGAGACTCTTGCATCAACCATCCCTCTGCCATGCTTGCTTCTGGCCTTGCTCTTTGTCTCACAAAGTCCTTCAAGGTTTTAATGAACCTTTTAAGAAAAAATATCCATCAAACATGAACAACGCCACACAACTCCAGTTCATCAACCAAATGCACCACCAGATGCAATTGGCTAGTGAGAATGTTTCTAGGGAAGTTGTGCTCAATCATACACATTGCCTCAATAGCATTGAGATGAGCCATCTCAATGGATGTAGGATTTGTCTCCTTTAAGGATATATACCTACATACATAGCAATTATGTGTACTATTTACCAATACATAACTTGTGAGCGCATAAGAATTCCAAATAAGCAATATAACTTAGTGAATTGAAGAGAAGATTCATACCTCACCAAGCTTCCCATTTTGTAAATAGCCTCTCTCACATTCTTGTCTCCACAACCAACTATAGCAATTGAAAGAATAAACTATGCATAGAAAAAACTATCTCAAAAAAACCAATAAACTTTATCACCTTGCAAATCATCCCTATAGAGGATCTCCCCACATTGTAGACATTGTGTTGCATCTTTATTAACCCCTCTAAATAGCATGCAATCATTGGGACACGCATGTATTATTGTGTAATCCATACCTAACATAGAGAGCATTTTACAACACCCATCTCGTGAGTTCGGTAATAGATTTTAAGGGGGAAGAATCTTCTTAAGAAGCCTACAACATAGGGTAAGAAATCATATGTTAAAATATTAGCAACAAGGAGAGTATATAGAACATGAAATATTTTCAATAGAATGAGACTCTTACCGAAGAAGACTTGTGACACTTGCATCACTCCATCCATAAATTGTTTGCAAGTTCAATAGCTCCATGTTTGCTTGCCAGTGTGGAGTACAAACATCCCTCATACACAAAGGTGTGCTTGCCTCTCTATGCAAGGTTTCCTCCTCTTGTGACATTGGAGCTTGCTCCACTATCATCTATGACCTCCCGTCCAAAGAAGTCATTCACCATATCGTTCATGATGAGATTCTCTTCCTCGTCATGTGGCAATGGTGGAGGCACCTCATTCATTAGTTGGGGAAGATGAGTCTTAGTCATGCTTTCCATATGAGGCCTTTCTACCTTTCACACTCTACCCAATGTCACCGAATGGTGTGGCATGTTACCTGGAACTCTCCTATGGTTCTCCTCTATGTCATCAATCCACACTTGGTCGTGCCACTGCCTCATGAAGACCATATGTTTGGACATGCTCAATTATTATATACAATGTTGTCGTATATATTGGCCCTTGCATTGATCACACACACACAACAAATTCTCTCTCTTAGCCATGCCTCGGATCCAACTTCTAGCCCTTAATGATCCCTGTCAGACATCTTTAACCAAGCCAAAACTAATTTAGGGTTCATACAAAACACACAACATCCAATACTGCAAATAGAAATTTACCTAGTTTTTCATTGTTGCTGCTAGTAGACAGATCACAGTAGCGAAGCTAGCAGCGAAATTTCACTGCTCAGCATGCTCAGCACAGGCGACCTACAAAACTTTCACTGCTCAGCATGCTCAGCACAGGCGACCTACAAAACTTTCACTCTTGCCTAAATTGCTACCAATAGATGTCAATACCTACCTACTTTCCTATTGCTGCACGTGCACAGCTACACCTGCAACGCGAGTTCTCCTCCCACCTCTACTCATCCCTCAAGGGTCTTCAATCAATCAAGCCTCCCTCTCCAAGGTAAGCTCTTCTTGCTTTCTTCCCTCTTTCATGGTTTTATGTCTTCTTCCAAGCTTTCATGGAAAGCTTGGAAATAGGGTTTAGGTGAGCTTCTCTCCCTTCCCCTCTCTCCTTTTCTCCCTTCCCCTATCTTTCCTCTCCCTTTCCCTAACCCTAGCCTAATCCATAGAGATATAATAGAGAGCTTTGATGGGGAGCTCTCCGTCAAAGATTTCTATTAAGCATTCTATGCATTATGCATAGGTTTAGGCTTAACATAAACTAGTTTTTCCATTCACTTATGGATTAAGAGTAGGATTTAGAGCACTCATCTCTTTTTTCTCTTGTTCTTCTTGCTTACTAATGTGTTAATGTTGAGGACTTAATTTTTTATTTATTATGGTTCTTTTTTGTAGGATTATTCAAGTGAGCAAGGTTTTAGGCATAGCCTCTCATACGGTAAGCCCTCTTTCTTTGTGCTTTGTGCTTCTTGTCTTTGTGTTTTTGCATCCTTGGTTGCTGGGGATTAGGGTTAGGTCAATAGGCTAGGACTATGCATAGCCCTCTTTATACACAGGGCTTATGGATAGGGCTATGCATAAGGGTTAGGCTATGCATAGCCCTCTTTATGCATAGGGCTATTCATAAAGGATAGGCTATGCATAGCCCTCTTTATGCATAGGGCTATTCATAAAGGATAGGCTATGCATAGCCCTCTTTATGCATAGCACTCTTTATGCATAGGGCTATGCATAAGGGCTAGGCTATGCGTAGCCCTCTTTATGCATAGGGATAGGCTATGCATAGCCCTCTTTATGCATAGCCCTCTTTATGCATAGGGCTTATGCATACGCTATGCATAGCCCTCTTTATGCATAGCCCTCTTATGCAATAGGCCTCTTATAGCCCGCTTATGCAATAGGACTTATGTATAGCATTATCATGCATAATGAATGAATGTTTTGATTTTATATAATAATCTTTTGTAGGTCTATTTAAGCAAACGACCTCCAAGGGCACAGGCCACGTATATGGTTCATACGAATTCAGCTATCAGAGGAAAGCCCTCTTTGTTTATGCTTCTTCTATTTGTGTTTTTGCACCCTTGGGTGCCGGGTATTAGGTTTAAGGTTTAGGTATGCATAGGCCATATGCATACGGCTTATGTATAAGGCCTATGCATACAACATACGGCCTATGCATAAGGCCATATGAATAAGGACTATGCATAGGCCGTATGCATAGGTTGTATGCCTTATGCAAATGGCCTATGTATAAGCCTTATGTATAGGTCATATGCATAGGCCTTATGCATAGGCCATATGCCATGTGCATACCACTTATGCATAGGCCGTATGCATACCGCTTATGCATATACGACCTATACATATGGCATACGACCTATAAGGTCGTATGCATAAGGCCATATGCTGTATGCATACGGCCTATGCACAGGCCTTATGCCATATGCCATATGCATAGGCCGTATGTATAGGCCTTATGCCTTATGCATACGACCTATGCATAGGCCATATGCCATATACATACGGCTTATGCATAGGCCATAGGCCGCATGTATATGGCCTATGCCTAAGGCCTATGTATACAGCCTATATACATATGGCATAGAGCCTATGCATACGAACTATGCATAGGGCCTATGCATAGGCCGTATGCATAGGACATATGCATGCATAGGCCGTATGTAAAGACCGTATGCATACAGCCTTTACATACGGCCTTTACATTAACGGCTTATGCATACGGCCTATGCATAGAGATATGGGGCATTGTTATATGCCATTCAGAATGCTACTTATATCAGGTTAGAAGTGGTTATCCGGGTAGGTGGTTATAGTGGAGGGGGATCTCTCTGTCTTCTCACTATTCTTGTCTTGCAAAAGAGGAGTTACCTTTGGCTTTAATAGTGGGGAGCATGTGGAAAGTCCTCATAAGCTATTTCCAAGTGCTCCACGACGCTTCTACTCGTTTCTCAGGTTTCCCCCAATAATAGAATAATGAGGCATATTGTGTAGTACTTATGCATGAATGTCCATGCCCTCATCATCCTAATGAGTCATATTTAAAAATGAAACTAAACATTACATATGGCAAAGCATGAGTATACATATCATCTCATAAATTTATATACTAACCGAGGAATTGTCTTACATCATGATGTTGGTTGGCATTGGTTCAAATGATCCCCATTTTTTAATAAACTCCAATGTCACTCGACGTTCACATACACAAACATTCTTGCATTTAACACATGAACAAGGGATTCTTCTTTGCAACCACTCTAGATCTCCAATTAATGGTGACCCATCACTATTCGCACTAGTAGAAGACATCTATACTATGCCAAAAAAAGTGTACAATTAAAAAACTGAATATGAATACATGCACTAAATCTAGCAATGTCAAAGGTATATGCATAGGTTTTTTCTATGGAATTTTCCCAGCGTCACTATAAATATTGCTCACTATAAGCGTTTCTATAAGCACCACTAGGCGTCATTTTTAGAGCGGTGCTTATAGTAGCAACACTGGAAAAATTAACTTTTTAAACCTATGTCACCATCGACGCCTATCTTTTATTGAGATATCAAACTCATCTAGTGAGGCGGTGGACACTGATGACCCGCCTGGGGGATAGGCCCCACACTTAGACCACTAGCATGGTTGTGAGATCATGTGTGATATGCGGCCAGTGGGATGATAGGCTGTGTGACAGCCATTCTAGAGAAGGGCATAGTTATAGCGCCAGCTCATTTAGTTGGGTTCACATTATAGAGAACCCTAGTATGTATTTGGTTGAGTACCTTTTCATATGGTGTGTACGCTTATCTTTGTATATGGTGTGTTGAGAGTGTTGTGTGAAGAAGAAGAAGATTTTTAGCCTCTCACCTTGTGTGTGCTCTTTTAGGGTTTTGTGAGTGTGTGTGTGCTTGCAAGAGCTCAAGCTCTCTTCTCCCCTGCATCTTTTCATGGTATCAGAGCCTGGTTCATGCTAAGGGCTGAGCTGTAAGCAAGAGAAGCATAGGAAGCGGTACGAGGGTAAGAGCTTCATCTACTCTTCCCTATTTGTGTTGACGACTACACCCTTGTCGAGAGCTCTACGGGAGGCACCTATAAACGATCTCTGATTGAGGAGCTTTCTTCGCGGAAGTAAAGCTATAGGGCAACTATATGTCCTATCGGACATTCCTATCGGATAGAGTTATTCGGGCTGAAAACGCGTTTCAGGTGCGTCAAGACCTCCGTTTTTCAGAAAGCAGGCAATTTCGAGCACTGCTCTACGGTGGGTAAGTCATCGTTTCTATGCAGAACTCTGTTTTAAGAACTGTAAGAAGACAGATTGGTTGTGCAAACATTGTGTGTGCTACAAGGAGGTCAACAGTTGCCATTGGGTGTATGTATGCACATTGAGGTCACTGGTTGTGACATTTGAGTGTAGTACAGTACTGCTGTAGAAAATACAGTAGTTTGTGCAGGACAAACCAGAGTGCTGTTTCTGGTAAATTTGTGTGTCTCGCAAGATGTCAAATGATGGCATAAACCAGATTGTTGCTGAGAAGCTTGATAAGAACAACTTCCATGCTTGGAGGTTCAGGTTGACGAATTTCTTGATGGGAAAGTGTTATTGTTAGGACTACATAGAAGGTAAGCATGAAGAGGCACCGGAGATACCGGAGATCAATCTGACTGCTACAGATGTAAAAGACTTCAATGATTGCAACCAAGGAGCCAGAAAAGCTATGTATTGGCTCTCTTCTATTAGTATACAGGACACCCCATGATTGGGCACATACAGGATGCCAAGTCCCCCAAGGAGGCGTGGGACACCTTGGTAAAACTCTATGAAACAAATACCAAGGCACGAAAGATACAGTTGAAGAACGAACTTCATACTGTGGAGAAAAAGAGTATGTCTGTGAATGACTATGCATCGAAGATCAAGGGTATTGTGGAATCCCTTGCATCTACTATTGGTGTTTCAGTAGATGATGATGATAATGTGGAGGTTTGTCTACGTGGTCTCGGGCCACAATACAAGGCATTTAAGATGTCTATTTAGACTCGGAAAAACATTCCCAATTTCACAGATTTGGTGTCTATGTTGATTATAGAAGACAAGAGCATGGGTGAAGACCAACAGTCTTCACAAAACAAAAACAATTCAGAGCAACAGGTCTTCTACACAAGTTCAGGAAGAGGACGAGGTACAGGAGGATGTGGACGCGGCCAAGGAGGTGGCCGAATAGGTAATTTGAATTATGGCCAGCAGTAGCAACAACAACAGTCCTGGGCAGAATTCACAATAACAACAACACATAGGTGGAAGAGGCCAATTCAGAGGTAGAAGGAGTCAAAGAGGTCGTGGAATTTGGCAAAGGTAGTATAATGATACACGTGGATGCTTTTATTGCGGTAAGCCTAGACATGTGTAGGCAAATTGTTATAAGAAGCAGGCTGACATGCAAAATGGAAAATTGTAGCAAAACAACTATGCATCCTTGAGCAGAAACAATGAGGATAATGAAAGGTTGTTTGTTATGCAGCATGTCGTTAATGCCATGTCTGAAAATGTTAAGGCAGCACATAAAGATGATGTATGGTATGTTGATTCAGGTGCTTCAAACCACATGACAAGTCATGGGGAGTGGTTCAAGAAGATAAAAAACCTTGAAAGACCAGGTTTTGTGGAAACACGGATGACACTGCTCATCCAATTGCCCATGTTGGAGATGTGCCATTGTCTATGCAGGATGGCAAAGTAAAGTACCTTGCAGATGTACTTAATATTCAGAACAAAACAAAGAATCTGGTTTCCGTTGGCCAGATGATTGAGCAGGGTTTGCAGGTTTGGTTTAACCCTGATGGTTGTTATGTTGAAGACTTTAAAGACAAGTGCAAGTTGGTTTCAAAAGGCAACAAAGTGGGTAGAATGTTTACATTGAATGTAAACATGTCTAAAGTGAGTGCTACGATGTTTGCAATGGTTCAGGAATTGTTGCAGGCACAAACATTTGGCATAAAAGAATTGGACATGTGAATGTGTAGAGAATGAAGTCTATGCAAACTAAAGGAATTGTGAAGTCTATGCAGACTAAAGGAATTGTGACAGGGCTGCCAAAATTTACAGTTGAAGGTATGCATAAAATATGTGAAGCATGCCAATTTGGAAAGCAAACAAGGCATGTATTTCCACGTGACAGAAATGTGAGCAGAAATGCACTAGATGTTGTGCATTCAGATGTATGGGGTCCTACGAAGACCATGTCTATGGGAGACTGTAGGTATTATGTGACATTTATTGATGACCACACAAGGAAAATGTGGGTATACTTCATGAAGGAGAAGGGTGAGGTGTTCACTCATTTTCAAAATTTCAGCATTATGGTTGAAAAGCAAACAGGGAAATATGTAAAGTGCCTAAGGTCAAATGGAGGGGGAGAGTACTTCTCCAATGAGTTTTCTGAATTTTTAAAGAAGAATGGTATTCGGAGATAGTTTACATGCAAATACACTCCGCAGCAAAATGGAGTTGCTGAGAGCGAAAAAACAGGCGCATTGCTGAGATTGCGCGAGCATTGATGGGAGAGAAGAATATGCCGCATAGCTATTGGGCTGAGGCTGTTTCTACAGCAGTCTACATCATGAACTGGACTAGTTGAGAACTAAGCTGGATCCAAAAGCTGAAAAATGTGTGTTTATTGGGTATTCCCTTGAGCAAAAGGGATACAGGTGTTATAACCCTGCTACATGTGAGTTGAGGGGTAAGTAGGAATGTTGTTTTTGATGAGATGAGCAGCTGGTATGCTACTGATGAAAAAGAAGCTGTTGGGGCTGATGTGAGTGAAAATGTGGTTGCACAGAATGCAAGCTAGCAATCATAGTCCTTGAGTGGATCAGGAGAGTCCTCATCTAGTGGTTCAATTGATAGACCATGGAGTGGCAGGCTGCGTCATAATACCAGTCCTACAAATGTGATTAGTACCTCACATAAAGGCAAAGAGAAAGTGGTTGAGCCCTTTAGTATGCCTAACATTTTTGCAAAGCATTCTCATGTTGATGGAGAGTCTAGTGGCTCAGAGATGAGTCTTGATGAGGATCTTGGGATACCAACTATGAGAACACCTGGTGTAAAGAAGGCTATGGAAGCCATGAATGCAAAGCTACGAAGATCTGGGAGAGTGAAGAATCCTGTGCAGAGGTTTACCTATGATGGTTATGTGGCACATCACTATGCATACATGGCAAAAGTTGTGCAGGTTGTAGAGCCCACATGCATTGATGAGGCTGTTGGAAATGTGTGTTGGGAGAGAGCTATTGATGAGGAGATGGATGCACTATATGGAAATGAGACTTGGGATTTAGTGCAATTGCCTGAAGGCAAGAAAGCCATTGGATGCAAGTGGGTGTACATTGTGACAGGGCTGCCAAAGTTTAAAGTGGAAGGTATGCAGAGAATATGTGAAGCATGCCAATTTGGAAAGCAAACAAAGCATGTATTTCCATGTAATAGACAGTGTGAGCAGAAATGCACTAGATGTTGTGCATTCAGATGTATGGGGTCTTACGAAGACCATGTCTATGGGAGGCTGCAGGTATTATGTGACATTCATTGATGACCACACAAGGAAAGTGTGGGTATATTTCATGAAGGAGAAGAGTGAGGTGTTCACTCACTTTCAAAATTTCAGGTTTTTAGTTGAAAAGCAAATAGGGAAATATGTAAAGTGCCTAAGGTCAGATGGAGGGGGAGAGTACTTCTCCAATGAGTTCTCTGAATTTTTGAAGAAGAATGGTATTCGGAGACAGTTTACATGCAGATACACTCCGCAGCAAAATGGAGTTGCTGAGCAAAAAAACAGGCACATTGCTGAGATTGCGTGAGCATTGATGGAAGAGAAGAATATGCCGCATAGCTATTGGGCTGAGGCTGTTTTTACAGCAGTATACATCATGAACAGGACTCCAACTGCAGCCATACATGATGTAACTACAGAGGAGAGGTTTACTGGCAAAAAACCAGATTTGTCTCATCTGAAAGTCTTTGGATGCATTGCATATGTGCATGTGCCAGATGAGCTGAGAACTAAGCTGGATCCAAAAGCTGAAAAATGTGTGTTTATTGGATATTCCCTTGAGCAAAAGGGATACAGGTGTTTTAACCCTACTACACGTGAGTTGAGGGTAAGCAGGGATGTTGTCTTTGATGAGATGAGTAGCTGGTATGCTCCCGAAAAAGAAGCTGTTGGGCCTGATGTGAGTGGAAGTGTGGTTGCACAGAATGCACGTCAGCAATCACAGTCTTTGAGTGGACCAGGAGAGTCCTCATCTAGTGGGTCTGTTGATAGACCATGGAGTGGCAGGCTGCATCATAATACTAGTCCTGCAAATGTGATTAGTACATCACGTAAAGGAAAAGAGAAAGTGGTTAAGCCCCTTAGTATGCCTGACATTTCTGTAGGGCATTCTCATGTTGATGGAGAGTCTAGTGGCTCAAATATGAGCCTTGATGAGAGGAGCTTGGGATCCCAGCTATGAGAACACCTGGTGTAAAGAAGGCTATGGAAGCCATGAATGAAAAGCTACGAAGATCTGGGAGAGTGAAAAATCCTATGCAGAGATTTACCTATGATGGTTATGTGGCACATCACTATGCATATATGGCAAAGGTTGTGCAGGTTGTAGAGCCCACATGCATTGATGAGGCTATTGGAAATGTGTGTTGGGAGAAAGCTATGGATGAGGAATGCATATATGGCACATCACTATGCATATATGGCAAAGGTTGTGCAGGTTGTAGAGCCCACATGCATTGATGAGGCTATTGAAAATGTGTGTTGGGAGAAAGCTATGGATGAGGAGATGAATGCACTATATGGAAATGAGACTTGGGATTTAGTGCAATTGCCTGAAGGCAAGAAAGCCATTGGATGCAAGTGGGTGTACAAAGTAAAACATAACAGTGATGGAAGCATAAACAGGTACAAGGCTAGATTGGTAGCCAAAGGGTATGCACAGACATATGGCATTGATTATGAGGAAACTTTCAGCCCAGTTGCCAAGATGGCAACAGTGAGAGTTGTGATAGCAGTGGCTGCGTCAAAGCAATGGTCTTTACATCAGATGGATGTAAAGAATGCATTCTTGCATGGGGATTTGCAAGAAGAGGTGTATATGTTGTAGCCACCTAGTTATGAGGATGTGAGTCACCCCGAGCATGTTTGCAGGTTGAAGAAAGCCTTGTATGGTTTAAAGCAAGCACCACGAGCATGGTCTGACAAGATTTCTGAATATCTTGTCACTATTGGCTTTCATGTAGCTAATGCAGATTTCTCGCTGTATGTGAGACATGGTGATAGAGGGATTGTGCTTGTTGTCAGCTATGTAGATGACTTGATAATTATGGGAGACCATGATGCAGAGATCTTTGATGTAAAGATCTTACTTAGACAGAAGTTTGAGATGAAGGATCTGGGGAAGCTTAGATATTTCTTGGGCATTGAGGTGATTAAGTCACCACATGGTATTGGATTACTGCAGAGACAGTATGGCTTGGACATGTTGTCCAAGTATGGCTTGGACATGTTGTCCAAGTATGGTATGACAGGCTGTAAGCCTATCTCAATGCCATTGGATCAGAATGGCAAGTTGAGTGCAGATTCATGAGAGATTTTGGAGGATCCTACTATGTATAGGCACATAGTAGGAAGCTTGATATACATGACGATCACCAGGCAAGATTTGAGCTATGCTGTTGGGTTGGTGAGTCAGTTTATGCAGGTCCCATGAAAACCGCATTTGGATGCATTGAGACGCATACTGAGGTATGTGAAGTCTAATTTGCATTGTGGACTATTCTATGAGACTGGGACAGAGATATGTGTACATGGGTACACAGATGCTGATTGGGCTAGTAGTATCTCAGATAGAAGATCTACCAGTGGATTCATGTTTTCTTTGGGGAGTGCTGCTGTGACCTGGAGCAGCAAGAAGCAGCCTACGGTTGCTCTATCCAGTCAGAGGCCGAGTACAGAGGAGCTACTATGGCAGCATGTGAGGTAGCTTGGTTAAGAAAGCTACTTGCAGATTTGGGTCTATCAGTGGATAGACAAGTTGTCGTTTTCTGTGACAACATTAGCAGTATACAGTTGGCCAGGAACCCAGTTTTTCATGCTCGTACGAAGCATATAGAGGTCCACTACCACTTCGTGACCTCTTAGCCTAAGTTTAAGTCGCCGCATATGGGGGGGGAATTGAGAGGGTGTCCTTAACTTGGAGAGCTCTTGAGAAGAGTGTACGTCTAGGGAGGCCTAGGGAAGAGTAAGGCAAGGGTTAGAGGAGAAGCACACTTTAAGTCTATTCACACGGGGGGGGAGAAGTGTAGGACATGTCCTAGAGCTTGAGAGAGGGCTTGCGCGTAGGGGCTTGCTGGGGGCTTGTCTGGAGAAGGGGCCTGGGAGGGTCCTTTTATAGGTGCTGGAGGGTGGACGTCCGGGTGCGGGGAGGTGACACCTGGGTGGTGTAGGTGTCCGGGAGAGAGTGTGGGCGTGAGACACCTGGGGGTGGAGGTGTCTCAAGGAGAGAGAAAGTGTGACACATGGGGGTGGAGGTGTCCCCAAGAGAGAGAGAGCGCGACACCTGTGGATAAAGGGTTCTGGGAGGAGGGGGTACGTGTAGGGGTGTGTTGGAGGGTGCGTCTAGATCGTGTACACGCTTGGGTGTCCCGGGTGGATTGTCGGTTTTTTTCACGGGCGGTGCCCGTGGTGGGGCCCACGCCGGCCGCCCGCCGTCGTCCCGAGGGGTCAAATTTTTTTTTTTGACAGAAATGTCCGGCCTTGCCCCGTGACCATGGGGGCGTGTTCCTTCGTTGATTAGACACCTGGATAGTTACTATTTTAGGTCCGAAGTTCGCAGATTAAAGGCTTAAAAGCTTAATTAAACCCATTTCGGGTACCCGTTTTCATGCCTATTCGCTTCAAGAGGGGCGAAGTCGATTGTTGCAGGGACACGATTCGCCTCATTCCCTCCTTGGGCAGCGCGTGGTTCTTCAATTCGGCGACGTTTCGGCGCCATAGGAGCACTAGAGTTTTAAGAGGATAGAGAGAAAACGAGGGAATATAAGAGGTTGGGTGCGTGGAGAGAAAAAAGAGAATTCTACTGGTTCAAACGGATTCGAAAACGAGGGAATATAAGAGGTTGGGTGCGTGGAGAGAAAAAAGAGAATTCTACTGGTTCAAACGGATTCGAAAACGGAGTCCGTTTGGGGTAGGAAAAGCTTGTTGGGCTTATGGGTAGGAACGACCTCTTAGCTTAAGTTTAAGTCGCCGCATATGGGGGGGGAATTGAGAGGGTGTCCTTAACTTGGAGAGCTCTTGAGAAGAGTGTACGTCTAGGGAGGCCTAGGGAAGAGTAAGGCAAGGGTTAGAGGAGAAGCACACTTTAAGTCTATTCACACGGGGGGGGGGGGGGGGGGGGGGGGGGGGGGGGGGAGAAGAGTGTAGGACATGTCCTAGAGCTTGAGAGAGGGCTTGCGCGTAGGGGCTTGCTAGGGGCTTGTCTGGAGAAGGGGGCTAGGAGGGTCCTTTTATAGGTGCTGGAGGGTGGACGTCCGGGTGCGGGGGAGGTGACACCTGGGTGGTGTAGGTGTCCGGGAGAGAGTGTGGGCGTGAGACACCTGGGGGTGGAGGTGTCTCGAGGAGAGAGAAAGTGTGACATATGGGGGTGGAGGTGTCCCCAAGAGAGAGAGAGCGCGACACCTGTGGATAGAGGGTTCTGGGAGGAGGGGGTACGTGTAGGGGTGTGCTGGAGGGTGCGTCTAGGTCGTGTACACGCTTGGGTGTCTCGGGTGGATTGTCGGTTTTTTTCACGGGCGGTGCCCGTGGTGGGGCCCACGCCGGCCACCCGCCGTCGTCCCGAGGGGTCAAAAATTTTTTTTTGACAGAAATGTCCGGCCTTGCCCCGTGACCATGGGGGCGTGTTCCTTCGTTGATTAGACACCTGGATAGTTACTATTTTAGGTCGGAAGTTCGCAGATTAAAGGCTTAAAAGCTTAATTAAACCCATTCCGGGTACCCGTTTTTAGTTCAAAAAAAACTATTTTAAGCGTAAAATTACGCGTAGATTCTAAATTTGGATTAAAAATTACAAATTTCTAAGCAAAAATGGTTCATTTTCCAAAAATAGAAGTTTTTTGATCGTAAAAATGACAAACTAAGTTATATTTTTCAACTCTGAAGCAAGTACATTGTTATTTACAATGGGTATGTTACATCTTTTTCAACTCTGAAGCAAGTACATTGTTATTTACAATGGGTATGTTACATCCTTCCCTACTAAAAGAACTCGAGATGTCCTCATCTCGGCACGAACTCTGGGTAATTCTTTTGGAGGGTTGACTCCTCCTCCCAAGTGGCATCCTCCTCAGGGTAATCTTTCCATTCCACTAAATGTTCCCTAAGGATTCTATTGCGAAGCACTCTTTCTCTAGAGTCGATGATTCTATTAGGTCTCATTTCAAGGACTCCCTGAGTTGGCATTACAACTTGTTCATCATCAAGAACATGATCAGGATGAGGCACATATGGCTTTAGTAAGCTTACATGGAATACATCATGGATTTTGAGGTGGGTTGGGAGGCGAAGTTTGTAGGCATGTTTCCCAAAAATTTGATGACTTCATAAGGCCCACAATACCTTGGACTCAGCTTCCTAAATTTTCCAAGAGATAAAGAACTTCTCTTTGGCCGCACTCGAAGAAAAACTTTGTCTCCTTGCTGAAAAATTCTTTCAAATCTTTTGGTATCAGCATAATGCTTCTGTCGATCCTGGGCGGCTTTAATATCCTTACGAATAGCTTTGGTTTGTTCTTCCATTTCTTCAAGCATTATCCTGGAGGCTTCAACCTTTAGTGTGGGGTCAGAGAAATTTAAGGGAGACAAACATTCCTGACCATAAAGAGCTTTGAATGGTGACATCCCTATGCTTTGGTGATAGGATGTATTGTAAGAGAATTCCACTAGAGGGAGATACTGAATCCACTTCTTTGGTTCACGCCCACAATAGGCTCTCAGGATGTCTTCTATAACCTGATTAACTCTCTCAGTTTGACCATCTGTTTCTGGGTGGTAAGCTGTACTGAAACAAAGTTGTGTTCCAATAGCCTGGAATAATGATGTCCAGAACTTTGAAGTGAAGTCAGAGTCCCGGTCCTCACTGACTATTCTTTTTGGCAATCCATGAAGCCTAAAGATTTCCTTGATGAATAGGCGGGCAATATCAGAAGATTTAAATGTCTTCTTTACTGGGATAATATGGGTCACTTTGGTAAGCATATCCACAACTACTAAAATAGAATCATACCCTCCTTGTGTTGTGGGAAGACTTGTGACAAAATCCATACTGATACATTCCCACTTCATCTGAGGAATGTCCAGAGGTTGGAGTTTCCCGGGCATTTTGATTTTTTCAGCTTTAATCCTTTGACATGAAAGGCATTGTCTGATGTATTGAAGGATATCTCTCTTCATTCCAGGACAAAAGTAACTTCTTCTTAAGGCATTCAAGGTTTTTGCATAACCTGGGTGTCCTGCTACTACGGGGCTATCATGAGCTTCATACAAGATCATCTTCTTCAGTGCAAGATCTATTGGAATACATAACCTATGCATGAAGTAGAGGCATTCATCATCGAGGGTGTATCTCTTGATCAATATATTTTCCTTTTCTGTGGGTGCCTCCTTGTGAACTAGGCTTACTAGCTTTTGGTAATCAGGGTCATGAAGTGAAACCTGCTTTACCTTCTCTAGGATGGGGTTATTTGGCATAGAGATTGCACTTAGGAAGGACTTGCGACTGAGGGCATCTGCTACAACATTATCCTTTCCAGGAAGAAATTTGATATCAAAATCAAACTCTTGCAGAATCTCAATCCACCTCCTTTGCCTCATGTTGAGATTGGGCCACTTTAAACTCTGGTGGTCAGTTACAAGCAGAAACTTATGGCCTAGGAGATAGTGTCTCCATAACTTGAAACAATGAACAACTGCAAGGAGTTCCAAATCATGGGTGGCATAATTGACTTCATAGGATTTAAGCTTACGAGAAGTGTAAGCCACAAGCCTTCCTTCTTGAATTAAGACACCACCAAGCATCAGTGACAACCTCAAACTCTTTGGTGAAGTCAGGGAGCTTCAGAACTGGTGCTGAGGTGAGGATAGTCTTAAGTTGGCTAAAACTGATTTGGTGGATTGGTAACCATACTATCTTACATTCCTTCTTGAGGAGATCAGTTAAGGGTGCGGCTATCTTGGCATAATCCTTGATGATCCTATACCATCCTGTGATGCCTAGAAACCCACGGATTTCTTTGACTGTCCTAGGGGGTGGCCATTCCAATATATCCTTGACTTTGGCAGGGTCTACTGAGATGCCCTTTGAGGAGACAATGAACTCTAGATATTCAATTTGGGAAGTGAAGAAGGTACATTTGCTTTTCTTGGCATAGAGCTTATGTTCGCGCAGTATTTGCAATACTTTGCGTACATGCTCCTCATGTTCCTCTTTTGACTGAGAATAGACCAAGATGTCATCAAAGAAGACAAGGACAAATTCGTCCAAGTAGGGTCGGAAGATATCCTGCATCAGGCGGTTGAAGGTGGCGGGAGCATTGGTAAATCCGAATGGCATAACTGTAAATTCATAGTGGCCATAGCGGGTATTGAAAGCGGTTTTGGAGATATCTGATTCCTTGATCCTAATTTGATAGTAGCCAGACCTTAAATCCATCTTGGAGAAAACTTTGGATCCATAAAGTCTGTCAAGAAGTTCGTCGATGCGAGGAATGGGGTATTTGTTTTTGACAGTGACCTTGTTTAGGCCTCGGTAGTCAATACAAAGACGAAGCGTGCCATCCTTCTTTCTCTGGAAAAGAACAGGCGCTCCCCATGCGGAATTACTAGGGCGAATGAATCCTTGCTCAATGAGCTGCCTAAGTTGTTCCTTGAGCTCTATGGCTTCAGGAAGAGACATTTTGTAAGGTCTCCTTGAAACTGATTCAGCCCTAGGGATTAACTCAATCCCATGATCTACTTCTCGAGATGGGGGTAGTTTTGTAAGTTCCTCTAGAAAGATATCTGAAAACTCCTGGAGCCAAAAGGGTTCTAAATCTGGGTTGCTTTCTTCTACCTTGTTGAGTTTGACAAGGAAGATCTGTTGGCCCTTGCGCACTCCCTTAAGAAGGCGATTAGCTTTGACCAAATGAAATTTGGGTTTACCTGTTTTTCCCTGGGCTGATACTACCTGTCCTTGACTATTCTTAAAGGTTATGCTTCCTTCAGCACAATGAATGTCAGCATTGTTTGCAATTAACCAGTCCATTCCAAGGATTCCATCATAAATCCCTAATGGTAAGCTTCTGAAATACCCGTGGGTTGATTCACCACCCAATTCAAATTCAAGATCTCCCACACAATGTCGGGATACTTCTTTTTTTCCACTAGCTAACTCAACAATCATTGCTTGGGCTGGTTTTTAATCTAACTATAACTTACGCAAGCATTTTGGAGAAAGAAATGAATGCGTACTACCACAATCAATCAAGAGCTGGAAAGATCTACCTTGATAAGTAGCCGGAGCTTGGATAACAGAAAACTGCTGATTAGGTCCTTGATGTTCTATAGCTGCATGAATGGTGGCTTGCTCTTCTTCTTCCATCTCTAAAGTCGGTTCACCAATCATAGAGCAGACACGGGCAGTCACTCCACGACCTCTACCACGTCCACCACCACCTCATCCAGCCTGGCGGTTATTAGGAATCCCACGACCTTGAACTACCCGGCCGCCTTGTGGAGCAGCAGTGACACTAGGATTGAAAGAGGGTCTTGCAAGTTTGGGGCATTCATTCCGGAAGTGGCCAACTTCATTGCAATAAAAGCACCTTTGGTCCCCATAGGATTCTGAAGTGGAATTAGCATAACTGCGGGGGATAAAATTATTCGGGTACTGACCAATAGTGTTGTGGCAGAAATTCGATTGGTAATTCCTCTGAAGGCGCCCCCTTGGGTTAGACTCAGGATAGACTCTCTTTTTTGCTTGACCACTCTTTACTTCTTTAGCCAGACGTTTGGCTCGGGTAAGAGCATCTTGCAAGGTGGTTGGCCTCATTGCTTCAAGGCGAGAATCCAAAGGTTCATTCAGCCCTTGGCAAAATTGGGCCACTTGTTGAGTGATCGACATAGGTGGAGCATATTTGCCAAGTGTGACAAATTTTGAGTAGTATTCCTCCAAGGTTGAGCTAAGCTGCTTGAGGCTGAAGAACTCGTTCATCTTAATAGATTCATGAGATGGGGGAAGATAACGGCCCTTCACAGCTTGCTTAATGTCACTCCAGGTTTGGGTATCTTCAGTGACGCCCTTATCTCGGCACCATGGCTTCCACCAAAGTTTGGCGTCCCCGGTAAGACGGAATCTGGCAAGCATGGATTGATTCCCAATTCCTGTACCAGCAGCCGAAAAGTAATCGTCCATGGCTTCTATCCAAACTTCTACATCCCTTTCAATCTTTGAACCTGCCTTATTAAATGAGGGAGGTTGCATTTGTTTGAGGAGAAGCTTCTTCTCCTATGTATCTGTATATAATGCATTGGGAGCAAGAAGTTGATGATCCTGGTTATCAATATGAAGCTAGATTTAGAATCATGTCACTTAGGCGGTTTAATACACATAAGACAATGAGTGTGAAAATCAAAACCTTTTATTCCAAGCTTTAATATTTACAAGTAAACCAAGCCATTTACAAGGATTGGACTAAATCCAATCTTATTTATTTACATGGTAGTCCTCTAGGGAACCTAATAAAGATCTGCGGTGGTAGCATTGAAAAAGTAGGGGGGTTCTCCCATGGTTTCAAGAACTCGATAAGTCTCTGGTAGGGGAGGTAAACCTCGTCTAGAAAGACGGGTAACGGCTACTCTATCAGGGGATAAAACTTAAGTCACCCTATCATAAACCCATCGATTCTACACAACATGCGATTCCCATCGATAGTGACATAGGTGTTACGAGGAGTGCCAATAAACCAGAACAGGCGAACCATCCGCAACGTCCTCGATCTCGTAGAAATACGAGGTTACGAGCAAACGGAGGGACCTAACTCTATCTCACAGAGGAGGTGTAGTCATCCTAAAGGAAATTCTAATCCCCAGCACGGAATGTGCGTGGAGATGGAACAAGACCCACACTTGGTTCAAGGAAGCCAACGCCTTTTTCCCCCTGTATTTCATGAGGCACGGCCGCTGGCTCGGTCCCCTAAAACAAGTCTTGTTCGGGACTCTACTATTCCCTAAGTATCGTAAGTTACGACTAGTAGAAAGCTACCCGACTGATCGGGTCCACCCATCCTTAGAATGGTACCGTCAGGGCATCCATTCTCCCACTTTCCACACACTCACCCGTTCAATTGTTTTCTAATTAAGTCCTACCACACTGTGAAACACTTAAAAACAAATTCTTTTGTTAATTAATTACACTTGATTCCTAAACAGAAATCTTCCTTAGCACAACATTGAAATCAATGAACATACTTACAGTGAAAAATATTTACAAAGACCCTGAAACCGGGCCGATATTCCAATCCAAACTTCATGTCCAACCCATAACCATAACCATAACCACAATCCAATCACAACCACAACCATAACCACAACCACATCGATGATCTAGAATTCGATCTTCCAGCCTCAACCAGCTGGGTAAACCTCACGGACCGTCTCCCCTCGTCGTCAGCCAGCCGCCGATGAGGGCCAAGCCATCCTGTCACCCCCTCAGGTACTGACGCTTGTACCAAACTCTCTCACTCTTCGGAGGGGACGTCTCCTCATGAGGTGGGGGTTAAGTCACCGCACTAGTCTGGACCCACACAACTAGGCAGCATATATACATCACCCTGGTGGTGAAAACCAATTCCCAGTGGCATAAGAGGGGATTGCCCTAGGCCGACTCCCGGCCTCGCTATATCCTCCGCCCGGCTACACAGGCAAGTACGGAGTTAGCTGGGGGGGGAGAAGCTGTACCTGCATGTTAGCAATAAACCAGCAGTATATCCAATAAAAAGAGACATAGCCTTTATTCAATGAATTCACGCATTAACAAAAACCATCGTTTCGGAAAGACAATGATTCAAAAGCAAGATTATTTTTCTATAACTTTACTTAAGAGTAACCATAAGGTACTTTAGGCCATCTATACTAGGGGTTTAACCTTGGTTCCTTTCCTATTATTTCGAATCTTTGCATTAAGCTTCATAAGAGAGAATTTTACTTAAACTTGTTAAATGACCAACCTGGTTATCGTTTTCATGCCTATTCGCTTCAAGAGGGGCGAAGTCGATTGCAGGGACACGATTCGCCTCATTCCCTCCTTGGGCAGCGCGTGGTTCTTCAATTCGGCGGCGTTTCGGTGCCATAGGAGCACTAGAGTTTTAAGAGGATAGAGAGAAAACGAGGTGAATATAAGAGGTTGGGTGCGTGGAGAGAAAAAAGAGAATTCTACTGGTTCAAACGGATTCGAAAACGGAGTCCGTTTGGGGTAGGAAAAGCTTGTTGGGCTTATGGGTAGGAACGACCTCTTAGCTTAAGTTTAAGTCGCCGCATATGGGGGGGGAATTGAGAGGGTGTCCTTAACTTGGAGAGCTCTTGAGAAGAGTGTACGTCTAGGGAGGCCTAGGGAAGAGTAAGGCAAGGGTTAGAGGAGAAGCACACTTTAAGTCTATTCACACGGGGGGGGGGAGAAGAGTGTAGGACATGTCCTAGAGCTTGAGAGAGGGCTTGCGCGTAGGGGCTTGCTAGGGGCTTGTCTGGAGAAGGGGGCTAGGAGGGTCCTTTTATAGGTGCTGGAGGGTGGACGTCCGGGTGCGGGGAGGTGACACCTGGGTGGTGTAGGTGTCCGGGAGAGAGTGTGGGCGTGAGACACCTGGGAGTGGAGGTGTCTCGAGGAGAGAGAAAGTGTGACACATGGGGGTGGAGGTGTCCCCAAGAGAGAGAGAGCGCGACACCTGTGGATAGAGGGTTCTGGGAGGAGGGGGTACATGTAGGGGTGTGCTGGAGGGTGCGTCTAGGTCGTGTACACGCTTGGGTGTCCCGGGTGGATTGTCGGTTTTTTTCATGGGCGGCGCTCGTGGTGGTGGGGCCCACGCCGGCCGCCTGCCGCCCGTCGTCCCGAGGGGTCAAAATTTTTTTTTGACGGAAATGTCCGGCCTTGCCCCGTGACCATGGGGGCGTGTTCCGTTCGTTGATTAGACGCCTGGATAGTTACTATTTTAGGTCGGAAGTTCGCAGATTAAAGGCTTAAAAGCTTAATTAAACCCATTCCGGGTACCCGTTTTTAGTTCAGAAAAAACTATTTTAAGCGTAAAATTACGCGTAGGTTCCAAATTTGGATTCAAAATTACAAATTTCTAAGCAAAAATGGTTCATTTTTCAAAAATAGAAGTTTTTTTTATCATAAAAATGACAAACTAAGTTATATTTTTCAACTCTGAAGCAAGTACATTGTTATTTACAATGGGTATGTTACATCTTTTTCAACTCTGAAGCAAGTACATTGTTATTTACAATGGGTATGTTACAAAATCTGGTACATTCTTTAAGGTTGCCACAATGTTCTCATACTTTCCCTTGTCCACACTCTTTAGAAGTACTGCTAGTGCCTCGTCATCTTCTACTTTCTTCCCAATTGCTGCAAGTTGTTGTTTGATGCTTTTGTATTTATTCAAGTGTGTGGTTAGAGGTTCACTTTCCTTTATGTCAAGTTTATAGAATTGCATTAGTAGATTTATCTTTGAATTCTTTGCTTGAGTGCCCAATAATTTGTTAAGTTCATCCCAAGCATCTTTAGCTTGTTGTATCCCCCCAATGTTGTGAATGATTTCATCATTTAAGCTAAGTGAAATGAGTCCTAATGCTTTCTCATTTCTATTCTTCCACTCATCCTTCCCATGCTCCTTTGTACATTCATCTCTTCCCTCAAGTAGCCCCCATAAATTCTTCCTCATGAGCAAATACATGGTTTTTGTTTGCCATGTATGGAATTGCTCCTTGTTGAATTTAGCTACTTCTTGTGCAATGCTCATGATGATGCAAAGGGGGTCTTACCTCTTGATCCAATTCAAGATTCAAGTGCAGTGTCTACTGTTTTACAACTATAATTTGGTGTTTAATGATGATTACATTAAGTTTACAAGTATGAATACACCAAAAATTTCCATAAAGCCAAGGATAGTTGGTTTTGTACTGGATGGCTGGGACATCAAACCAACTTCAAATTGCAATATGAAGTGATAAAGGTCTATATTAGATACCCAATGGTAAGTTTGAACCATCAATTGTACCAAACTTCAATGACTAGTAATAATTAATCACTAATTAGTGAGCTTAATCTCCTGTTTTGTGTGCAAAACATAGACTGTATGGGGAGGCCAGATCTGGTGCCTTAGAGTTTAGAAGATCTTAAATCCTTTTAAGGGCATGAATAGCAGTTAAGTCTGAAAACATAAGATTTAACCAAATAATGAATGCTTAATCTCTGTTTTACCAAAGTCACTTGCAGATTTGATCCAAAGCTTGATGTAGCTTCTACTTGACAAATTTCAAAATTATGAGGCCACCAGCATGTTCAACACACCCAAAAATCCCTTGGGCTAGGCTCTAACGGTTCCAATTTAAAGGCGTGATGGCAATTTTACAATTTTTCTCAAAAAAAAAGCGCTAGCAAATTGACGCTTCTCGGCTATATTCGTCGGTGAGGTAGAGGTACTAAGGTGCCATGCCTAGGTACCAAGATGTTGGCAAGAGGATGTGTGAGTTTTGTAGGCAATGGAGCTGTGTGGAGGGAGAGATCTAAGCTCCACCAAGAGTGGGTACTGCAGAAAGTGAAAAATGGCTTATAAGGCTATTAGCACCTAATTAGTAATTAAGAAGGTGCTAAGGCTTAAAACAAGAGTTAAATGCTAAGCTAGGCTCTCATACCAAGTTGATTTTATAGCAATGTGATGGGCTATGGTGGATCAAATGCAAGAATCAACATGATTAGTAAGCAATTAGAAAGTGATTTAAAGCAAGATCAATACACAGTTAATCTAATAGCATAATGTAGGCTTGGATACTTAAAAACTAGCTAGTTCTCATTAGGCCAATGCCTCAATTTATAGTTTTTACATCCATGTCCATGTGATTCAGGGTATGTTACTTCTCTATCTTGATAGTCATATGCATTTAATAGATAAGGGATGCCTTAGTCATAGACATTTCTACTTTTGCAAGAACCATTGGAGCCTTACGTGTATAGAATTGGATAAGAGAATTGTGTGGACCCTTAATTCAATACCAAGTTCACAACCTAAGTTAGGACTATAATTAAACATCCAAATCACCTTTCTCCTAGTATCTTAGAGTGCTTGAAGTTGGGAGTGTATCTTATTGTGAAATCTTATTTGTTACGTAGTTGTATAAAAAGGCTTCTTGCTATTCTTGGTGCCCAATATGGAGACTATGAATTGTACAAGTTAGAGATCAAGCAAGTTCGAGTGTTCAAGCAAGGAGACTCACACTCCTATGGTTGGAGAGTTTGATGTCATTGTCTCATTACCTCGACCTATCAACCCTAAAGGGGTACAAACATTCATGGGACATTGATTTGTGCCACCTCCCTACATCTGGGGGGCACCTTTTCCTAGAATCTTTCCACACCCCTATATTCACTCATGCTACCCTTAATTCTCACCTTTTCACTTCTACCCACTCAATTACGGAATCCCTTTTTCAATCTCACCTTTTCACTTCTACCCACTCAATTACGAACTCACCTTTTACAATCTCTAGCTACTAAAAGGGCTTGTTCCCGCCCATTCACTTGCATATTTCAATAGTAGGAGGTTATAACAATGTCCTAATATCACAGGTTGTATTTTTTGTCTAAGCTTTTGTTGTTGTTTTCTCTTGGTTGGCTTGCCATATGCGAGGTAAGTGGCATTATTCATTTAACCTCATTTTTATTGCACCCTTGGGTGCCAGGTTTAGGAAATGGACTTATGTATAGACATATGGGGGATTATTATATGCCGTCTAGAATGCTGCTTATGTCAGGCTAGAAGTGGTTATCTGCAAGTAGGTGGTTATAGTGGAGGGGGAGCCCTCAATCTTCTCACTATCCTTCTCTTGCAAAAGAGGAGATGCCTTTCACTTTAATAGTGGGGAGCATGTGGAAAGTCCTCAGATGCTATCATCCGAAAGGGAAATTGTCCACCCTGCTTGTCTAAGTAGTAAATGTAGGAGGTCTTATAACAATGTTCTAATATCACATGTTGTATTCTTTTTCTAAGCTTTAAGTATGGTTTGGGTTAGAGCAATCGTGTTTTGTTGCCTATGCATGTATTTAGTAGCAATGTTGATCGACCCATCATAAGATCTCGATGTGGCCAATATCTTGTCCATTATAAATTAGTGATATGGACAGCAAGCTTGGTCATGGTTTACACAGACAGAGGTATGGTTCCATCAAAACTTTTCACATATATAAAGTTAATCTTTTATGCATTTTATTTGTATTATATTTTAATCTTATATGCATGCGGGCTTGCAGGTGGGCCAGTTGACGCCATGGGGCCAGACTAACCCACTTAGCCAGTCGAGGTCGTGGGGGGCAATCTACCCCACCTGCTTAGTCGGGATTGACCTTGCCTTTGATATGCATGGGGCCGAGTGGTGCAGGCCCATCATGGTATGAGTGTGATGAGCCTACACCACCTTCCTCTACTAGATCCACCCCCACTCCCTCACGTCCCTCTTCACCACCACCAGGATGATGACGTAGTAGGGAGGAGTACAGAGGGTAGTAGACATGCTATAGCGAGGGGGAGCCGGCTGCTATTGGTTTGGTAAAAGCAGCACTAGGTCTCTTGATGTGTCTCCCCAACAGGGGAGCTCATCATCTACACATTATGAGCCAGCTCAAGAGACCCACTCCACTGTTGGATCCACGCCTCCTACCATACACCATGGATAAGGATGGTGCCCTCGTGATGGATGCATGAGGAAAGAAAGTCATGAATCATATGCATGTACTTGCAAACCTAGAGTTCGTAATCTCCTTCAAAAAGTGGAAAGCACAAGATGAACTTTCTAAGCAATATGTTATCGATGTGCTTAAGTCGGAGTTCCCCATGCACCACATGTGGGTCTGTGCTTCTCTGAGGAGTGGATGAAGTTGCGCATCAAGCTTTTTCTCTCTAATAGGAGAGCAAATATCAAGAGAGCAACGAAAAATAATTTCCAAGGAGAAGCCTAGCGTGTGTACGGTCGAGGAGTGGAGGCACACAAGTAGTTTCGTGAGAAAGCACCCATGTGCTTTTCAACAACAAGCGGGGTGAGTGCTTCCCGAATATGGAAGTGAGACTTCACACTTCGGATCCAGCGGGAAATCCTCCTTTCTTGCTCATTTTGTAAGGATCATTTCTTCTCTCCTTTTATTTCAATTTGTACTATATTGTTTTCTTGAAGTAATTGTTTATTTTCTTAATTGTTTTTTGTATAGAGCCCCCCATCCGTAATTGTGGGCTCTATACCCAACAAAGAAGGAATATGACTATGGGTATAGAGCCCCCCATCCATAATTGTGGGCATGGATGCGTACGCGAGGTGTACGCTTGGATGAGTCCGTTTTGGGGACTCAAGCTGATGAGGTAATGTGTTGCCATGCTTATTTGTATTTTCATGCTTTCCTTACCTTATGCTTGATGGCATGTATGTAGAATGAAGGGAAAGAAGAAGAGGAGGATCCAAATTATCAACGTTGTGAAGCAAGGGAAGAGGACAAGGAATCGGATGATGAAGATCACTCAGAATTCGATGAGGATTCCATTTAGACACCACCTCTTCATACCTCTTTTGTAAAAACTTTATGTATATATGACCAAAGGCCTAACAATTTCTAAAATATAATAACGTTTTCGGCTCAATTGCATTCTCCACAATGTATGTGTTTCTTGTATTTGTGTTTGTGTTACAAATCTAAAACTCTGACTCTATTTTTTTTTTTAGAGTTGGGTAGACTGGGGAGTCCTTTGGAGACTCCCCAATCTTCCCCAGCTCTTTTTGTGTGCAGAGTTCATTACTCAGCACCAAACCCGTTGCAAAAATAGCACAGTTTCTAACAACGAAAATGGCCCGACACCTAGCTGCGCTTCTAGTTATAAAAACACTGTTATTTTTTTATTAGATCTTAATTCTATTGTAGTGAAAGAGAAAATTGTTATGGTTTCCCGATTTGTCAAGCTAGCAATGCTAGTGCGGAGTGTCCACATTTGAGACCCCGACCCGATCTCTACTATGCTTATTCCCAAAGGTGGGGTAGCCCCCCCCCAGACCTCCAATTGTTACCACACAGACCTTGCCTCCAAACCCTAGATAATCGCTGGCTTTACCAGCCCTAGTGCAACACAATGCACCGCAATTAGGCCATGAAGTGGCCTTAAGAGGAATCCTTAGGGTGCGTGTAGTACCCTTACCACCCCTAGTCCTACCACCACAACTGTCATTACCTCGAATCACCCATGTTCACCAGTGACCTTCTTAGAGATCTTTGAAAAATTTTGGAAGGAAGCCATTAACAATACTACCTTTAAGCACATTGAGTCAGGCAGTCCACCCTTGCAGATCCTAAGTCACTATAAGATGGAGGGTGAACACATGTACCCTATGTACCTAACAACCCCAACGCCACGGGGATGAGACTTGAGTAACATGGACAAATTACCACCAATGCAATGCTATCATTGTGCAGGACCTTATCGAATAGCTAAGTTTCTAGTAAACAAAGGAATGGCTAGTACTCCTATGAGTACTAGCCATTCCTATGAGTTAAAGTAGCAATACTCCTATAAGTACTTTTGCCTTAACTCCATCATGCCTGTGATGTGGGATAGACCTGAGTTTCTAGTAAACAAAGGAATGGCTAGTACTCCTATGAGTACTAGCCATTCCTATGAGTTAAAGTAGCAATACTCCTATAAGTACTTCTGCCTTTTTTTTTCGAGAATTTTGCCTTAACTCCTTCATGCCCGTGATGTGGGATAGACCATATATACATGGATTGTCCATTGAAAATAAGTATATTAGGGAAGGGAAATGAATCTAAACCTAGCACCAGCCTTAACTTGCTCAGTCTCGAGGGGTTCACTATAAGTAAACTCTTTGTATCACATGGGTTCAAGACTTATTTTAGAAATCCCTTATCTGTGAATTTTTCTTGAACAAAACATACCCTTTTTCTATTCAACCTATGAGTACCCCCTTTAAATGGTACCCTTCTGTATGTAAAAAATGTGTAAAAAAGGGATTTTTAAAAATCCCTTTTGTTGAACCCACGTGTTACACTTACATATTTATGAGTCCCCCCCCCCGAGTGCTGAGTGTACGAGATGGCTTCATTCACATGGTGCCTCTAAATGCGGTCACCGGAATGCAAAGTAGCAGGAGAGTTGGAGATCATGCCACACGGAAGTGTCTACATCGCAAAACTAGGAGACCCTTGGACATGAATGGATTTTATCCCCTAAATAAGGCCCTAAACAAGCATGTGCAACTAGGTGCTCGCAAAAGAAAAAGGCCACAAATATCGGCAAAGGGGATAGCTGTGTGGTCATAAAGAGAGGAGACAACCACCAATGTGTCATCTTCCTCGTTTGATGAGGAGAATATGCTACCATCAACCCCTCAAGTGGTGAGAGGGAAAATAGATCCCCATCGGCTACCCGGAAAGTTAGCCAAATATCCAAACCCCACTTTAAAGAGAAGGAAATGTTAAAGGCCGCTCAGGAGTTGGTTTGGTTATTTTGCAAGATTAGGTGTCCCACCATCAAAGAGAAGGAAATGTTAAAGGTTGCTTAGGAGTTGGTTGGGTTGCAGATCAGGGTGTCTAGTTTATGCTAGACTAGGACAATGCATGGAGAGCAAATTTGGGGGGGGGGGGGCAAGGTATGCTAAATGAGATCAAGCAACTAATAGACAATACATATGCACTCAAAGTAAAAAAAGATCACTTAAATTAATATAAATTAGTCTAATTAAATAAAATTTATCAAAAAATATGATAACATGATTAATAAATGATCTTTCCATACTTAGAGAGATCTAATTTTTTTCCATATATGCACCATTACAAGTACACTAGTCCCTATATATTTTAGATGATTTACATCAAAAATATAATTTTGCTAATTAAATTATTAATATTTACAGGCCTTCTGATAACTTGGAAGAATTTTGGAAAAGAGATCATTAAAAATCCAACCATTGGATTTGCAATTTTGACTATTAATGTCTCATTATAACACTCTTTTGAACTACAAGATTGAGCATTTTAAGTGGTAGTTATTATGGGTACAAAAAGTGGCATATATTATAACACTCAAAATTGACAAATAGCTTAAACGTTTCTCAAAAATCAAGTTAAGCTCTATATTAAGCACTCCTTGAAGGATAGAACCAAAAGCCATGACAGCCCCACACCAAGTAGACCCTATTGCTGAGTATCTCAAAAACCTGAGGGATGATCACCCAAAAAAGAATGGACAAAAAAGCTCATATCCCAATACCCTACACCCAAAAAGGCCTATTGTTGAGAGAGGTGGTGCCAAATATCACAAGGAAGAGATAGGGAGTGAGTTCAGTAAGCCAAACAAGAGTAGCAAAGGTCACCATACAGCTGTTGTGAAATCACATGGATAGGAAGGATTGAAGATGATGATAGCCTTCATTGTAGAGAGACAACAATAGTGAAGAGGATTAAGCTTTAATGCTAAACAATAATCAAGGTTTACGACTCATAATACCATAATCTCATTGCCTTAGAGTTGATCCAAGTACATCCTTTTATAGCTCTCATGGAGCTCCCAATCTATGTTTTGTGTGCACCCTAGTGCCAACCATGTGTCCATAAATGCTCACACTACATGTGCTCCCTTGAACTTTCCATGTGCTACATTTTTTACCTTTGAATTCACCTTTTACAAATGACCACACAAATAAACCTTTGCCAATGTACCCTTAGTCCATTCCTTATCTAATGTGCATGCTCCTCCCCTTGCTCTATTCATGTTGCACACTCACACATTGCTTTTCTCGTGACACCTCTGTTGAGATATCGAGCTCATCTAGTGAGGTGGTGGACACTGATGACCCGCCTGGGGGATAGGCCCCACACTTACACCACTGGCATGGTTGGTGAGATCATGGGTGATATGCGGTACGAGGGTAAGAGCTTCATCTACTCTTTCCTATTTGTGTTGGCGACTATACCCTTGTCGGGAGCTCTACGAGAGCTCTACGGGAGGCACTGGCAAACGATCTCTAATTGAGGAGCTTTCTTCGCATGAGTAAAGCTATAGGGCAACTATATTGTCCTATCAGACAATATTGGATAGAGTTTTCAGGTCGAAAATGTGTTTCGGGCGCGTTAGGACCTCCGTTTTTCGGAAAGCAGGCGATTTCAAGCACTACAGGTAAGTCATTGATTCTATGTAGAACTCTATTTTAAGAACTGCAGGAAGACAGATTGGTTGTGCAAACATTGTGTGTGCTGCAAGGAGGTCAAACAAATGCCATTGGGTGTATGTTTGCACATTGAGGTCACTAGTTTTTGTGACATTTGAGTGTAGTACAGTACTGCTGTAGAAAATATAGAAATTTGTGCAGGACAAACCAGAGTGCTGTTTTTGGTAAATTTGTGTGTCTTGCAAGATGTTAAATGATGGCATAAACCAGATTGTTGCTGAGAAGCTTGACAAGAACAACTTCCATGCTTGGAGATTCAGGTTGACAAATTTTCTGATGGGGGAAAGGGTTACTAGGACTACATAGAAGGTGAGCATGAAGAGGCACCGCAGATACCGGAGATCAATTTGACTACTGCAGATGTGAAAGAGTTCAAGGATTGGAACCAAGGAGCTAGAAAAGTTATGTATTGGCTCTCTATCAGTATACAGGACACCATGATTGGGCACATACAGGATGCCAAGTCCCCCAAGGAGGCATGGGACACCTTGGAAAAACTTTATGAAACGAATACCAAGGCACGAAAGATACAATTGAAGAATGAACTTCATACTATGGAGACAAAGAGTATGTCTATGAATGACTATGCATTGAAGATCAAGGGTATTGTGGAATCCCTTACATCTATTGGTGTTTTAGTAGATGATGATGATAAAGTGGAAGTCTATCTACGTGGTCTCGGGCCACAATACAAGGCGTTCAAGGCGTCTATTCAGACTCGGAAAAACATTCCCAATTTCACAGATTTGGTGTCTATGTTGATTATAGAAGAGAAGAGCTTGGGTGAAGACCAACAGTCTTCACAAAACAAAAACAATTCAGAGCAACAAGCCTTCTACACACGTTCAAGAACAGAACAAGGTAGAGGAGGCCATGGACGCGGCCAAGAAGGTGGCCGAACAGGTAATCAGAATTATGGCCATCAGCAACAACAACAGTCCCAGAATTCACAACAACAACAACACGCAGGTGGAAGAGGCCAATTCAGAGATAGGGGGAGTCAAAAAGGTCATGGAAATTGGCAAAGGCAGTATAATGATACACGTGGATGTTTTTATTGTGGTAAGCCTGGACATGTACAGGCAGATTGTTATAAGAAGCAGGCTAACATGCAAAATGGAAAATTGCAACAAAACAACTATCCATCCTCAAGCAAAAACAATGAGGATAATGAAAGATTGTTTGTTATGCAGCATGTTGTTAATGCCATGTCTGAAAATGTTGAAGCAGCACATAAAGATGATGTATGGTACGTTGATTCAGGTGCTTCTATGAACCACATGACAAGTCATGGGAAGTGGTTCAAGGAGATGAAAAACCTTGAAAGACTAGGTTTTGTGGAAACAAGGGATAACACTGCTCATCCAATTGCCCATGTTGGAGATGTGCCATTGTCTATGCAAGATGGTAAAGTGAAGTACCTTGCAGATGTACTTCATGTTTCGAACATAATAAAGAATCTGGTTTCAGTTGGCCAGATGATTGAGCAAGGTTTGCAAGTTCGGTTTAACCGTGATGGTTGTTATGTTAAAGACTTTAAAGACAAGTGCAGGTTGGTTGCAAAAGGCAATAGAGTGGGCAGAATGTTTACATTGAATGTAAACATGCCTGAAGTGAGTGCTGCGATGTTTGCAAATGGTTCAGGAATTGTTACATACACAGACATTTGGCATAAAAGAATTGGACATGTGAATGTGCAAAGAATGAAGTCTATGCAGACTAAAGGAATTGTAACAGAGCTGCCAAAGTTTAAAGTTGAAGGTATGCAGAAAATATGTGAAGCATGCCAATTTGGAAGGCAAATAAAGCATGTATTTTTACGTGACAAAAATGTGAGCAAAAATGCACTAGATGTTGTGCGTTCAGATGTATGGGAGGCTACAGGTATTATGTGACATTTATTGATGACAAAAATGTGAGCAAAAATGCACTAGATGTTGTGCATTCAGATGTATGGGGTCCTATGAAGACCATGTCTATGGGAGGCTACAGGTATTATATTGACCACAGAAGGAAAGTGTGGGTATATTTCATGAAGGAGAAGAGTGAGGTGTTCACTCATTTTCAGAATTTCAGAGTTATGGTTGAAAAGCAAACAGGGAAACATGCAAAGTGCCTAAGGTCAGATGGAGGGGGAGAGTGCTTCTCCAATGAGTTCTCTGAATTTTTACAGATACACTCCGCAGCAAAATGGAGTTACTGAGAGCGGAAAGACAGGCACATTGCTGAGATTGCGCGAGCATTGATGGGAGAGAAGAATATGCCGCATCACTATTGGGCTGAGGTTGCTCATAGAGGAGTTTACATCATGAACAGGACTCCAACTGCAGCCATACATGATGTAACTCGAGAGGAGAGGTTTGCTGTGGCAGAAAACCTGATTTGTCTCATCTGAAAGTCTTTGGATGCATTGCATATATGCATGTGCCAGATGAGCTGAGAACTAAGCTGAATCCAAAAGCTAAAAAATGTGTGTTTATTGGGTATTCCCTTGAGCAAAAGGGATACAGGTGTTATAACCCTGCTTACACATGAGTTGAGGGTAAGTAGGGATGTTGTTTTTAATGAGATCAGCAGCTGGTATGCTGCTGAAAAAGAAGCTGTTGGGGCTGATGTAAGTGGAAATGTGGTTGCATAGAATGCAAGTCCGCAATCACAGTGTTTGAGTGGACCAGGAGAGTCATCTAGTGGTTCAGTTGATAGACCATGGAGTGGCAGGCTGCATCATAATACCAGTCCTGCAAATGTGATTAGTACATCACATAAAGGCAAAGAGAAAGTGGTTAAGCCCCTTAGTATGCCTGACATGGGGCATTCTCATGTTGATGGAGAGTCTAGTGGCTCAGAGATGAGCCTTGATGAGGATCTTGGGATACTAACTATGAGAACACGTGGTGTAAAGAAGGCTATGGAAGCCATGAATGCAAAGCTGCGAAGATCTGGGAGAGTAAAGAATCCTGTGCTTTTGCAGAGGTTTACCTATGATGGTTATGTGGCACATCACTATGCATACATGGCAAAAGTTGTACAAGTTGTAGAGCCCACATGCATTGATGAGGTTGTTGAAAATGTGCGTTGGGAGAAAGCTATGGATGAGGAGATGGATGCACTATATGGAAATGAGACTTGGGATTTAGTGCAATTGCCTGAAAGCAAGAAAGCCATTGGATGCAAGTGGGTGTACAAAGTAAAACATAACAGTGTTGGAAGCATAAAAGCAGGTACAAGGCTAGATTGGTAGCCAAAGGATATGCGCAGACATATGGCATTGATTATGAGGAAACTTTCAGCCCAGTTTGCCAAGATGGCAACAATGAGAGTTGTGATAGCAGTGGCTGCATCAAAGCAATGGTCTTTACATCAAATGGATGTAAAGAATGCATTTTTGCATGGGGATTTGCAGGAAGAGGTGTATATGTTGCAGCCACCTGGTTATGAGGATGTGAGTCACCCCGAGCATGTTTGCAGGTTGAAGAAAGCCTTGTATGGCTTAAAACAAGCACCAAGAGCATGGTCTGACAATACTTGTCACTATTGGCTTTCATGTAGCCAATGCAGATTTCTCATTGTATGTGAGACACAGTGATAGAGGGGTTGTGCTTGTTGTCATCTATGTAGATGACCTGGTCATTACGGGGGACCATGATGCAGAGATCTTTGATGTAAACATCTTGCTTAGACAAAAGTTTGAGATGAAGGATCTGGGGGAGCTCAGATATTTCTTGGGCATTGAGGTGATTAGGTCACCAAATGGTATTGGATTACTGCAGAGACAGTATGGCTTGGACATGTTGTACAAGTATGGTATGACAGGCTGTAAGCCTATCTTAGTGCCATTGGATCAGAATGGCAAGTTGAGTGCAGATTCCGGAGAGATTTTGGAGGATACTACTATGTATAGGTGCATAGTAAGAAGCTTGATCTACATGACGATCACCAAGCCAAATTTGAGATATGCTGTTGGGTTGGTGAGTCAGTTTTTGCAGGTTTTTGCAGGTTCCTTGTTTTTTTGAAAGTCGCATTTGGATGCATTAAGATGCATACTGAGGTATGTGAGGTCTACTTTGCATTGTGGACTATTTTATGAAACTGGGACATAGATATGTGTACATGGGTACACAGATGCTGATTGGGCTGGTACTAGTGGCATCATGTTTTCTTTAGGGAGTGCTGCTGTGACTTGGAGTAGCAAGAAGCAGCAAGATCTACTAGTGGCTTCATGTTTTCTTTGGGGAGTGCTACTGTGACTTGAAGCAGCCTACAATTTATCTATCTAGTATACAAAGGCTGAGTAGAGAGGTGCTGCTATGGTAGCATGTGAGGTAGCTTGGTTGAGAAAGCTACTTGCATATTTGGGTCTATCAGTGGATAGACAAGTTGTCATTTTCTATGACAACATTAGCACTATACAGTTGGCCAGGAACCCAGTTTTTCATGCTCGCATGAAGCATATAGAGGTCCACTACCATTTTGTTAGAGAGAAGGTTTTGGCAGGAGACGTTGACCTTGTTTATGTCATATTGGAACCCACTAAAGTGAAGTTGAAATAGCTATGCCATATTACATTAAAGTGGTGATAACCTACTAAAATACCCAAAACTAGTGAAGTTAGTGAAAAGTGGATATGACACCTGATGACATATTTATGGTTGAATGTCGCACTTTTGTTTGTCCAAAGCTTAGTCCAAATCCGGTAGTACGAGTGATTAAAATGCGACCCTTTTTTAACATTTTTTGGCCATAATGTGGAAAACATTAGCCGATAGATCATAGAATCTAAAGAGCTCTTGGCCACATACCAAGTTATTTTTTACATCCAAAGTCTTTTTTCAATTACTGACATGAAAAACAAGATACACTTAGTTTCCATGAGCTTACAGAAAAAATTACATTCATAAGGCGGTTAAAGAATTGAAAAATTATATCATATTTGTCCAAAAGGGTACCTAAAATAATTAGAGAGAGGTTTCATTTTAAAATTCAAAATTCATTACTAAGTGGTTTTGAAAATACATCTTCAATGCAAATAGTGTGCAATTTTTTCATTTGATGACTCCCCCCATAAAATAACCCCCCTCCCCTTTTCTCAAGGATATGTGTGTGTAAGTGGTACTATACACATTTACTATAAGAGATGTTTATAAAGACACAAGGGGTGTCGTTGAGGGGGGGCGTGTGTGTAGAGGTACAAGAAAATGTGGGATAGGATAGCAACCATAGAGCTTTGTTGGGAAACTTTATAAAGGAGGATGACATAAGGATATAAACGAAAAGTAGCACAGGCACGTCTAGCTCAAATCCCAATTGTGAAAACATACCATCATTGTATTAAATTTGGTTTAGCAGTCTTCTAGATGTTGTAGGTTTTGGTAAAATGAATGATATCCAAATACCCAATAAGTGGGATAATTATGGTCGTGCGTGTAGCTTTAACAATTAAAAAAGTTACATTTGAACCAAAATATCAAATATTAAAAAATAACTTATGAACAATGAATCTACTAAATGTAAAGATAATGCATCCACCATTAGAACACGATCTAAATTGAATCCAAGGGGGGTGAGCCTTCCCCTTAGAGCACCTTACCAATAGAGCTCTTATGTTTTTGTAATTGTAAACTATTTGTACTATGTACTATTGGCAAGCTCTTTGAATTACAAATACTAAATTTGACACTTCAAATTATATGATGTTGTCCCTAGGGCGGTAGCCTAGTGGATAAGACTTTGGACTTTCTACTAGAGTTTTTGGGTTCAAATCCTCTTGGGGACATCACATACTAAACGTGTGTTTGCATGCAGGTGGACACGTAGGCCAGGTTTGATTTTTGACGTGCACCCTTACCCTTCAAAATTGACTCGTTTAGTAAAATATAGCAAGTTTTTCTTTTGTGTAAAATATCACAAGCACTTCAAAAGTTTCCAAGTATTATATAGCCAAAATGTTAGAAAACGAGCATGATGCCCATCAGGACACAACTATGACGTAGGCTGCCATTCGCACACCTTAAGCCTGTTGAGACCCTTGATATTCCAAGCTCATCTACATCTTCATCGGCAGTACATCATGAGCTTGAGAGGGGCTGTTGAGATTCAAGCTCGATGTCAATGTGAGCCAACGATGCTATGTGCTAGCATGTTAGGTAGGAACATGTGTGAGACATAAATGACCGCATGTCCAGCTGGTAATAGTGTGTGGACATTAGCTAGGGTTAGATGTGTGTGGACACAACTCATAGTGTGTTGTGTGTATTATGGATTATGGCATTATGCATTGTGTGAGAAGGGAGATGGCTTCCCTCTATGGTTAGGGTTTGCAATATACATTAGGGTTTGCTTGTCTCCTCCCCCTCTACCGTTCTTTCAACATGGTATCAGAGCCTTGTGCTGTCTATTAGGGTTTATGAGTGAGTGAGAGAAGAGGGAGAAGAAGCTGTGAAGAGAAGCTGTGAAGCTTGCCATTGGAGCTGTGAAGCTTGGAGCACACCAATTCTTATCAGATCTGAGAGCTTGGCCTACCGGGTAAGGTCTTCTAAACATCCTTGAGCGGATTGCAGGTGATTCAGGCAAAAACAAAGCAAGTTAGAGCAAATCAAAGCAAAGAAAATTTCTGGTTTTTGGAAGCTTTCCATTAAAGCTTGGAAACACTGATGTATGGTGGAAATACATGTAAATCTGGCAAAACAAACATGTATCTGACAAGGAGAGATGTATTGGCAACTCCTATGCAAGCCCTACTGTGATTTTGGAGCAATTTACATGCATTTGAATGAGTGAAAAACTCTGGTTTTTGAGCTCTCACAAAACAGAGAAAAAGGAGTCAAGATTTGATGCATTTGGAGCATATTTTTGGCAAAACTCCAACCATTGACTGGTTGCACACATACTTAGGTGTGTTGGGGATTTGATTACCTCATCAATTAGCACTACAACCACTCCCAAAGCCCTCAGAAGTAGGCGGCGCAGCTCATACAGAGAAACAGGGCAGAATTTTCAGGTTTTTGATAGGTGGAGGCTCAAAATCAAGTGTGGTGACTGATAAATCTCACAATTGGCTTAGTAAATTTGTGGTACACACTAGTGAGAAGGATGCTACATGGTTGGTTTGATGAATTATGCTTAATTGAGCTGGGAATGAGGTGATAAATAGGTTGTCCAGAGTAATTTTAATTAATCTTTGGTCTTAAACAATTGGACAAATTCCTCCTACATGGAGTTGATGGACACTATTGCTAAGCTAATGAATGCCTGGTTGCTCAATTTGAACAAATATTGAAGAAATTAGAGCCATTTTACTATTGGTTTTTCTGGTTTTTCCCAAAACAGAGAAAGGAGTTTTCAAAAATTGATATGTACACATGTCAGATGGTGTTGATATTCAACATTGAGGTTGTTTAGGTGTCAATACAAGTTGCCCACACTTGATTGCACCACTACATTGTGATTTGGAGCCATGGAAAGCGCATCAAAGCAGAGTATCTCGGACTACGTGAGTCAGTTCATCTTGGATGCATACAGGTTGATTTTCTACATCAAATTTGAAGATTTGTGGCTACATTGGAGTATCTGGAACACTCATTGGAGTGTGGTTGAGCTGAGGAAGGCTCATTTACAAATTTGAAGTGTACGCAAGTGTTTTTGCATTGAGCAAACATGTCGGATAATCCAGTAGGTGAAAAGCTAGATAGGAAGAACTTCCAGGCATGGAAGTACAGGATAAAAAGTTTCTTGAAAGGAAAAGGTTTTTGGAATCTCATTACAGGTGCTGAGCCTGAGCCTGAGCCTGAGCCTGAGCTACCTCGACAACCTACACAGCAGCAGGTTATTGCTCATAAGCAATGGTTAGAAAGAGCATTCAAAGTGCTGCATTATCTGTCTATATGTATTTCTGATGCTTTTCTCATACACATACAGGATGCTGAGAATCCCAAAGATGCATGGGATACTTTGGTAAAGATGTTTGATACAGACACGAGTGCTTGCAAGTCTCAGTTGTTTGGCGACAACAGATACATAATGTGAAGCGGAACAAAAGGAGCATCCATGATTATGTGCAAGAAATAAAGAAGTTTGCAGATGCATTGGCAACAATAAATGCCCCCATGCCTGATGATGATTTGGTGGATATTACTTTGCGTGGTCTTGGCAAGGAATATAAATCTTTTAATACATCTATCTCAGTGAGGAGTACAGGTTTACCGGACTTTGATGAGTTGGTTTCCCTCTTGCTTGTTGAGGAAATCAAACTCAGTGATTCATTTCTAGATGCATCTACTAGCCATGATGATAATGGCAAGAATCAGGCTTTCTATTCTCAGAGAGGTTTTAGAGGCAAGGGGAGATTCGCATCACATGGACCTGGTGGTAATGGTTGTGGATGGCAGGACAGGTCATCTCAACAGAATTTTCAGCCTTTATATGGTGCTCGAGGTGGTCGTGGATATGCACCTCAGAGAGGCAGAGGTAATCCCCATGGTAGAGGACATTGGCAAGGCCAACATACATCTATGCAAGATGTGGAATGCCATTATTGTGGGAAGTTTGGTCATATGGCGAGAGATTGTTTTTGCAAACAGAATGATTTGAGAGGGGTTAGAGCACAACATGGTGGTCATTATGGTGGAAATTATGCACAACATGGTGGTGGAAATTATGCATCAAGTAGTAATGATGGCACTGCAAATCATTTGTTCGCCATGAAACATGTTGTTGGATCGATGATGACAAATGCTGAGAATGATGATACTTGGTATATGGATTCTGGAGCATCAAACCATATGACGTGTCATGGTGAATGGTTTGAGCATACGAAGCCTATGGATGTGAAAGGCTATGTGGAAACAGGAGATGATACTCAGCATGCCATTACACATGTTGGAAGTGTACCATTGGTTATGCACAATGGTCAAACAAAATCTATGTCTAATGTATTGTATGTGCCTTCTATCACAAAGAGCTTGGCCTCAGTTGGTCAAATGGTGGAACAGGGATTACAGGTTCGTTTCAACGAGCATGGTTGCTTCGTTGAGGACTTCAAACATGGATGTAGAGTCATTGCTAAAAGCAAGAAAGAAGGCAGATTGTTTAAGCTGGATGCTGGAATTCCTGAGCTAAAATCAGCCATGTTCTCCAAAAGCAGGAATGTGGTACAGGACATTGATATGTGGCATAAGAGGATTGGACATGTCAATATACAGAGATTAAAGAACATCCAGACAAGAGGCATTGTTAATGGATTGCCTAGATTCAAATATGATGGGAATATGCATGTTTGTAAAGCCTGTCAGTTTGGAAAGCAGGCAAGGTTGAGGTTTCCTAGAGAAGGAAATATGAGTAGCAGGCCACTTGAGATAGTACATAGTGATGTATGGGGTCCTGCATAAAACCCATCTATCAAAGGCAGTTTATACTATGTGACATTCATAGATGATTTTAGCAGGATGACATGGATATACTTTCTAAGAGAGAACAGTGAAGTATTGGAAAAGTTCATGGATTTCAAAGCTTTTGCAGAAAAGCAATATGGCTGTTGGATTAAATGTTTGAGGACAGATGGAGGTGGTGAATACACCTAAAAAGTTTTTGAGCATTTCTTGAGGAAGCATGGTAGAAGAAGACAATTGACTTCTTGCAGGTATACACCTCAGCAGAATGGTGTGGCTGAGAGAAAGAATAGAGTCATATGTGAAGTGGCCAGGGCAATGCTCAATGAAAAGAGCATGCCAGATTATTATTGGGCAGAAGCATGTGCTACTGCAGTGTATATACTGAACAAAACACCTACAGCAGCCATTCATGGAAGCACGCCAGAGATGCGGCTTATAGGTTATAGGCCAGACATTGGACACCTCAAAGTTTTTGGATACATAGCTTATGTACATGTGCCTGATGAAAGAAGAAGGAAGTTGGATCCTAAGGCAGAGAAATGTGTATTTGTTGGATATGCATACGATCGAAAGGCATACAAATGTTATAATCCACAAACTAGACAAGTGGTCATCTCATGAGATGTGGTGTTTGATGAGCTTGCTAGTTGGTACAAAGCAAAAGATGAGGGTGTCATTGAGTCACTTGAGGCTGATGTGCCTGTGAACTTGCCACAAGCAAGTTCTAGTTCTACTACTATGTCTCGGCCAGCAGAGCAGAAGCTGAAAGTAGTACTGTACGTCCATGGTCAGGACGTTTGAGGCATGAGAGTGTAAGCACTGGGAGTAGTGCTGTGGATAAAGGAAAGAAGAAGGTTGAAGGCATTGGAGTTACAGGTTATGAGTCATCGAGTTTAGAGAGTTTGGATGAGGAGCTTGGCATACCTGTTTTACGCACACCTGGTGCTAGGCAGGATAGATATGTGCCACCACATGCTAGAGTTACAGGTGTTCAGAGTGATCCGCATGCATTGTGGAGATCCCAGAGAGTCAGATATCCAGTTGACAGATTGACATATCAAGATTTTGCTATGCACTATGCATACATGACATCTATGGTGAAGCATGTGGAACCTACATGTTATACAGAAGCTGTTGGAACGCATGTATGGGAGAAAGCAATGGATGTTGAGATGGACGCATTGATTCATAATGACACATGGGATTTGGTTGCATTACCAAAGGACAAGAATGTTATTGGATGTAAATGGGTTTACAAAGTGAAGTGCAAATCTGATGGTTCTATTAAGAGACATAAAGCAAGATTGGTAGCAAAGGGTTATACACAAACCCAAGGTTTGGACTATGATGAGACGTTTAGTCCAGTGGCTAAGATGGGCCTCTTGTAGTGTATATGGTACAGCCAGAAGGGTATGTACACCCAAGATATCCCACTCATGTATGCAGATTGAAAAAGGCATTATATGGTTTGAAGCAAGCACCTCGTGCTTGGAGTGATAAGATGAGCAGATATCTTATCTCACTTGGTTTTCAGATTTCTACAGTAGATTCTTCACTCTATGTGAAGAAGACAGAACATGGGATTGTTTTACTCGTCATCTATATGGATGACTTGATTATCACAGGTGATCATGGTGCAGATGTGATGCATGTCAAGAAAGCTTCGAGTGGGCAATTTGACATGAAAGATCTTGGTGAGTTGAGATACTTTCTTGGAATTAAAGTGGTAAAAGATCATGCAGGTACATGGTTAGTACATAGCCAATATGCATTGGATATGTTGGCAAAATATGGCATGACAGGGTGTAAGCCTATGAGTACACCTTTGGAGCAAAATGTGAAGTTGCGGGCTGATTATGGCGAGGAATTGGATGATCCATCTATGTACAGAAAGATGGTTGGTAGTCTCATTTATATGACTATCACACGCCCGGATTTGAGTTGTGCTGTGGTTGGTAGTCTCATTTATATGACTATCACACGCCCGGATTTGAGTTATGCTGTGGGACTTGTGAGCCAGTTTATGCAAAGCCCCAGGAAACCACATTTGGATGCAGTGAGACGCATCATGCGATATGTGAAGACCACTGCACATTATGGTCTACTTTATGAGAGTGGTAAAAGCTTGGACATACATGTCTACACAGATGCTGATTGGGCAGGTAGCTCATATGACAGGAGGTCTACTAGTGGTTATGGTTTTACACTTGGAAGTGCTGTGGTGAGTTGGAGTAGCAAGAAGCAATCTACAGTTGGTTTATCTAGTACAGAGGTTGAATACAGGGGTGCCGCCATTGCTACGTGTGAGGCTATATGGTTAAAGAGTCTCTTGACAGATTTGTATGAGCCTATTGATGGCAAAGTTGTCATTCATTGTGACAATATGAGCAGTATACAGTTGGCAAAGAATCCAGTTTTTCATGCGAGGACCAAACACATAGAGGTCCATTATCACTTTGTCAGAGAGAAGGTACTGGATGGTACAGTTGATCTACAATATGTGAAGACTGATGAGCAGGTGGCAGATATCTTTACAAAGCCACTTAGCAGGGAGAAGTTTAAGTACTTCCGTACTATGTTGGGAGTACATGGGATGAGCTTGAGGGGGAGTGTTGAGACCCTTGATATCCCAAGCTCATCTACATCTTCATCGGCAGTACATCATGAGCTTGAGAGGGGCTGTTGAGATTCAAGCTCAATGTCAGTGTGAGCCAGCTATGCTATGTGTTGGCATGTTAGGTAAGAACATGTGTGAGACATAAATGACCGCGTGTCCAGCTGGTCATAGTGTGTGGACATTAGCTAGAGTTAGATGTGTGTGGACACAACTCATAGTGTGTTGTGTGTATTATGGATTATGGCATTATGCATTGTGTGAGAAGAGAGATGGCTTCCCTCTATGGTTAGGGTTAGCAATATACATTAGGGTTTGCTCTTGTGTGTGTGTCTCCTCCCCCTCTACCGTTCTTTCAACAAAGCCATCACCATCCACCCTTCTCTTTTCTGATCTTGGGTGGTATGAGGGGGTGGGTGTGGTGAGTACTAAGTAGTATGATCAGTGTCGGAAATAAGCTTTTTTTTTAACCAATGAAAAAAAGGATGACCTTCAAGCCCAGCCAATTTTTATTGAAAAAATGCATGGATTAATCGGTTTTATAACTAAAACTTTAAAATTCTCAATCTTTAAATTTAAGTCTAGGCAAAATTATAACCGGTTTTTCTCAATTCGAGCAGTGAAAATTACACTAAAGGACGGTTTTTTTCTCACACTAAGTATGATGTGTGGTGAAGGAAAAAAATAAAAAACTGTATGCATACGACATGCCTAACCTTGGTGCCATTTTGGGAGTAGGGACTCGCAAGTCCCATCTCCATTGAAACAGTAGTCTGCACCGACTCTACCTGTGGCATGGGCAGAAAATCCGACGATGATTTAATCATTTTATCAATCATTAACCATCGGCTTTGATTCACTTGTCCCTGCTGTCACATGTTCTCTGGAACTTGCAAGTGGGCTCTGGTACATAAGATGGTTTGGCAATGTATGGGTACATAAGATGGTTGGCAACATCACTGGAGCTATTTTGCCTTGAACACAACTAGTGAGTAGGTTGTACTAGGGTGTCTAAGCCCTTTTTGGCAAGATGGACACACATTTTAGATGGCTAGGCAGCAAGACACCTAGTTAAGATGGCTGGACAACTACAATGCATATCCAAAGATAGTGTTTAAGCCCATTTTGGCAAGCTAGACACTTAGTTAAGATGGCAGGACACCCCCACTGAATACTTGGATAGGAGCAACCAAACTATTTTGGCTTTGAACACAATTAGCAAGAGGGTCCTACTAGGGTGTTTAAGCCCATTTTGGCAAGCTAGACTATCGCACATCTCTTGCATTAATACTTTCACAGCATAAGTATTACATTGCAACCTTTTGTTTGTAGATTGGATGCTTTATGTATATACAAGTTTCATCAAAGATTATACGTTATTATTACCTAAAAAAGAAGCTGATTGATTGTTTTATTACATATAATTTTTTAGTTTAGAAAAAGCTTTTCATTTTGATAAAATACTTGCCATCTGAATAGCATGATTCTGGAGATTCATGTCATATGAAAAGCAGTTTGAAAAAATGTATGTCATTTGAAATTTTAAGGAACTCGTCGAGTGTTTAGGAAAAACCGAGGTTTAGTGTCGGGTGAATGATAAATTTTTAAAAAGACCTTCAAAATTTAAAGTAGGTCATTAGAACCTACAAATTTTAAATATTTTAGTTATAATATTACTTAAAACCTATAAAATCTAAAAAAAAAGCGAGATTGGTAGCTAAGGGTTATGCACAAACCCAAGGCTTGGACTATGATGAAACATTTAGTCCAGTGGCAAAGATGGGAACAGTGAGAGCAGTCATTGCTATGGCTGCAGCAGCAAATGGTTGGGAAATGCATCAAATGGATGTGAAAAATGCATTTCTAAATGGTGATCTACGAGAAGAATGTATATGGCACAGCCAGAAGGATATGTACACCCAAAGTATCCCACTCATGTATGCAGATTGAAGAAGGCATTATATGGTTTGAAGCAAGCACCTCGTGCTTAGAGTGATAAGATGAGAAGATATCTTATCTCCCTTGGATTTCAGGTTTCTACAGCAGATTCTTCACTCTATGTGACGAAAACAAATCATGGGATTGTCTTACTTGTCATCTATGTGGATGACTTGATTATCACAAGAGATCATGGTACAGATGTGATGTATGTCAAGAAAGCATTGAGTGGGCAGTTTGACATGAAAGGCTTGGGTGAGTTGAGATACTTTCTTGGAATTGAAGTGATCAAAGATCATGCAGGTACATGGTTAGTGCAACGCCAATATGCATTGGATATGTTGGCAAAATATGGCATGATAGGGTGTAAGCGAATGAGTACACCTTTGGAGCAAAATGTGAAGTTGCGGGCTGATTTTGGTGAAGAGTTGGATGATCCATCTATGTACGGAAAGATGGTTGGTAGTCTCATTTACATGACTATCACACGCCCGGATTTGAGTTATGCTGTGGGGCTAGTAAGCCAATTTATGCAGAGTCCCAGAAGACCTCATTTGGATGCAGTGAGACGCATTATGCGATATGTAAAGACCACTGCACATTATGGTCTTCTTTATGAGAATGGTAAAGGCTTGGATATACATGGCTACACAGATGCTGATTGGGCAGGTAGCTCATATGACAGGAGGTCTACTAGAGGATATGCCTTTACACTTGGAAGTGCCATGGTGAGTTGGAGCAGCAAGAAGCAACCTACTATTGCTTTATCCAGTACACAGAGGCTGAATACAAGGGTGCAGCCATTGCTACTTGTGAAGGAATATGGTTAAAGAATCTATTGGCTGATTTGGGTGAGCCTATTGATGGCAGAGTTGTCATTCATTGTGACAACATGAGCAGCATACAGTTGGCCAAGAATCCAGTGTTCATGTGCGGACCAAACACATAGAGGTCCATTATCACTTTGTCAGAGAGCTTGTACTAGATGGTACAGTGGATCTACAGTATTTGAAGACTGAAGAGCAAGTGGCTGACATCTTTACAAAGTCACTTAGCAGGGAGAAGTTTGAGTACTTCCGTACTATGTTAGGAGTACGTGGGATGAGCTTGAGGGGGAGTGTTGAGAGCTTTGATAGCCCAAGCTCATCTACATCTTCATCTATGGCAGTACATCATGAGCTTGAGAGGGGCTGTTGAGATTCAAGCTTGATGTCAGTGTGTGCCAGCTGCACTATGTGCTGGCATGTTAGGTAGGAGCATGTGTGAGACATAAATGACCGCGTCTAGTGTGTGGACATTAGCTAGGGTTAGATGTGTGTGGACACAACTCATAGTGTGTCTTGTGTATTATGGATTATGGCTTTATGCATTGTGTGAGAAGGAAGATGGCTTCCCTCTATGGTTAGGGTTTGCAATATACATTAGGGTTTGCTCCTGTGTGTGTGTCTCCTCTCCCTCTACCTGTTTTTCAACAATACACATCCTTTAGGATGGAGTTTCCCAAAAGAAGCATCTATAATTTGTCAGCAACATAATGAAAGATGGGGGAATATACCCAGAAAACAAATCACCAAAAATATGCAAGGACTTATATTTTTATACACAAGACATAGGATCAATTTTTAAAATGGTGGCGTCTCCCCTATGCCACGAGTCACAGTATTAAAATTGTAAAGAGTCTCCCAAATTAGCTTGATCATTTTGATATATTAAAAGAGAAACATTGTCTTGTGCCAGATAGTGCTCCAAGATTAATAGATGTGCTCACAAGATGGATGGAAAAAGAGGGGTTTTTGTCTTTAAAGAAAAGAAGGTATTTGTCTTCTTTGTCATTCCCTCACGATGTTCTAGTGCTTGGACCACCCATATTTAGATGATTTATGTGTGGTTTAGTGCGAGGGGAGATCCACAAGCTTCAATTTTTTTATATGATAAGATCTTCTCCTTTGTTGAAGACATAGTTTCTCCTTGCACACTTACTAGTTTGAGCAAAGTAATCCAAGCACCTGGGTCAACAAAAGTAGTTAAGGAATCACTATGAACAGATGAAATCTGAGCAACTGGGGTAGAAAAAATGATTAGAGGTCAGGGTTTGTCAGGAAATGATACGGTTCTTGGCAATACTTTGGACATGTTTGCCGAGTAGTAATAGCAAGATATGTGCACAACAAAAATGGCCAAAGAAATAATGAACTGATTTGGACTAAAGAAACATGAGGTTTCTTCTCCAATAGAGAGAGAGAGAGAGAGAGAGAGAGAGAGAGAGAGAGACAGAGACAGAGACAGAGAGAGAGAGAAGTAAACGATAATGGTACATCATTCAACATCTTGTCTGTAGCGCACAAACTCACAAAAAACGTCACTTTATTTGACCTGCACAAATTACTGTATTCTTTACACAGCGGTACTATACTATACCATAACTATCCACCACAAATAGTGACCTTAATTTGCATACATACACCCAATGAAACTTTCGGACCTCTTTGTAGTACACAGTGTATGCACAACCAATTTCCCTTCCTATAGTTCAAAAAGTAGAAATCTGCAGAGAATTGAAACTTACCTACAGTGCACGTGAGTGAACTGAAAAACGAAGGTCAAGACGTGCCAAAAATATGTTTTCGGCTCGAAAAATTTGGCAGAAGGATGATATATAGTTTCCTTGCAGCTCCGCTCTCACGTGAAGACAACTCCTCAATCAGAGTTCGCTAGCTGGTGCCTCTCCCGAAGAGCTCTCGACAAGGGTGTAGTAGCCAACACAAAGGGGGAAGAGTAGTTGAAGTTCTTACCCTCATACCGCTTCTTGTGCTTCTCTTTCTTGCCACTCATAGATCTTAGCATGAACTAGGCTCTGATACCATGAAAAGATATAGGGGAGAAGGAAGCTTGAGCTCTTGCAAGCACACACACACTCTCACAAACCCTAGAAGAGAACACATAAGATGAGAGGCTGCAAATTGTTCTTCTGCTTCTTCAACAAAAGCGGTCTATAAATCAGAAAAAGTGATTAACACACATACTATAGTATACATAAGCTGTCAATAATTTGGACACGCTAAAGTGGAGTGGGTAGGTGTGGACTAGTTGTAGTCCAGGTGTAGAATCTTTGGCAAAGATATGTCGGCACCAACCATCATACCCTCGAGTGATCTAAATGTTGAACGGTCATGGAGGTGCCTCGTGAGTGTCACCTCATGTTGAGCTTGACATCTTAACATTCTTGGTTTGGTGGTGGACTCTACATTGGCTAGCCACTTTGATAAGAATCATTTGATGAATGCCAATTCTAATTGCTAGAGTTGTTGTTTGCCAAGTTCTTGAATCTCAAGGTAAAGCTCCTGCCTCGCATTTACACTCATAGTGCCTAATTCCTAATGTAAATCATCCATATCTAGTCACCTGCAACACATGGATATAACACCATATTAGTGAATTTGGGAATTTCCCAATTCCCATTTTTGAATACTTAAAAAAGGGGACATGGATAACATGTTTGTAAGTTTCTCAAAATCCTATCATATGACCTATCGTTGGAAAGCGCTTGAAAAATGGAATCTAAAGAGCTATAAAGCGCTCTTTTTGGATTAGTGGTGTTCAAGTTATGGTTAATCCAAACTTTTGACCACGTGTCCCAAACTTGTGGGAAATTCCCATATTCCCCAATATGGTGTTATATCAGATCAATGTAGACACAACAACAAAGTAGAAGGCTTTTAGTTTACCTATGTTTGAATGCTATTAAAAAGCTTGGTAAGATAGTTTTCTTTTTATGATTTTCAGTGAGAAAAAAGTGCATAAAACTCTCCATGTGTGTTGCAAAAAAGTGATATAATGCATGCATGATGCAAATTCCTACTCGCAATGTGTGGACGAATACATCCTTCCGTGAGAACAACCTCTAAACAACTTAGGAAAAGACAAAAAACAATCATAGTGCAAAAAAACCTTTTTCTAAAGACATTGAAGCTCTAAAACCAATCAATTTTCAACCTCAAAATTGAGGAAAATTTCTCCCAATTTTAACCCTTGAAATTCAAGGCAATGCCAAAAGTCGTTTTTTTCATTTCTGAAGAATTAAATATACAAAATCTTATGATTTTGTCTCATAATGACCTTTTCACTATATATATATATATGTGTGTGTGTGTGTGTGTGTGTGTGTGTGTGTGTGTATGGTAAAATTTACTTGAACACTCCCCATAGCCTTGAAAGTTGTGCATGGTCTTTGTATAGATATAAATATATATATTTGTATGGTTAAATTTAAATTTACCTAAACACTTGCCATAGCTTAGAAAGGCATGCATCAATATTCCCTTTATGTTGGGTAAGCTATAGTTAGAATGTTTAGATATATCATGCATAGGAGTGTCATGCCCATAACATTTGGTGCTCATCTTTTAATAGTGCTAAATACACATCCATTTGGTGCTCATCTTTTAATAGTGCTAAATACACATCCATTTGTTTCACTTTGTACTTTCGAGGTACTAGTAGACGAAGCAAGAGATTCCCCTTCTTATTGGTCAACCATGGCAAGATGTTGTACTTTACTATTACCACTGGCCATGTACTCCATGATGCGGAATCCAAACCAAATGGATAAATAGCATCCATTACTAGACCAAGATATATATATATCAAAACTTCTCCTCAAATTATGGCTATGTCTCCTTGATGTGTCTCCATGCAGCACAATCAATGAGAATCGTTAAGATACCATATGTAGATCATTTTCTAACATGCCATGTGTCATTAGCTCTACCATGGACTTGCACTTAAACATGTGTTTTATCCTTGGAATTCTAGAAAATTTCTTTAAAACTTGCACAAGGAATGGTTTGACCTTGATAATATTGCCTATATCTATGAGCACCACATTTTGGACATGCAGACAATTCTCCATACTCTCCACAAAATAGCACGCAATCATGTGGGCATGCATGTATACTCTTGTGGTCCATGTCCAAATAACTTAGCATCTTCTTGCCAAACAGCTGCTCATCTGGAGCCCAGCGGTTCGCACGAAGCAGGGTCATATGCTGGGTTCTCAGCCTCGTCTAGCCTGGGGACCTTTAGCGGCAGGCCCAGCTCGTAGTTTTGGAGACAGGCAGGCTTTCTGCAGTCTACCAGAGGAGATCCAGGTGGAGAGGCTGAGTCACTTCAGAGGGGGGTTGATTATGAGGGATGATATTCAGGAGGCACTCACAGAGGAGTGGTTCACGCCTCTCGAGCCAGTGGCCCCATGGTGGATGGGAGCCTTTACACAGTTGGAGATCCTGATTGCTGTCAGAGCTTGCACTGAGGATGGCAGATGCCTCTACTATGAGATTCAGGATGAGGGCAGACTCCAGAGAGTGGAGGTGGAGTCGCCTTTGGTTGCAGAGTGCACCTTTCAGAGGATTCAGGTAGTGGCCGCCACTTCTCGGAAGTGGCATATTGACCCCGACCCTGCTGATGTGCTCCCGGATTGGCGCATATGGGCATATGCAGTGCGCCCTTGGCCCGGCTACAATGGGACCCCGGGGAGTACGAGTGGCATGATCCTTATGCATCCCTTGAGGCCACAGAGATCACCTTTTTCCAGTATACTGTTCGGCTGGGGCGGCATATTTTGACGGCGAGGAGGACGGTTTCTCCAGTGGCAACGGGGCATTGGCGACTACAGGGACTCTCACAGGAGTTCCTGGAGGATTTTTGGGCTCGGCTCTGGGCTAGTCGACAGGCCCGCAGGATCTCGACTTTTCAGTGGTGGTCGCCCACCACAGGGGCTCAGCAAGTTGGCACTTGGCTTGTTTACAGCGGTCTTCCGGCGGCCTGCGTCCGATGCGGCCACCCTATGGAAACACAGAGACATTGCCTTTGGGATTGCCCTCAGGCACAGCAGATTTGGCTGCGGATGCTGTGTATTCTGGCCCCCCTCTCCAGAGGGTATGTTTACGTGGGGTGCCGCTGCTTGGTCGACTTCGTCAGGGCCTGCTATGGACTATGAGATGGAGCAGGGCAGTCAGGCCATCAGATTTATTAGGGGCCAGCCTCGCCTAGTTCCGGCACCGGATTTCTCGTCCGCCAGCTGGACACAGGAGAGGGATTTACGATGGGAGCTCCTCAGCAGCCTCACCATCTGGAGGGCCCGGTGCTTTACGGCCTTTGAGGGGAGATTGGAGCCACCAGCAGAGATTGTACGGGGGATTTGGCAGGAGTTGATCCACACCCTGCGAGGACAGTACGACCGCATCCGGGGAGACTCGGATGAGGCGATCTTACGGCGCCAGGCCTTTCACACCACTTGGCGCTGTGGCCCTTTCTACACCTTACACACGGGATCCCCTCGTTGGCACTACAGGCCACCTGTTTGGCTCTTCCCCCCCCCTATTGTATGATTTAGCCGCTCAGTTCTTTGTACTGATGCTTGTATTTTGCAGCACCTAGGGAGAGTCTCCCGGGCTGCCATGCTGTATTCGCTGCTCTGTCTCTCTTAGGAGTAGGAGAGATCTTTTGTAGCCCTACGGGCGTTTTTATTTAACTAATGAAAGGATCTTTTCTCGAAAAAAAAAACTTAGCATCTTCTTTGCCTTGTCTTGTATCTCGGCCATAGAGTTGTTCTCCTCGAGAAATATTGTAAATTGTAACACTGTGAATAATATAGAGACACTTGTTTGATCAACAATAAATAGAATATAAATTAATGAAAGAAAGACAACCTCATAACTTAGATGTTCTCGATCCCTTGTACAAAGGGGTTGATGACTCCAACTTCTTCTAACAATGTGTCTTGTCCATCATGTTAATCTCCAAATAATGCATCAATTTCATGTTTTTTACCCCTTCTTGTATATGTAGCTGCATATGCTCCCAAATATACGTATGTGTGCCTTGCATTGGGGTACTCTTCTCTTGGTTCTTCTATGGGTGTTGATTGAACTATATCCCTCATTGTGCCTCACCTCTCTGAGGCCTTGATTATACTACCAAATTGAATTATACTCACATGTAGTCTATATCATCCACATCCTAAGTAGACATAATGACTGAGAGCGATTGTGTGTGTATGTGTGTGTGTGAGAGAGAGAGAGAGAGAGTGTGTGTGTGTGTGTGTGTGGTGGATGGTGACGTACCCTTCTAATAGAGGAATTGCAACGTATGCAAGAAATTAAACTCTCTCTCTACCAACCACTCAGCCTTTGAAGATGAAAAATTGTCTACACACTCCATTGAAAAACTGAGAGAGAGAGAGAGAGAGAGAGAGAGAGAGAGAGAGAGAGAGAGGACAAAGATATCTCTTTAGAAAAATAAGATACGTGATATTTATATGGCTACAATTTATTCGTTGGTGGCCAATACCAACAATTAATTTTTAGTATTAAGAAAGCATCCGTATCCATGATTTCTAGAATGAATCCATGTATGAATGGCTTATGTATTATCTTAAATATTTTGTTTGTCCAACTTTTTAGGATCTTTATTAAGCTCCCTCAAGCTCTCTACATTTCGGTAAGAGACATGCACTACCATTCTCTTTGCTATTACAACCTAAGATGCTTGGGAAAACTTTGCTTTAAAATATGTTTTTTTTAATAATTATCTTTTGTGTAGTATTAATGCACAAAACTATGTAAATAGTATTATGCATAGGTCTATGCATAAGATCTTTGGACTCCCCTCCTAGGCTGTCATCTAGTAATATAAGGGACTACACGACACATGATGAGATATGAGACTTCTTTCAGATGCTCTCCCTTAAGTAGTAGGAGAGGTAGCCATGCTAGAGCATGGCACACATATCCTATGGTTTTGCACCTTAGATAACCAGGCTAGTGAAAGAGGGAGTTCATACCGTAGGTCTCCACAAAGTGATAGAAGCCGCCATAGTAGTGGAAATACTAGTGGCAATGGTGGTGGTGGTGATAGTGGTGGTATTGGTGGTTGTTGTGGGTGGTGGTGGGATGATGTTTACACTTCACCTTATCATCTACAAGAGAGTTGGCAGTGTTTTGGTTAATGCCACTACTATGGTATCCAGCCTGGGACCCACTCTAGGCATTCATACTCCTCAGTCTCCGAATGCCCACACTCCTTGCTTTAGGGCACCTGCATGCTATTCTTATTGATGCTACAAATGATGGAGCCACGATGGTGGACTCATCAATGAGAAGAGGATGCAAGTACTACCACATCTTGACATGTGTACATCAACTCTTGTCAGCGGTCGAGTTTTCCCATGATATCCTTAGGAACTGGAACAACCACGAAGAGCTATATCCTCAACCAACTCTATCGATCCTGCAACAACCAAACCAAGATGAAAATTTTAGTACAAAGTGGATGCTAAAGAGGACGACAACCACAATGAGTCATCAAAGGTTACATGTACGAGATGCATTAAAAGAGAAAAAATAAGCTCCCCTGTATCTAGATGTAAATGATTAGAGGAAGGATAGGGATGAAATACTTGACACCCTTGATAAGTATAAGAAATAATAAGAGGAAGCTAGAGCATGTTTCAAAGATTCACGGTTCTCATCTCGATAATGGGCGTGACACCGGATACTTATGTACATACTTCATAAGTGAATCCCTCACATTTACTCCATGTGCTTATCCATGCTTCCGTACTCCATGTATTTATGTATAGCCTGTACCATATGTGTACTCAATTGCCTTCAATGAATGTGTGTAGAAAGAGACAACTGGTCGTGCCTATATGCAAGACAAGTACAAATATACATGGAGGCATAGAAAATCTACATTGCTCAAAATCTTGGCGCAATAAGAGAATCCAATTAATTGGGCCCACATTTTTAACTATGTAAGTATAATGGTTTACGAATTAAGTTTACAACTTATGGTTTGGTATCATGTAACTTATGGTTTACCTATATTTATTGAGGGAATTTAGAAAGAGGCTCACAATGCCGAGGAAGGGAAAGGAGGTGATGGTGGGAATGATGACGACTAGATAGGCTATTTTCAATTTACTCTTTTTTGGACAATGTCAATATCATTTATTGGTATCGAATACTTATTTTCATAAAGCATGCTAGACCTACAGAGAGAAAACAGGTGGCTAAATAGCAAGAAAAATAGGAAGCTAAACAGCTCGAAGAATTATGTCGGGGGCTCTAAGACAACGATTGCTAGATGGACTTGATGCACAGAATGCAAAGGCACTGCGATTTCTCAACACCAGTTTTTAAATTTGTTTATATGTTGCGTAAGAAAACAGATTATTTGCAATTTCTCTACATGATGTTCTAGTTTTGCAAAACTATTGATGCAAGGTCACAGACTTGATCGTGCTACCTATTCTTTCGTGAGTGTTTCTTATTTTAGTTAGAGAAATTTATTTGTACAATTGTGCTACCCATTCCTTCGTGAGTGTAGGATTGAACTGTATCTTTTCTTATAGAATGACTACAGGAAATCTGCCATTTCCAATGCAGAGTCGTATGCTTTTATTGGACCCAATGTTGTTGACACACTTGCATGATCCAACTGTCACATTTTTTAATATCCTGAATTGGTTTTGTGTGCTAACATGGACTCCCTCAATGTGGTTTTGTTGGCTTACCACAAAATGTAAGTATCAGTACAGTTTTTATACATGATAAATTCATTAATGATCTTTTTGTAAGCCTTTAAGCTTTTTTGCAGAAGCCATTGGAGATTGGCATTTTATGACCTTCGTGCCAAAGTATGTTACTTAGCCAACTCAATGGCATGCTACCACAATGGACATATCCAATTAAATAGATTGCCTCACACAGTTGGCACTAGAGTTCTCTTTGTAGTTGCATCATGAGAGGGAGATGCAATGTATGAAATAATCTAGACCACCCTCCTCCTCATCCACACACCACCATGATTACCAATATGTGTATGGTATTTCAAGGTAGTTGAAATACCATCCACACACCACCACAATTACCAATATGTGTATGGTATTTCAAGGTAGTTGATTAGTTGCATGAACATGGCATGGATATGGACCATCTCACCCCATTTCAATAGAGTCTAGATTCCCCTTACCTTAACCTCTCATGACATGAGATCAATCGAGTGTAATAATATTCTAGGTATATCTTCTTAGACACATACATCATAAATGGGTGAGAAGAGAGTTTTTAGACACCACTTCTTAAGACTTTTCCCATCACACAGTTGGCACTAGAGTTTTCTTTGTAGTTGCATCATGAGAGGGAGATGCAATGTATGAAATAATCTAGACCACCCTCCTCCTCATCCACACACCACCACGATTACCAATATGTGTATGGTATTTCAAGGTAGTTGAAATACGATCCACACACCACCACGATTACCAATATGTGTATGGTATTTCAAGGTAGTTTATTAGTTGCATGAACATGGCATGGATATGGACCATCTCCCCCCATTTCGATAGAGTCTAGATTCCCCTTACCTTAACCTCTCATGACATGAGATCAATCGAGTGTAATAATATTCTAGGTATATCTTCTTAGACACATACATCATAAATGGGTGAGAAGAGAGTTTTATAGACACCACCTCTTAAGACTTTTCCCATCACAAATGCATGACCCTATTTCTTCTATGAAACTGGTATATGAAGAAGAGGGATCATAGGACAATCATTTGCTATTTGGATGTATATTTTCCATTTTTTTCATTTACTTTTCAATTCTTCCATCGCTAATGTCGGTGTTCGCCGCTTGTGTGGTTTCGGACCACCTAGTCAGCTCCTACAGAGCATGACTAATGCAATTGTGCCCAATGCAATAAGCCAACGGTGACACGTTAAGCTACTCGTCTATGTAATCTAGAGGAGTTAATCATGTTTACATACAGGCTAGTTCCTAGGCCTCTCATGATTCAAGAATCGAGTTCTCGTCCAGACAGGAATGCTCTTTACATGGAATGATGGAGAATAGATAGAACAATGCAAAGAGAGGAGAGATAAGTGAGAGAGAAATTCCAACAACATTCTTTTGTATTAGCTTTGGCAAATACAAAGTTTTACAATGGTAAAAGCTTGACTCCTTCACTCAGTAGTCAACCACCCTCTATTCCTTATCCTCTCATCCACCCATATCCGACTAGAATCCTTTTGTTGCTTACATCCATACACATACTATCCGCTCTTCAAGAAACTATTACAAGTTTGTTACAAAACAAGAAGGCTTAGTTTGTTGCACAATGGTCAGCAATAACTGGCGGCGAAACAGGCTGGCTGGCCGCTGACACCTAGCGATCCGTGGTTGATGCTGCACCAGTATCAAAGCCCAGAGTTGTTCTCGAAAAACAATTCATCTAGATATTCCTGACTCGGAATCCAACGGTTAGACACTTATGGCTTATCTCTGATTTACCTTCTGCTTCTACTTTTGTTGGTGTAATACCCTCTGAAACAAATTGGATAGGGTAGTCTTGGGCATATCTTAGCTCATAGACCCTTTTCCTACTGCTCACCCATGCATGGTCCACTTCATTTCTTTCATCCACTCGTCGTCGGAACTGCACATCTATGGAGTGCGCCTCTAGATACCTTGCCCTGGCCCTTCTCATTGTGTCCACATCCATGCATGTTGCAAAGGCATGGGGATTTGTTTGCTCTAGGGTGATGATGCTATCTGTTTTCTCTAGTTCTCTTGGCCTTCTTCTCCTGCCCCAACTCCATTTCCACCCATTGGGTGGTATACCTGTTGGTTTTGACTTTGGTACTCCCCTTCCTCTTTCTGCTAGGTAACTCTATTGGGGTGAGGGGCACTAGCAGTATTGCTCTTCCAGTGAATAGTGGCCTCCTCACTCAGATCTCTGAGTCATAAGAGCTCATTGCTTCTGTGCATAGGTCTAGATCGGGGGGATGTGATTTTTCCTTGTCTGGCTACTCCTACCTGAGAGCTCATCTAGCCCTATCCTGCTACCTTAGGCGCTTCCAATTGGTTCATGAATTTCACAATTTCATCCTAGTTGGAAGGCCTCATGAGCTGTGTGGATCAAATTTTGCATGCACTTCAGTGCAATCTCGTTCCGAATGCCCATGTGTTTTTGGCCCATTTCCTCTTGCATCTTTCTTTCCAAGTCCTCCTTTTCCCTTTTTTCTATTTCAGCCCAACTTTGGAAGTCCTCCAACATTTTTGTTTTTGACAGCACTTCCTCTGCATGTGCCTTTTTCATGGCCTCCATTAGTTTTGCCTTCTTTCTAAGGTCAGCACACTAGCTATCGTAAGGGTGACATTCAGCTCATATGTAGTCATTTTCCCTCATTTCTCCCTTGTTATCCTTACAAGCATGGCTTCCTCCACTTCCCTTTTCAGGGGTTTTATTATCTTGCCACCCTGTCTCTGTTGCTCTTTGAGTTCTTCTATGAGCACCTCTAGTTCTTCAATCTTGACCCTCAGTGTGGCCTCAATATTTTCTTTCTCCTCTAGCTTCTTCGTAGCTGCCCATGCATGCTCTTTAAGTTCATTGTTGGGGATGAGATCCATTGATGATCCTTTCCATAAGACGATTTCTTTTCCCTTCCCTTCAGATTGCGCGGCTGGCTTCTTTCCTTCACCCTTCAAGATCGTGAATCTTCTTTTCCGAATTTTCATCTCTTCCCTCAACTTCTCATTTTCATTTTGTAGCTCTTCTTCTCTGCTGGCACCTCCTCCGTTGTGTTGTTGCGAGCTCCTTTGCCCACTTGGCTTGTTGCTATTGTTTCCAAGGCCTTTTTTGGCTACAAGCCTACTGTCTTGGCTGGATTTGGGTTTCTGGACCCCCTCGTCTGAATCTCCCCCTTTTAACTGGCAGGGAGTCAACTGTTTGTAAGAAGGTGTGGGGGCTTGCATAATAGTTGTTAACTTTGTAATATACTCTCCCCGCATCTCCTTAAGGTCATCTACTACAAGACCTTCCCATTGCTCCATATTCTCCACATCAAGCTCGTATATTTCAGGGAACTCCTCTGCATCTAGCACTACAAGCCTGGCTTCTATTTTTACCAACTCCACCTTGTCTTTATCAACCCTATCCTGGACCTCTTAAATGAATTTGAGGTACTCTTCCTAGATTAGAGTGACTTGTTTCTCAGTCCTTACTTGATTTTCTTTGGCCCTCTCCAATTCTTCCTGCATTTGTGCAATAACCTTTTCCTTTCTGGCCATCATTTCCTTCATATTCTCCATTTCCCTTTTTATCCCTATGTTGGCCTACTAGAGTTCCTGAATTTCGTTTTGCAATACATCGATTCGGCCAGCCTCCATCCTTCTCTTGCATAGTTTCTCTTGCAAGGGTTCCTGCGGGCTCATCACAACGTGCTGGAGGGCTGCATCTTTCTCCTTGATGAGTGCTTGTAGCTTTGTCGTCTCCTTCAGCCTATCAATCATACTGATACATCATTAAAGGTAATTAAGGGCTCCTTGTACCCACTCTGTGTCAATGGATTCTAGAAAGCTTGCGAGCTTGGTTGCAGAGATGTTTGATTGTGCAGGTGTATCTAGTTGCAAGCTTAGTGGTACCCTCATGTTTGCTGCTACTCCAACCTTTGTGATAAAATCAACTTTCCAATATCGACCAAGTCCTCTTTGAGCTCAGGACTTCTTGCTACCTCCATTGCCCCACTAGCTCCCTCCTTGGCAATTTTCCCCTTCTTCCTGCCCATCTTTTTGTCACCAAATTTAAAGATTCTTGTCTTCCTTAGTCCGGATGATGCGAAGTCTTGAGTCTTCTTGCCCTTTCTTGAAGTTGCTTCGCTGCCCTGCCGGACGTCACCTGTTTCTAGGGATTTCCTATTGCCTCCTCTTTGGGGCCTTTCTCCTTGTCCTTTTTAGCTCCTCCTTAGACCTTCTCGTTAAACAAGGCTGTCAGACAAGGGCCAATCTTTGTTTTTTTGTTGAGCCTTGTTAGTTTCCCAATCTGTTCCTTCAAATTGTGGTACAGGACCTCTGTCGAGGTCACTCTTGTTTTGGCTTCGGCTACCTTCACCATTTTGAAAGTTTTTCTAGACATGTAGTATGGTTTGTGTGTGAGATTGATCATCTCAGTTTCTATGTATCTTCATCTACCGTGACTGTAATATTGAATTCCTTGGCCCTGCCCTTGCGAGCCGAATTCCCTAATGAAGTCCTTGTCATTGCTGGCTTGATCTCGACTTCCCCCTTGGTCGGCAATTTAAACACTTCAGCTACATATAAAGGGTCGAAGACCTTCTTCTCACCTGATGGTAGAGTGATGACGTTTCACTTTTGAAGCTGATCCAACTGCTTCTTAGATCTAAAGTTGTATTGGAGCTTCTCTTAGGGCAGCTCTATGAATTGCTTTAGTGCCATTTTATCCAGCCAATCAGCATGCTTGTCTGCCTCCTTGTACAGACTGGACAGGAGATACTTGAATTCCACCATCCTGTAAGATGCAAGAGACTTAGGGTTGAGGGACAAAAGGTAGGGGTGGCAGTAGAGTTTAGCATGAAGAATGGTGGAAGCATAGCACAATAGAGAGTTTTTGCACAATGACATGCAAACTAGGCCTTCTATAGAGAAAGTGATACGATTTCTAGCCGTTGTCGTGGTGCATGCCCCCCCTTGGTACGACCATAACTACCTAATATCTCCATGATTTTCCCAAAATCTTTTTAAAATCTATCCATCAGTGCCCACTGCCCTAGATGCAAGGTCATTAATTGCCGGATTGAGGAGGGGAGATAGTGATTTGATGCGTCTCCCTTTCCATTTATGTATCCTTTTTTGGGATGGCAACCTCAATTTTCTTGCCACCTCCACGCTGTTGCTAGCTCGCTTCTCGTTCTCTGTGCACCTTCTTCTTCCTTTTATCCTTCTTTTTCTTCTTGGGGTCTTTGCTTGTTTGCTTCAAGATTCCCTTAACTCTGGTTGCTCCCACCACCACTTCTTCGAAGGTGAGGGTATCCCAATCATATGCAAAGGCCACCACTATCTGGAGCTTTTCCCTCAGTCCTCTCACGAACCATCGACTCAATGTGGCTGGCGTAGCTTTGTTGGGCTGATCCAGATGCATTAACAGTGCTCGAAATTTAGCTGGAGAATCTTTTGTCGGCCTCTTCTTTTGAGTTAGCATCTATAGCTTTTCCAGTACTTCTGTGATGGTCTTGTATTTTGTGAATCTTTTCAGGAAGGCCTTCTTCAACTCTTCAAATATCTGAAAGTGCTCCAAACCATATTGCGCATACTAGCTAGTGGCCTTGCCATAGAGTTGTCATAAAGTACTCTGTCATTTGTGGCAACGGAGCTCAAGTGGCCAAGGATGTGGTTTCGAAGATGAAGATGTGTGCATCTAGATCCTCCTTGCTCTTTCCCTTGAACATTGGGTACTTGAGAAACACATCTATTGATTCTTCTTCTTCTTGAGCTTCGTGCCTCATATTTTGAAGCTCATGGTGCTCTCCTTCCTGGTTCCTTAGTGCTTCCTGAATCTACCATTCCTTAGCGAATTCAGATCACAACTAATTAATTAGTCCTGGCTTTAAGAGGATTGGGGGGCAGCGGCGTACCTAGAGCCTGCGTAATCGAAGAGTCTGCCCCAGCTGGAGAAGACGATGAGACCAACGTCGGCATCGCAAAGCACAGAGAGCTCGCGGGCCTTCTTCACCAGACCAACACGCCGCTTGCAGAAGGTCACCTGTCGGTTCGTGGTGTTCTCTATCCTCTTGATCTCTATCTTGCTTCGCCCCATGGGCAAATAGCTGTTCAAAGCTCAAGCGTAAAGCCTGTGTGACAGTGTGTGCGCGCGCGTTTTCACTGTTACTCAAAGAGAACAGTGCATGATCTAAAGGTCAGAGATGGGCATCATGTTCGTTGTTTAACATTTTGGCTATATAATACTTGGAAATTTTTACACTAAAGAAATATTTTACACTAAAGAAAAACTTGATATATTTTACTAAACCAGTCAATTTTGACGGGTAAGGGTGCCCGTCAAAAATCAAACCTCTACTACGTGAGAGGGAACCTCTACTACGTGAGAGTGTCCACCTGCATGCAAACACATGGTTAGTATGCAATGTCCCCAAGAGGATTTGAACCCAGAAACTCTAGTACAAAGTCTAAAGTCTTTGAAGTGTCAAATTTTAGTATTTGCAATTCAAAGAGCTTGGCAATAGTACAAATAGTTTACAATTATGAAAGCATAAGAGCTCTATTGGTAAGGCGCTCTAAGGGGAAGGCAGGCTCAGCTCCCTTAGATTCAATTTCTATCGTGTTCTAGTGGTGGATGCATTATCTGTACATTTAGTAGATTCATTGTTTATAAGTTATTTTTTAATATTTGATATTTTGGTTCAAATTTACCTTTTTTAATTGTTAAAGCTACACGCATGACCATAATTATTCCACTTATTGGGTATTTGGATATCATTCATTTTACCAAAACCTACAAACATCCTAGAAGACAACTAAACCAAATTTAATACAATGATGGTATGTTTTCACAATTGGGATTTGAGCTAGACCTGCCTATGCTACTTTCCATTTCTATCCTTATGTCATCCTCCTTTATAAAGTTTCCCAACAAAGCTCAATGGTTGCTATCCTATCCCACATTTTCTTGTGCCTTTATACACACACCCACCCTCAACCACACCCCTTGTGTCTTTATGAACATCTCTCATAGTAAATGTGTCCAGTACCACTTACACACACATATCCTTGAGAAAAGGGGAGGGGGGTTATTGTATGGGGGGGAGTCATTAAATGAAAACCTTGCACACTATTTGCATTGAAGATGTATTTTCAAAACCACTTAGTAATGAATTTTGAATTTTAAAATGAAACCTCTCTCTAATTTTTTTAGGTACCCTTTTGGATAAATATAATATAATTTTTCAATTCTTTAACCACCTTATGAATGTAATTTTTTCTGTAAGCCCATGGAAATTAAGTGTATCTTGTTTTTCATGATGTCAGTAATTGAAAAGAGACTTTGGATGTAAGAAATAACTTGGTATGTGGCTAAGAGCTCTTCAGAATCTATGATCTATCGGCTAATGTTTTCCACATTATGGCAAAAAATGTTTAAAAAGGGTCGCATTTTAATCACTCGTACGAGATTTGGATTAAGCTTTGGACCAATAGAATTGTGACATTCAACCATAAATATGTCATCGGGTGTCATATCCATTTTTCACTAACTTCACTAGTTTTGGGTATTTTAGTAGGTTATCACCACTTTAATGTAATATGGCATAGCTATTTCAACTTCACTTTACTAGGTTTCAAATGTTGTACTTCAAAAAATAAAAAATAAAAATTTATGTTCTCCCCAAAATATGTAAATGCATTTGAAATTCCCTAGTCTACCATAATTGCACCACTTTCTCGTCATCTTTTTGCATCATCCATCATCTAACAATCTAACCTGAGGTGCACTCCTAATGCCATTTCATCATGCATCCTTCATAGTGTTAAAGATGATCAGGGTGTGTGGAAAGGTATAAACTTCAAATTAAACGATTGGGTGACTATGCAACCATCATGAAAAAAATCCTCATAGGATAAAAAAGAGTAGAGGGGACGTGGATGCCATTGGATTTAGAGCAAAAATTTGTGTAGTATGACCTAATGATCAACTTGAGTGATGAAGACAATAGTCATCCCTATAAATGCAAAATGGACATAGAGAGATCTTTGCACGTCCTTGGAATTTCTATTAGATGCCATACCATCATATTTCAATTTTAAGGTAGATGGTATTATGGTGGGAAGAAAATCTGAAAATACTTTTAGTTGTATGAAATGTCTGTCTCCCATAATCTTGAAGTTTTCTTAATATAATATAATTTTGTATCCATCTATCTTGTCTTGTGAATTCATTTTGTAAAAGAGTTATTCAACGTTATTAAGACAAGATGACCAATGTAAACGAGAAATTGAACTTAATATTAATTTCATATATATATTTATTACAATGGTATCTATACAAATTGGTTGGTTATAATGTGTGAGAACAAAAATACTTTCTACTCCTGGGTGGTTGCAAGATGAGGTTATCTAGTTTTGTTTAGTGGGCGCCCTTGGGTTTAACCTGAAAAATAGGTAATTTTTCCAGAAGAATAGCCAATCTCTCCAAGTCAGCCACCCCCAAGGAGTTTCACTTTAAGGTCTTCTAATGAAACATCACATGCAAAGTTGGGAAACTAAAACTATAATCTTATCAAATATCCAATAATTGCAAAGCCCCTTTTCTTTGGAAACAAAAATTGTATACAAGTCCTGTCATCGGAGGTCTCGATAGGTACACTAAATGTGAGTAAATTACCTATAACTTTTACATTATTACTTATATGATATTCCCACTTTGCATATCACAAACTCACATAATATGGAGATTAACTTGATTTAGTGAGTAATCTTTGAAGTGTTACACTATTTTCTATATTATTTAAAAGGTATTAGAATTGTTAAAAACATACTATTTTGTCCTCCCACCACATCTACCATTTAAAATGCTCAATTTGTATGGATCTGGTGATAATTAGATTAGGGAAGATTAGTAGAATGTGGATCTAAGATAATATTACAATTCTAACAGTTAGATTTTTGTAGATTTACTTTATAAAATTTATTATGACTATTAGAGGTCCATTAAATCAATTGTAATTTAATTCTAGAAAATCAAATATTAAAATTTTCAATCTAAAAACTCTAGAGATAAATATACTTGTTACTATGATTTTTTTATTTTTTATTTTTTCTTAATGTGAGTATGAAAAGCTCCAATTTCAATTCTCCCAAGTGATAATTCCCATATTGTGTCCATTCTCCCCTTTTCAAGTCTAAAACTAATCCTAGTTAGGTTTGGAAATCTAAGCTTGGTAATCCTCAAAGCCTAAATATCATGCCATGTGTGAGGCTTGGGTGGACACAAATCTTATATGTGCATGCTACTTTATGTCCACATCAGCTTTCGAGAGAATCCACATAAGCACCATGCCACCTCACCTTGCCACATCCACCCTCCTCCATGTCAGCATGGTCAACCTAGTTGACTTCCCACCTCATCATTCTAGTCATCATTAATGCCACATCTTCTTCTCACCTTTGCATGCCACCTCGCACTTGGTGACATAGCATGCCACATCAAGGAATAGCCACGTCAGCCATAATAATGCCACATGTTTAGTAAAAGTCACGTGGCATGTACGCATGACACCTGGCACCTCCTTCCTTCCTTCCCAATTTTTTTTCAAAAGTAGATTTTTGAAAAAGTTAATTTAGTATATTTTTAATATTTTTCAAAAAAGAGAATTAGAATATAGAATTTCAAAGAATAAAATATATATAACTTATTAATATAAAAGAATTTAAAATCACTAAGTTTAAAGGATTATATTTTTAAAATTAGATAAATAAAATTTTTTTAAGTCCATATTATTTTATTTTAAAATTTGATTTTTAAAATTTAATATTTCTTAAAAACATTTTTATGTGTAGGAAAAACCTTTGAAAGAAAATGTAGTTATACAGTTATAAAACAAAAGATAATTTTAAAATATATTTTTATATCTAGTAATGATAAATATTTAGATTTATAAATATTTACTATTAATAATATTAATTTTTTAAGTGGATAATAGTTTTCTTTTTATCTTTATGTTTATCTTAAGTATCCAATCAGTCATAGGTAAGAAATCCAATTAGATTTGAAGTGGATAAGCTACTTTTTCTATATAAACACACATCTTTAATACTATCCCACACACATCTCTAGTATTATTGCATCATTGAGCCTTCATAAATTTGTCTCTCTTAGCTTCCTTGAGAATGGGTTCTCAAAGTCGTAGGAGTCGGAAACATGATAGGACTAAACTTCTCCCTATCCACCAAGTTCAAGAGGTGGAAACAAAAAGGGTAGCTCATGAGGCAAAGATAGAGTAGAAACCATGTCAACGAGCAACACCTTTCATTTTGGCAATGATCCAAGCCTTGCTCCTTCTCTTCCTCTTCCTCTCCCTTTGCGATTTTCTCCCCCACTATCCGTTAGTTTAGATAATCCACATGAACCAACCCTTCCTGAGCCCCCTTCTCTTCCACAAGAACCCATCCCCCCTCCTTTGGACATCCATAGTGTGTATAGGAAAGAACTATCAAAGTTAGTGGTGCATGGTCCTGCCCATGTAATCTTCCAATCCTATTTCAAAGACCTCACATCCTCATCATAGGCATGCATGCTTGATGCTTTTATCGATCAGTCTCATAATACGCCAGACAAGGACCAATCTTTGTTTTTGTGTTGGGTCTTGTAAGCTTCCCAATCTGTTCCTTCAAATTGTGGTGCAAGACCTCCACCAAGGTCACTCTTGTTTTGGCTTTGGCTACCATCACTATTCCGAAAGTTTTTTAGACATGCAGTATGGTTTGTGTGAGAGATTGATCATCTCAGTTTCTGTGTGTCTTCATCTACCGTGCCTATAATCATGAATTCCTTGGCCAGGCCCTCCAGTGAGCCAAATTACCTAATTAGGTCCTCGTCGTTCGTCGGCTTGTTGTTGCTCTCAACTTCCCCCTCGTCCAGCAATTTAAACACTTCAACTACATATAAAGGGTCGAAGACCTTCTTCTTACCTGATGGCAGAGTGATGACGTTTGACTTTTGAAGCTGCTCCAACTGCTCTAAAGTTTTGTTCGAGCTCCTCTTAGGGCAACTCTATGAATTGCTTCAGTGCCATTTTACCAGCTAGTGGGCATGCTTGTCTACCTCCCACTAGCTTGTCTACCTCCTTGTACAAGGTGGATGAGAGGGAAGGTGGATGAGAGATACTTGAATTCCACCATCCTCTAAGATGTGAGAGACCTAGGGTTGAGGGACAGAAGGTAGGGGTGGTTAGAGAGTTTAGCATGAAGAATGGTGGAAGCATAGCGCACAGAGGAAATAAAGAAGAACTTTCTCTTCAATGCTGTGACAATATTGTAGAGAGCAGTGAGATAACAAAGAGGAATACATCGATACACCAAGGGCTATGCAAATTGTCCCCAAACAAAGAAATCATTTCTGAGGAAGAGTATTCTGCATCAAATTTGATTTAAGCACTCACCGGCTTGGTGGAGGGTGAGGGCCAACGCCTTCGCGAGCGGTACTGATGTAAGCTTGGAGGATTTCGTTCATGGTCCTTGCGGCGACACAGCAGGGAGCGAATTCAGATCACAGCTAATTAATTAGTCCTGGCTTTAAGAGGATTGGGGGGCAGCGGCGTACCTAGAGCCTGCCTAATCGAAGAGTCTGCCCGAGCTGGAGAAGACCATGAGAGCAACGCCGGCATCGCCAAGCACAGAGAGCTCGCGGGCCTTCTTCACCAGACCAACACGCCGCTTGCAGAAGGTCACCTGGCGGGTCGTGGTGTTCTCTATCCTCTTGATCTCTATCTTGCTTCGCCCCATGGGAAAATAGCTTGCAAAAGATCAGCTGCTCAAAGCTCAAGCGTAAAGCCTGTGTGACAGTGTGCGTTCTCGCTGTTACTCAAAGAGAACAGTGCATGATCTAAAGGTGCGTACGCCCAGAGGCCACTTACAAGTTGCAGAGAACACCCGACGCTAGGGACAAGTGAACCAAAGCCTTACCCCCTGATGGTTAATGATTGATAAGACGATTAAATCGTGGTCGGATTTCCCGCCCACGCCACCGACAGAGTCGTCGCAGACTACCGTTTCAATGGAGATGGGACTCGAGAGTCGCAACGGCGACGAGGTCAGCAGGCACGTGGTCTGCGTACAGTTTTTTATTTTTTTTCCTTCACCCGGCTACACACATCATACTACTTTTAGTACTCACGAGTCACCATACCCAGCCACCCACCAACCCCCCAGACTCCAGTACTACCCACGATCGCAAAAGAGAACTTGCCGAGCCAAAATCTGACGGGTTCAGTGTTCAGGAAAAACATTTTTCACCTTTGGCCGCTCGTCCGCCTCTCGTGGGCCCCTTTTGGCTTCTCCTCCTCCTGCTCCCTCTTCGCTTCCTGTAACCAACCTGTTAAACTTAGATAGTTGCTCCTCTAGCAGGGCAAAAGTTTTGCATGTGTTCATATGATCATCCTAAATCACTCTATTAACCATTTTTTATCCTATTTTGGGTATGCATAAATTGATTAATTATTAAGAACCTAATTTGAGATTTATAAAGCAATAGACATTTCCCTTGAGTTATAAGCCAAGCGGTAAGAACTTGCTCAAATGGATTCAAGAGGGCACACTAATGAATTTGATGAGAAGGGATTTCATACTTGGCAAACCAAGGTGAAATTTTTCCTTATGAAGAATGGAATCTAGAACATAGTTGACGATAAGGATAAAAAGCTAGCAACAACTAGGGGGGTTTATCAATTTCTTCTTTCACCTGCTTTGCAAAGTTAGGGTTCAATGTTCATCCTATATCTCTTTTGCACTACTATAGGTATGGCATCCTTCTTTAGGCTGATCTTATGCTAGCAGAACCTTGGATCAACTCCTTTCATATCAGTGTAATGCCAAGCAAAAATATCTTTGAATTCCCATAACAGACCTGTCAAGTCCTCTTTGAACTGTCCTTTCAGATTAATACTGATTTTGACATTCCTTGGCTCCTCCTATGTCCCTAAGTTCAAATCCTAAAGTTCATCTTCTTTAACCCTAGATGTCTTGGACATATGTTCCTCAAAAACTCTTTCTGTCGCCTGGATAACTGCCTGTATCCCTTCTTTTGTGTTCTCCATTATTTCTTCATCCTCTCCATCTGTAATTTCCTTATGCATTTTCACGATTCATAATCTGTTTTTATGGCATGCTGGTCCATCTTAAAATCCTTTTGAAAAGCATATTGTTGGATAATATTTTCTACATCCACCTCAAAGACAGGGGTAACTGAAGGATTTCTCCTCAGAAACTCTTCTTCTTCATCCTCTTGCAATTCTGGTACCATATTGATTGCTTATACCTGTTGAGATATCGAGCTCGTCTAGTGAGGCAGTGGACACTGATGACCCGCCTGGGGGATAGGCCCCACACTTACACCACTGGCATGGTTGGTGAGATCATGGGTGATATGCGGCCAGTGAGATGACAGGCTATATGACAGCCATTCTAGAGACTGGCATAGTTATAGCGCCAGCTCATTTAGTCGAGTTCACACTATAGAGAACCCGTGTATGTATTGGTTGAGTACCTTTCATATTATGTGTACTCTTATCTTGTAGATGGCATGTTGAGTGTTGAGTAGAGAAGAAGAAGATTTTCAGCCTCTTACCTTGTGTGTATTTAGTCGAGTTCACACTATAGAGAACCCATGTATGTATTGGTTGAGTACCTTTCATATTATGTGTACTCTTATCTTGTAGATAGCATGTTGAGTGTTGAGTAGAGAAGAAGAAGATTTTCAGCCTCTTACCTTGTGTGTTCTCTATTAGGGTTTTGTGAGTGTGTGTTGCTTGTTGCAAGAGCTCAAGCTCTCTTCCCCCCTGCATCTTTTCATGGTATTAGAGCCTGGTTTATGCTAAGGGCTAAGCTGCAAGCAAGAGAACCACAGGAAGCGGTACGAGGATAAGAGCTTCAACTACTCTTCCCTATCTGTCTTGTGACTACACCCTTGTCAGGAGCTCTACGGGAGGCACTGGCAACGATCTCTGATTGAGGAGCTTTCTTCGCGGGAGTAAAGCTATAGGACAAAATTTTCTAGGCCAAAAACGCGTTACGGGCGCGTCTGGACCTCTGTTTTTCAAAAAGCAGGCGATTTCGAGCACTGTGGGTAAGTCATCGATTCTCTGCAGAACTCTATTTTAAGAACTGCAGGAAGACAGATTGACTGTGCAGACACTGTGGGTGCTACAAAGAGGTCAACAGTTGCCATTGGGTGTATGTATGCACAGTGAAGTCACTGGTTGTGACATTTGAGAGTACTACAGTACTGCTGCTGTAGAAAATATAGCAGTTTGTGCAGGAAAAACTAGAGTGCTATTTCTGGTAAATTTGTGTATCTGGCAAGATGTCAAATGATGGCATAACCCAGATTGTGGCTGAGAAGCTTGATAAGAATAACATCCATGCTTGGAGGTTCAGGTTGACGAATTTCCTGATGGGAAAGGGCTATTGGGACTACATAGAAGGTGAGCGCATGAAGAGGCACCAAAGATACCGGACATAAATCCGACTGCTGTAGATGTGAAAGAGTTTAAAGACTGGAACCAAGGAGCTAGGAAAGTAATGTATTGGCTCTCCATTAGTATACAGGACACCATGATTGGGCATATTCAGGATGCCAAGTCCCCCAAGGAGGCATGGGACACCTTGGTTAAACTCTATGAAACAAATACCAAGGCACGCAAGATACAGTTGAAGAATGAACTTCATACTGTGGAGAAAAAGAGCATATTTGTGAATGCCTATGCGTTGAAGATAAAGGGTATTGTGGAATCCCTTGCATCTATTGGTGTGTCAGTAGATGATGATGACAAGGTGGAGGTCTGTCTACGTGGTCTCGGGCCACAATATAAGGCGTTCAAGATGTCTATTCAGACTCGGGAAAACATTCCCAACTTTACAGATTTGGTGTCCATGCTGATTATAGAAGAGAAGAGCTTGGGTGAAGACCAACAGTCTTCACAAAACAAAAACAGTTCAGAGCAACATGCCTTCTACACAAGTTCAGGAAGAGGATGAGGTAGAGGAGGCCGTGGACGCAGTCAAGGAGGTGGCCGAACAGGTAATCAGAATTATGGACAGCAGCAGCAGCAGTAGCAACAGTCCCAGAATACACAGCAACAACAACAACAACACACAGGTGGAAGAGGCAAATTCAGAGACAGGGGGAGTCAAAGAGGCCGTGGAAATTGGCAAAGGCAGTATAATGATGCACGTGAATGCTATTATTGTGGTAAGCCTGGACATGTGCAGGCAGAATGTTATAAGAAGCAGGCTAACATGCAAAATGGGAAAGTGCAGCAAAACAACTATACATCCTCAAGCAGAAATAATGAGGATAATGAAAGGTTGTTTGTTATGCAGCATGTCGTGAATGCCATGTCTGAAAATGTTGATGTAGCACAAAAAGATAATGTATGGTATGTGGATTCAGGTGCTTCGAACCACATGACAAGTCATGGGGAGTGGTTCAAGGAGATGAAAAACCCGGAAAGACCAGGTTTTATGGAAACAAGGGATGACACTGCTCATCCAATTGCCCATGTTGGAGATGTGCCATTGTCTATGCAGGATGGCAAAGTGAAGTACCTTGCAGATGTACTTCATGTATCGAACATAACAAAGAATCTGGTTTCAGTTGGCCAGATGATTGAGCAGGGTTTGCAGGTTTGGTTTAACCCTGATGGTTGTTATGTTGAAAACTTTAAAGACAAGTGCAGGTTGGTTGCAAAAGGCAAGAGTGGGCAGAATGTTTACGTTGAATGTAGACATGCCTGAAGTGAGTGCTGCGATGTTTGCAAATGGTTCAGGAATTGTTGCAGACATAGACATTTGGCATAAAAGGATTGGACATGTGAATGTGGAGAGATTGAAGTCTATGCAGACCAAAGGAATTGTGACAGGGCTGCCAAAATTTAAAGTGGAAGGTATGCAGAAAATATATGAAGCATGCCAATTTGGGAAGCAAACAAAGCATGTGTTTCCACGTAACAGATATGTGAGCAGAAATGCACGAGATGTTGTGCATTCAAATGTATGGGGTTCTATGAAGATCATATCTATGGGGGGCTGTAGATATTATGTGACATTTATCGATGACCACACAAGGAAAGTGTGGGTATATTTCATGAAGGAGAAGAGTGAGGTGTTCACTCACTTCCAGAATTTCAGAGTTTTGGTTGAAAAGCAAACAGGGAAATATGTAAAGTGCCTAAGGTCAGATGGAGGGGGAGAGTACTTCTCTAATGAGTTCTCTGAATTTTTGAAGAAGAATGGTATTTGGAGACAGTTTACATGCAGATACACTCCGTAGCAAAATGGAGTTACTGAGCGAAAAAACAGGCACATTGCTGAGATTGCGCGAGCATTGATGGAAGAGAAGAATATGCCGCATAGCTATTGGGCTGAGGCTGTTTCTACAGCAGTATACATCATGAATAGGACTCCAACTGCAGCCATACATGATGTAACTCCAGAGGAGAGGTTTATTGGTAGAAAAACAGATTTGTCTCATCTGAAAGTCTTTGGATGCATTGCATATGTGCATGTGCCAGATGAGCTGAGAACTAAGCTGGATCCAAAAGCTGAAAAATGTGTGTTTATTGGATACTCCCTTGAGCAAAAGGGATACAGGTGTTATAACCGTGCTACACGTGAGTTGAGGGTAAGCAGGGATATTGTGTTTGATGAGATGAGCAGCTGGTATGCTACTGAAAAAGAAGCTGTTGGGGTTGATGTGAGTGGAAGTGTGGTTGCACAGAATGCAGGTCAGCAATCACAGTCTTTGAGTGGACCAGGAGAGTCCTCGTCTGGTGGGTCTCTTTTGATAGACCATGGAGTGGCAGGCTGCGTCATAATACCAGTCCTACAAATGTGATTAGTACATCACGTAAAGGAAAAGAGAAAGTGGTTGAGCCCCTTGGTATGCCTGACATTTCTGCAGGGCATTTTCATGTTGATGGAGAGTCTAGTGGCTCAGATATGAGCCTTGATGAGGAGCTTGGGATCCTAGCTATGAGAACACCTGGTGTAAAGAAGGCTATGGAAGCCATGAATGAAAAGCTGCGAAGATTAGGGAGAGTGAAGAACCCTATGCAGAGATTTACATATGATGGTTATGTGGCACATCACTATGCATATATGGCAAAGGTTGTGCAGGTTATTGAGCCCACATGCATTGATGAGGCTGTTGGAAATGTGTGTTGGGAGAAAGCTATGGATGAGGAGATGGATGCACTATATGGAAATGAGGCTTGGGATTTAGTGCAATTGCCTGAAGGCAAGAAAGCCATTGGATGCAAGTGGGTATACAAAGTTAAACATAACAGTGATGGAAGCATAAACAGGTACAAGGCTAGATTGGTAGCCAAAGGATATGCGCAGACATATGGCATTGATTATGAGGAAACTTTCAGCCCAGTTGCCAAGATGGCAACAGTGAGAGTTGTGATAGTAGTGGCTATGTCAAAGCAATGGTCTTTACATCACATGGATGTAAAGAATGCATTCTTGCATGGGGATTTGCAAGAAGAGGTGTATATGTTGCAGCCACCTGGATATGAGGATGTGGGTCACCCCGAGCATATTTGCAGGTTGAAGAAAGCCTTGTATGGTTTAAAACAAGCACCAAGAGCATGGTCTGACAAGATTTCTGAATATCTTGTCACTATTGGCTTTCATGTAGCCAATGCAGATTTCTCGCTGTATTTGAGACATGGTGATAGAGGGGTTGTGCTTGTTGTCATCTATGTAGATGACTTGATCATTACGGGGGACCATGATGTAGAGATCTTTGATGTAAAGATCTTCCTTAGACAGAAGTTTGAGATGAAGGATTTGGGGGAGCTCAGATATTTCTTGGGCATTGAGGTGATTAGGTCACCACATGGTATTGGATTACTGCAGAGACAGTATGGCTTGGACATGTTGTCCAAGTATGGTATGACAGGCTGTAAGCCTATTTTCGTGCCATTGGATCAGAATGGCAAGTTGAGTGCAGATTCAGGAGAGATCTTGGAGGATCCTACTATGTATAGGCGCATAGTAGTGTTATATGTACATTATGTGTGCTATGTTATATACACATTGTGTGTGCATATACTAGGAGGCTAACCCACATTAGGCTTGTGAGCATGGGAGCATGGGAACAAGCTCTAGTGGAGCATGGGTTAGGACTAACCTTAAGGTTTAAGGTTAGGGTCAGCAGGCATCCAAGGGTCACACATGAGGAATGGAAAGTCAAGAGTCACTTGAGGGCCCTCCTATATAATAGGGGCATGGGGCGCACTCAAGGGGGCTTGGAGGCTAGGAAGCTTGAGGCTTATGCTATGGTCTCTTGTGTAGAGATCCATATCTACTCATCTACCATTTCACACTATAGCTACATGCTATTGGATTGGAGTTATACCTCTTGATGGTATGGATCATCAAGGTAGAGGTATGATGTATTTCATTTATTATTCATGTGTGCATCCCTTGGGCTCGGGGGTGGTTGGGTGGTTGAGTTATGCCTGATTTATGCATGTTTATGCATAACAATTATCTAGAGAGATCTTAGGGTTTTAACAGTGGTATCAAAGCAATCTCTATTTAATTGTTGATTTTGTTTAGTAAATTTTAATATTTACTAATAAAATGTTATTTTTTGTTGATTTGTGTTGATGAGTTGCACGTGAATCATCGATATGGTGATTGGAACGTGTGTAACTACAATTCAATGGACGAATCGACGTTGCGGGGAAATTCTGTGAGTTAATGCTATTTTTCTCTATTCTTTATGGTTAAAATCGAGCATTAATGGAATTTTTTTCAAAAATACCATAAAGTTTATGGTGGATATTTTTGAGAGAATGGATTCCCTGAATTTCTAGATTTTTTTTGAAATTTTTCCTAATTTTTAAGGAATTTTTTGAGCATTTTTTTGATTTAAAATGTATTTTTATACATTTTTTGCGGGTTTTTCTGCGGGAATGCGATCAAATTTCTGTCAATTTGCTACTGAAATTCAAGAGGGGACAGCGTGTTGATGCATAAATTGCTCTCCCGTGTGCGTGGGTCCTCTCCGCCTCTCAAATCTGATTTTTCTTTCTCTTTTCTGGGTGAAAAATCTCTTTAAAATGATTTTCAAGCATAAATCATAATTAATCATAATTATGATTAAAAAAAGTTTAATTAAAAATCTTAATCATGGATTAAGTTAATCCTGATTAGCAGAGAGAGAGAAGAGATGGAATTGGAGAGAAAGTTATTGGAGAGGGTGGAGAGGGTGGAGAGGAGAGAAGAGATTCTCTCTTACATCTCTCACTCTGTCTTACGCGCAGGCGACGGGAGGGGGGGCTGCGCTGCAGCCGGGCGAAAAAAATCGCCTCCCCCTTAAAAAAATCAAATGGGTAATAACCCACTAAAGTTTAATTTTTCATTTTTTTCATTTTTTTTAAAAAAATGAGTTTTTTTATCTAAAAAAAGCTTTTTGAATTTATTTCAAAAAAAAAAAAGCCTGGAAAAAGCCTGGAAATTACTGAAATTTCCCAAAACCTTTTGGCTTTCCGAATTCCGGAAAAACTTTTGACCTTCCGTATTCCGGAAACCTTTGACCTTTCACATTCCGAATTTTTTTTGTCTTTTCATTTTCCCAAAACTTTTGGCTTTCCGTATTCCGGGAAAACCGTTGGAATTCCGAAATTTTTTGACCGTTCGTATTCTAAATGCGTTCGGGGTAATTTAAAAATTTCAAAAAATTTCTGAAAATTAGTGGAAAATAAGACAAAGGTTATTTTAAATTTTGAAAAAATGTGGGGTTGGTGTTTGGCATGTGGTGTGTCCATTCGGGCGCCCATGACCATTGAAATTCCTTTAAAAATATATTTTTTGAACCAAAAAATTAGAAAAATCCATTAAAATTGAAAATTTTTATTGGATTTGAGAATTGTCGGGCGAAATTGGAAATTTCATGAACGATGGGATTCTCAGGGAAAATTAGGAAATTTCTAGAAATTATTTTTAGAAATCCTAAAAATTGGTATTTTTTAAATATCAATGGTATTTTGGCAAATTTAATTGCTAAAAATTTTCTGGAAAAATATAGGTTTGGAATGCCATAAGATAGGTTTGGTGGACTTTAAAATTATTATATTTTGAGGCCCTGTAAAATTAGAAAAAATTTATGATAATTCTTTTTCTTGAGAATTTAATATTTTCGAGGGTTATTTAATGTTGAAGTACGTTTTCTCGTACTGACATTAGATAGATGCGGGTTATTCGCATATTTTTAATATGATTATATCTCATATTAATGGATATTTATGTTTGGATTAATTCTAAACGATGTATTCATGATTTTTTACCATTGTTTAGCCATTCTTTTTGGACATGTTTCTTAATTTCTTTTGATGGCTATAATTTACGTTCAAAGTGTGTTTCACCTTTGACACTTTTCCATGATAATTTATTTTGCACTTATTTAAGTGTGGTTTGTGCTTAATTTTTTAAGCCTTTATCATGGGTTAGTTTTGGTGGATTTTTATTAGATGTTTTCCAAGTTTTATATGGACTCATCAGGTTCTGCCTAGATCACTTGTGTCTAGGGGTTTTCTTATTGAGTGCTACACACATGTGTTTCACTTTCTTACTTTGGAGTTTTATTTGAACAACACAATGTTCATATACTCTGGATTGATGAGTTGGCCACCAATTTTAATGCTTCTTTTGGCATGATTTATGTCCATTAGATGGTATGCATTGATTTTTATGATCAACTATGGTTTTTATGGATTTAAGGAGCTTCTATGCTTTTATCCATGGTTTTATAAGGATCTTTTGATCTTTTGAATAATTAAATGTGCTTTGAAGGTAGCATTTCATTTTTTGCACATAATTTTGGAGTATATTTCTTGTACTCTTGTGTATATTCCAACTCGGATACCTAGTTGCTTATATATGTAGGTGAGTTATTTTTCTACCCTAACTTTATTGTGTTTTGGGTAGTTATCATTAGAAAGGCGCCAATAATTCAATTTCTTTTCTAATGATGTACTCTCAGAAGGAGTTATTCTTTGATGTAGTCTCAAGTATATAGAGACAGGTTTAGTATGTGAAAGTCTGGATAAGGCCATCTTATTCCTTTTATACAGGATTTTATTCATATTTTCCTAGACGGCATACTAGGGAGTTTCAAATTGTTAAGGTATGTATGGGTGGTATCATGGTGGTATGGGACGCTAGTGATCCCTCACATATATTATCTTATAGGATAATTTGGGCTCAAGATTGTTGCTTTGCTTACATCACTTAGCATGTTGACCTCAACATTCAAAGACAATCTTATTTTCTAAATTCACTAGAAGTTATATTGTGGGCATTCTCTAGATAAATTTCTTTTATCTATAGCCTACATGTTTTGATGAGGAAAATCTCGTCGACATTTTCACTTGTTGAAATCTCTTTCTTTAGAGTTCAAACAAGTTTATCTTGTTGTGTTCGGATAAGGAAATTTGGATTCTTCCTTTGTTGACATTTCTTTCTCTGATAGGTTTACGGATGGACATATGTGACTCATCGAGACGTTGATGACTCTCTATGTTGATATGGGTAACTCGAGACGTCGATTATTCCATATGCAGATGTGGGTATGTCGGGGCACCGATAAATCCTTGGTTTCTGCTGTTATAATGCCATGCTTTCCTACTTTATTCCGAATGGTTTACAATGAGGAAGTTACTTTGAATGTGAATTGTTCTATTCATCCGCAGTAGTCTGATGGTGGGCAAACAGAGTGTATGAATCAGATTGTAGAGGATATGCTTCATGCATGTCTCTAGAAAATCATCATATTGGAAAATATCTTCCAATGATGGAATTTGCCTATAACAGTTCTAAATTTACGAATTTTATTTTAGTCCGTGCATACTTATGTATGGGTATCAACTCACGGCACCTATTGATGTCAGTCTTAAAGGACATCGAGCTTGATGCATCGAGGGATTTCTTGCGAGATATGCAGGAAATTCTGACCGAAGCTCGGGATTCTATCAGGAGTGCTCATGATAGGGCACGGTTTTATGCTGATAGGGGACGCTCATCTCGGTCTTTTGAACCAGGAGCGTTGGTTTATTTTAATGTTCCTAAAGATTTTCAGACTTTGTCAATGGGAAAATTCTCGAATTTATCTCCTAGATATTGTGGTCCATTTCGAGTTATATATCGGATTGGCACGGTTGCTTATGAACTAAAACTACCTCCAATTGTTAGAGTTCATCCAGTCTTTCATATCGATAGATTGAAAGGGAAACTGGGAGGTGAGGATGACACAGTTAATCCTCAAGAACTCGTTGAAGTCGATGAATTATCCTATGTTCCACATGAACCTGATAAGGTACTTGAATTTAGGGAAAGGAAACTTTGTAGTTGACTAATCCCTAAGGTTAAAATAAGGTGGAAAGATAGGAAAATTGAGAATTCGACTTGGGAGTCGGTTGAGATTGTTCAGCGCAGTTCTCCTTTTTTTCATTGCAAGAGTGCAATTGAGAATTCGACTTGGGAGTCGGTTGAGATTGTTCAGCGCAGTTCTCCTTTTTTTCATTGCAAGAGTGCAATGTTTTGAGAGAGGGGAAGTATGTTATATGTACATTATGTGTGCTATGTTATATACACATTATGTGTGCATATACTAGGAGGCTAACCCACATTAGGCTTATGAGCATGGGAGCATGGGAACAAGCTCTAGTGGAGCATGGGTTAGGACTAACCTTAAGGGTTAAGGTTAGGGTCAGGCATCCAAGGGTCACACATGAGAAATGGAAAGTCAAGAGTCACTTGAGGGCCCTCCTATTTAATAGGGGCATGGGGCACACTCAAGGGAGCTTGGGGGCTTGGAGGCTAGGAAGCTTGAGGCTTATGCTATGGTCTCTTGTGTAGAGATCCATATCTACTCACCTACCATTTCACACTATAGCTATATGCTATTGGATTGTGTTATACCTCTTGATGGTATGGGACATCAAGGTAGAGGTATGATGTATTTCATTTATGATTCATGTGTGCATCCCTTGGGCTGGTTGAGTTTATGCCTGATTTATGCATGTTTATGCATAACAATTATCTAGAGAGATCTTAGGGTTTTAACAAGTAGGAAGTTTGATCTACATGACGATCACTAGACCAGATTTGAGCTATGCTATTGGGTTGGTGAGTCAGTTTATGCAGGTTCCACGAAAACCGCATTTGGATGTAGTGAGACGCATACTGAGGTATGTGAGGTCTACCTTGCATTGTGGACTATTCTATGAGATTGGGACAGAGATATGTGTACATGGGTACACAGATGCTGATTGGGCTGGTAGTATCTCAGATAGGAGATCTACTAGTGGATTCATGTTTTCTTTGGGGAGTGCTGTTGTGACTTGGAGCAGCAAGAAGCAGCCTACGGTTGCTCTATCGAGTGTACAGAGGCCGAGTACAGAGGAGCTGCTATGGCAGCATGTGAGGTAGCTTGGTTGAGAAAGCTACTTGGTCTATCAGTGGATAGACAAGTTGTCATTTTCTGTGACAACATTCGCAGTATACAGTTGGCCAGGAACCCAGTCTTTCATGCTCGTACGAAGCACATAGAGGTCCACTACCATTTCGTCAGAGAGAAGGTCTTGGCAGGAGACCTTGACCTTGTTTATGTCAGCACAGAGGATCAGGTAGCTGACATCTTCACCAAAGCATTGGGTACAAAGAAGCTCCGAAGATTCAGGGCTTTGTTTGGTGTACATGAGATGGAGTTGAGCTCGAGGGGGAGTGTTGAGATATCGAGCTCGTCTAGTGGGGCGGTGGACATTGATGACCCGCTTAGGGGACAGGCCCCACACTTACACCACTGGCATGGTTGGTGAGATCATGGGTGATATGCGGCCAGTGGGATGACAGGCTGTGTGACAGCCATTCTAGAGACTGGCATAGTTATAGAGCTAGCTCATTTAGTCGGGTTCACAGTATAGAGAACCCGTGTATGTATTGGTTGAGTACCTTTCATATTATGTGTACTCTTATCTTGTAGATGGCGTGTTGAGTGTTGAGTAGAGAAGAAGAAGATTTTCAGCCTCTCACCTTGTGTGTTCTCTATTAGGGTTTTGTGAGTGTGTGTGTGCTTGCAAGAGCTCAAGCTCTCTTCCCCTCTGCATCTTTTCAATACCATCAATGGCCTGAAAGCTTTAGGAATGGTCCTCTTGGACCCCTTTCCATTTTGACCTTCTTTTTTCCCCTTCTGATCACTATTTGGTCAGCTCCCCAATCGTACTTCACTTTGGCAGTTCCTAACCAAGGCCTTCCCAAGATCATTCGATAAGAGTTTTTTGACTCTTCAAGTTTCAGCATAACAAAATTTACTAGAAAGTTGAGTCCTGCCACCTTTATAATTTTTCCTCTGACTATTCCTAGTGGCTGCACTCTCCTCTGGTCAGCCATCTTAACTTGGAATGGTGCATTGTCAAACTCAGTAATACCTAATTGTCTGTAAATGAATTCTCGTAAGTCGTTGACTCCTGAGCCTCCATCCAGTAAAGCCCCTTTGATATTACAATTTGAAAATACTACATCCAAAATGGGTACCTTGTAATCCACATCATCCACCTGTGATGGCTTTTCTTGTTGTGGTTCTGGGGAAACCTTCTGAACTGTGAGGAAGTTACCAATTGCACATTTTTCCATTAATTTCTCTTTAAATGCTGGCACCAAATTCCCAAAGTCAGGCTAAGCCTAGCTTGCATCAAATCCTATAACAGTCCATCTTCTCTTGAACTCATGTCTTGTTTTTCTGCCCATCTCTATGATAAATTGGTAAGATTTTGACATCTTCAGAGGGTGTTACTGGTATGACACGTTCTTCCATCTGTTCCCCTTGTAACTTGTTGAGTTCCTTTAAAATTCCTGTTCTTATTTCCTTCCAAGCTTCCCAAACAATAGGTTCATCTTTTTCTCCTGAACTTTCAGTTGGCTTTTTGTCACCCTGATTTTTGGATCTTTTAACAACCAATACATCATGAAGATCCTGAACTTCTTCCACCTTCATACATTGAGTACAATAACAATTCCAATGTGCTTCTTGATAATTTTTTGTTGTTTCAGTGATATTTCACGTTCTTGAATTGTTTCCTCCAACATTACCACATTCAGTTGGACAGGCGGTTGAGTTTGTTGATTTTGATTTTCTTCTGGTGTATCATTGTATTTGATGATAGGAATTCCCCTCTCATTCCTGTGCTTGACAATTCACAAGATGGTCCTTGTCTATGTCCCTGCACACCACAATAATTGCATGTATTATTTTTATTAAATCCCCTGTTCATATTTGGATTCATGGGTTGGAATTCGTTTTGATTGAAATTCTGATTTCTCCTAGGAGGACCTGTGGCTTTCCTCTTTTGTTCCACCCCAACCTGATTGGCTTCTTGTGGGTTTACAAGTTGACTCATTAACACAATATGTGGAGGTAATCTCCTCCTATACTGTGGATTATACCAAAGTTGATGTTTTTCATAGAAAGTTGATGTTTTGCATATAAAATTGATGTTTTACATCAACTTGATGCAAAATATCAAATTTTCATAAAAGTTGTTTTGTATTAAGTTGATGAAAAACATCAACTCTTAGCTAAGAAGTTCTTACTCAGCATTAAGTTGGTCGCAAATGTTGTAGCTAAAACATCCTTACCATGTATAGTAAACCAATATAATTCGAACCTAAGTCCCTATTGATATTTTACAAAAAAGTATTTTGAAAAGTACAAACTTTTGTTTCTTAAAGCGAGCTTTTTCATGCTTTCTAAACTCATTTAATAACTAAAATTACTATTTAACCCCTTTTTGTCACATCAAGGACACTTCTTCTTTAAAAATGAGTGTGTATTTATTTTTCAAAATAACACAATTTTTAAATACCTTATTCATGATATTTATCAATTAAGGAATTGTGATACTTAAGAGCTTCAAAATGGATTTTAATACTACTCTCATCAAGAGCCAAAATAGGGTATTATAATTAAGATAATAACTGTATCAAGATATTACTGTTTTTGTAATATAATCATATGAATAATTTTTTATAGTTGCACTCTATAGCACATCCTCAACCATGCTAACCCAAGGAGTCTAAGCTTCAAGTGTACACATAGAAGGAAAAAATCTATTTATGGATAGTGAAGAAGAGGATGCCTCATCTACCTTCTCAGGGAAAGGCACATCAACTAGTAATGGTGTAGCAATGATTATGAGGAACCATAACTATGCCATAAGCTATACGTTTAGAAAATAGCATCTTTTTACAGTTGTATCATTGTTTTAATGGAGTGAAGATGGAGATAATAAACATTCTCTCTATTTTGGCATGTTTTTTGAAAATTAATTGTTAGATTTTCAATTATAATCTCAAAAAGTAAGCAAAATGAAGTCTTTTTTTCATGTCAACTTTTGTAAGAAATGTGTTAAGTGCCCAAAATATTATCATTTTTTGGTAGTGTTGTACACATATGTAGACCACTTTTTAAAAAGAGATAAAAAGCTCAACTTTTGTGATGGAATCTTTTAAAGATGCCTAATGTTTCTCATTTTCAAGAAATATTACCTATTTTGTCTGCAACAGTGTTCCAAGGTAATAGTGAAAGATGATGCCAAATACGACTAAGTTTCTACATGAAAATACCATCAATAAATTTGGTTATCTGTTCAAGATTGTTAGTGACAAAGATTCACACTTCCTAAATAAGATAGTACCGTTCCTATTGGTGGATGAGATCATGGTAATCCATCAAAAGTCATCACCTTATTATCCATGAGAGAAACCTATTAATAAAGACATCATGGAGTTATGGCCGACATCATGAGCCAAAGCACTAAGAGATAAAGTGGCAAGGGAACACCAATATCTCAAATCCTCATCTTGTAGAATTGTTGAAAATAAGGATGGTTATCTTTGTTGGGACATAGCTTTCACCTATGTATGTAAGGGTCATATGGTCTAAGGTTATTTTATCTTTGTAATTATCTAGCGGTAGATGTCTTCATTTGTTATTGGGGAATCTCTGCTTTGCAAGTGGGCCAAAAAGATGCCAATCAACCTAACATGTATCTAGGGATGCTAGAATCATGTGGAAAGAATAGTGGGGCTAGGCTAGATTTAGGGAGAGGATCATGGAGAGAAAAGTGGACCTAATTAGTTGCTAGCTTTGATTAGATTAATGTAACCAAATTTGTACTTGCCTATATATAAGAGGCTCACTAATGCAAGTTCAATATACTCTTCTCCTATTTATGCTATGATTATCTTATCATTATGCTAAGCATGTGTACTTAGCCTAATTGTTATGGTTAATCTCCTAATCAATTGCATTATGTCTAAATCATGGCTTATCTTGTGAGCTTGGAACCTCCATGAATCCAACAATTGGTATCAGATAATTTGATCCAATTTCATCTCCAATGTATACTTCCTTTTCTTAAGAATTTCCTATCTCTGGGGGTGTGCCCAACTAACGAAGATTGCCAACCATATCCCCCCACCCACTAAAGCTTAGATCACCAAAGCACATGGGCTTCAAGTCCCAACTCAAAGGTGCAACAGTAGCCCAAAGGAATTGATAAATCAATGCACTAAGTCCCTAGTGACTTGTTTCCTAGTCTCCTACATTATTGGGGGAAATGTAGATCTAGAATTTCATTGGGTCATCATTAGCTAATTCCTTGAAGCTAGATTTTCAAGAAGAGGACCCCAACATCGAGATCTCATCTTGACATGCCCGACAAAAAGTAACTCTGAAAATATAGTGATTAATCCATGATTGAATAAGTTTACACAATGTTTATTTGGTTGAAATAAAAGTAATGCGTTTCTCCTCAAGTACCTAAGAACATTTGAGCTCACTCCAAGAGGAACCCCTTTAATTTGATGCTCCAACAATCCCCTATTTTTTGCACACATAAGAGTGAGTTAAGCTCACAATCCTAAATTAATTTTTCATAATCGTAATGTTTTTGAGAAATTAGTGGTTTATACACACCATTGGGAAGTTTCTAAAAGCTCCTTTTAGCTTATGTCCCCAAACCCCTTGATTTCATTTGCACCACCTGCCCTTTCTCCCTCTGCCTTTCCCCCCCTTAGCCTTCTATGTCCATCTGACTTGCATTTCACTTTGTAAACCCATTTGCAACCAATAACATTTTTGTCTTGTGGTAATGCAACCAATTCCCATGTGTCATTATGAACCAATGTGTCCATCTTAACATCCAATGCCTTCTCCCATACATGCTTTCCAATAGCTTCTGTATAATAGCATGTAGGTTCCACATGCTTCACCAAAGAAGTCATATATGCATAATGCATAGCAAAATCACGATATGTCAACCTGTCTCAACTGGATATCTGAACACCTATCACTCTAGCATGTGGTGGCACATATCTATCCTGCCTAGCACCAGGTGTGCGTAAAATGGGTATGCCAAGCTCCTCATCATCCAAACTCTCTGAACTTGACGACTCATAGCCTGTAATTCCAATTCCTTCAACCTTCTTCTTTCCTTTATCCACAACACTACTCCCAGTGCTCACACTCTCATGCCTCAAACGTCCTGACCATAGATGTACACTGCTACTCTCAGACTCTGCTAGCCCAGACATAGAAATAGAACTAGAACTTGCTTGTGGCAACTTCACATGCACATCAACATCAAGTGACTCAATGACACCTTCATCCTTTGCTTTGTACCAACTAGCAAGTTCATCAAACACCACATCTCGTGAGATAACCACTTGCCTAGTTTATGGATTGTAACATTTGTATGCCTTACGATCTTGTGCATATCCAACAAACACACACTTTTCTGCCTTAGGATCCAACCTCCTCCTTCTCTCGTCAGGCACATGTACATAAGCTATGCAACCAAACACTTTGAGGTGTCCAATGTCTGGCCTAAAACCTGTAAGCCGCATCTCTAGCGTACTTCCATGTATGGCTGCTGTGGGTGTCTTATTAAGTATATACATCGCAGTAGCACATGATTCTTCCCAATAATAATCGGGCATGCTCTTTTCATTGAGCATTGCCCTGGCCACTTCACAAATGACTCTATTCTTTCTCTCAGCAACACCATTTTGCTGAGGTGTATATCTGCAAGTTAATTGTCTTCTTATGCCATGCTTTCTCAAGAAATGCTCAAAAGCATGTGAGGTGTATTCACCACCTCCATCTGTCCTCAAACATTTAATCCAAGAGCCATATTGCTTCTCTGCAAAAGCTTTGAAATCCATAAACTTTCCCAACACTTCACTTTTCTCTCTGAGAAAGTAAATCCATGTCATTCTGCTGAAATCATCAATGAATGTCACATAATGTAAACTGCCTTTAATGGATGGGTTTTGTGCAGGACCCCATACATCGCTATGCACTATCTCAAGTGGCCTGCTACTCATGTTGCCTTCTCTAGGAAATCGCAATCTCGCCTGCTTTCCAAACTGACAGGCTTCACAAACATGCATATTCCCATCGTACTTGAATCTAGGCAGCCCACTAACAATGCCTCTTGCCTGCATATTCTTTAACCTTTGTATATTCACATGTCCAATCCTCTTATGCCACATGTCAATGTCCTGTACCACATTTTGGCTTTTAGAGAACATGGCTGATTTCAACTTAGGAATCCCAGCATCCAGCTTAAACAACCTGCCTTCTTTCTTTCCTTTGGCAATAACTCTACATCCATTTTTGAAATCCTCAACGAAGAAACCATGCTAACGCACCTGTAATCCCTGTTCCATCATTTGACCAACTGAGGCCAAACTTTTTGTAATAGAAGGCACATACAATACATCTGACATAGACTTTGTTTCACCATTGTGCATAACCAATGGTACACTTCCAACTTGTGTAATGGCATGTTGAGTATCATCTCCTGTCTCCACATAGCCTTTCACATCCATAGGCTTCATATGCTCAAACCATTCACCATGACAAGTCATATGGTTTGATGCTCCAGAGTCCATATACCAAGTGTCATCATTTTCAGCATTTGTCATCATAGATCCCACAACATGTTTCATGGCAAACAAGTGATTTGTGCTGCCATCATTACTGCTTGATGCATAATTTCCACCATGTTGTGCATAATGGCCACCATGTTGTGCTCTACCCCCTCTCAAATCATTTTGTTTGCGGAAACACTCACGTGCCCTATGGCCAAATCTCCCACACAAGTAATGGCATTCCACATTTTGCATAGATGTTTGTTGGCCTTGCCAACGTCTTCTACCATGAGGATTACCTCTGCCTCTCTGAGGTGTATATCCATGACCACCTCTAGCACCATATGAAGGCTGAAAATTCTGTTGTGTGGTGATGTGTCCTGCCATCCACGACCATTACCCACGGCCACGTGATGCAAATCTCTCCCTGCCTCTAGATCCTCTTTGTGAGTAGAAAGCCTGATTTCTGCCATTATCATCATGGCTAGTAGATGCATCATGAAAGGAGTCACTGAGTTTGATTTCCTCAATAAGCAAGAGTGAAACCAACTCATCAAAGTCTGGTAAACCTGTACTCCGAACCGAGATAGATGTATCAAAAGATTTATACTCCTTGCCAAGACCACGCAAGGTAATGTCTTCCAAATCATCATTAGGCATGGGGGAATTGATTATTGCCAATGCATCTGCATACTTCTTTTATCTCTTGTACATAATCATGGATGCTCCTATTCTTTTTCACATTATGAATCTGTTGTCTCGCAAACTGAGACTTGCGAGCACTAGTGTCTGTATGCATCCTTGGGATTCTCAGCATCATGTATGTGTATGAGTATGGCATCCGAAATACATATAGATAGATAATGCAACACTTTATATGCTCTTTCTGACCATTGCTTATGAGCTATAACCTATTTTGCTGTGTAGGTTGTCGGGGTAGTTCCGGCTCTAGCTCAGCACCTGTAATGATATTCCAAAAACTCTTTCCCTTCAGAAAACTTTTGATCCTGTACTCAAGGATTTAATATTCACGTGATCACAAGATTTTTGGTGATAATAACACATGTGAACAAGTTATTCACATGTTCTCATGTTACCGTTCACAAAATAACAGGTCACTTGCCATTTGGGAACCCCTTAAAAGCTTGGCTACACATGGGAATAACCTATTCACATTTTCTCATGTTACCATCTTTACATAATAGCAGGTCAGTGGCCACCTAAGAAGATTTTTTATGCCCGACAAAGATAATTTTTTTGGGCCCTTGTGAAAGCTTTGTAAATATAATGTGATCACAAGATTTTTTGTGTTATTAACATATGTTATTAACATGTTCACATGTTCTCGTTTACGTCAGTGAAATCCCTGCCTGTACTTCCATGCCTGGAAGTTCTTCCTATCCAATTTTTCACCCACAATTTATACTGGATTATCCGACATATTTGCTCAATGCAAATGCACCTTTCGCACACGTCCAAATCTGTAAACGAGCCTTCCTCAGCTCAACCACACTCTAATAAGTGTTTCAGTTACTCCAAAGTAGTCAACAAACTCCACTTTTGATGTAGAAAATCAAACTGTATGCATCCAAAATGAACTCGCTTATGTAGTCTAAGATACCCTATTTTGATGCGCTTTCCAAGGCTCCAAATTGCAATGTAGTGGTTCAATCAAGTGTGGATAACTTGCATTGACACCTAAACAACCTCAATGTTGCATATCAACACCATCCAAGATGTGTACATACCAATTTTGTGAAACCCCCTTCTCTGTTTTTAGAAAAACTAGAAAAACCAATAAAACTAGTAGTAAATTTGCTCTAATTTCTTCAATCCTTGTCCAAATTCAGAGACCATGCATATAGCTTAGCAATGATGTCCACTAACTCCATGTAAAAGGAATTAGACCAATTGTTTAAGATCAGAGAGTAATCGATTAATCACACTCTGTTTCATTGATCAATTAATCACACTCTGTTTCATTGAACACAGTAGACAGCCTATTTAATTAGCTCATTTCTAGCTCCATAAGGCATAATTTATCCAACCAATCATGTAACCTCGTTCTCAAGTATATGTACCAACCAATTGCTAAGGGAATTTTGGGATTTATCAAGCACACAAGTGGAATTGTGGCCTCCACTCAGTAAAAATATCAAAAGATGCTCTGTTTCTGCATACCAGGCTGCGCTGCCTACTCCTGAGGGATTTTGGGCTGATTTAATTGTCAATTGATGGCATATATTGATGCTCAACACTCCTATGCAAGTGTACAACCCATCAATGGATTCATTTTTGCCAAAAACTTGCTCTAATTTCATCAAAAATTGACCTCTTTTTCTCTGTTTTGTGAGACCTTCAAAACCAGTGATTTTTAATCACTCAAATGCATCATATTTTCTCCAGCTTGCACATGAGTTGCGAATACATTAATCCTTGTCATATACATGTTTCTTTGCCAAATTTGCATCTATTTCACCATACATCACCGCTTCTAAGCTCCAATGAAACGCTTGTAAAAAACCAAAATTTTCCTTTGCTTTGGGCAACCCTAATTTGCTTTGTTTCTATCTGAATCACCTGCAGTCTGCTCAAGGGTGTTTAGTAGACCTTACCAGGTAGGCCAAGCTCTCAGATCTGAGAGAAATCGGTGTGCTCCAAGCTTCACAGCATCAATGGCAAGCTTCACAGCTTTTCTTCACAGCTTCTTCTCCCTCTTCTCTCACTCACTCATAAACCCTAATAGAGAGCACCAGGCTCTCATACCATGTTGAAAAACAGGTAGAGGGAGAGGAGACAAACACACAAGAGCAAACCCTAATGTATATTGCAAATGCTAACCATAGAGGGAAGCCATCTTCCTTCTCACACAATGCATAATCCATAATACACAAGACACACTATGAGTTGTGTCCACACACATCTAACCCTAGCTAATGTCCACACACTATGACCAGCTGGACGCGGTCATTTATGTCTCACACATGCTCCTACCTAACATGCCAGCACATAGTGCAGCTGGCACACACTGACATCGAGCTTGAATCTCAACATGTATGACTTTTGCCTTTCTTAAAATTTGGAATATTTAAAAGGCCTATGTAAAATATACATACATGTATTTTATTTTTCCCTTTTGCATGTCAATTCTATAACTCAATGTCGTTTTCACCCCTATGTTGAACTCATGTTCTATTTTATGTATTTTTGAGTGACCGCCCCCAGCATGATTCTAGCGTCCTAAGGTACATGATGGGCTGATTAGCATCTTCTTGGGGCCACTTACAAAAGTAGAGATTCCCCAGTAACAATGAAGGCATCTACTATTGCTAGATAGTTACAATGATAAAATAACCATAGACTATATGAGCCCTACATACATGGGTGACTCAGGAAGCTTGGTGAACGCTATGTCCCAACAACTACCCCCTCAATAAGTTTCCTATTATCTAATGGCCCGTTACACCTAGGTACCATGATATGGGTTTAAAAGTAGACTGTTGCCTCCTAGTATAAACAAAGGTATATGTGAGGGCCTACACTATAAGGTAGTCAAAGATGAGGGTCATGATCATTAGGCTTCTTAGAAATCCCAATCATCAGTACTAAAGTTGGCCTCATGTGAGACCTCTTCAAAAAGGAGAGCATTGACTTTGTTCTTCAAGAAACATTTGTCTCCAATGTGGTTAGGTTTACCACAAAAGCAAGAAGCTTTCTTCTTCATGTCATTGTAGCTTTGCTTGGGGTTCTGGAGGAGCTTTTGTTGTTGTTAAACTTATTCTTTATGTAGATTGTCTCATCATGATTGTGAATAAATCTTTGCGCTTCTTGTAACCTCTTATACTCTTCAAGTAGTGCTCTCCACACCATCAAGTCTTAGGTTCTGGTAAGCTTTTCAAGGTAGACACAAAGTGTGAGTATTCTTCATTGGGCATACTTTTCAGAAGTACCTCTATGGCATCCTCTTCATCTACAGGTGCAACTACAAGTTTATAAAACCTATGGTTTTACAGGATAGTATTAAGTATTATTAGGTTTTAAACCTTTACCGAAGATGTCAGGAGTCATGAGTTGAAGAGTCGTGTCATGTTATGTCTCTTGGGATCTTCATGGTAAAGGCGGTTAAGCTTCGAATGCCGTGCGCAAATATGGGAATGTGTGTAGCTATTGGAAAAAACACATATGTTATCTTGGAAGGAGTTTTTTTACTATTTTTACTATTGTGTTATGTCTGACATGTTTGCCTTCAATTGAAAAGATATCAATGTATGCTTAGGAATTACCAATGAATGAAGTGCTGTAAATGTTCACATTGTGCAGAAGAAGACAGAACACTTGAAATGATAGGAGGAATTAATGTAAAGATTATCTAGTACTGAGTTAACCCTTAACACTTTTGGTGACCCTGCGGTATCAAATCTAGGGTCCTTGTTCATGGGAAAGGGACAGGACAACAGGAATTTACAAAAGAACTGTTAAGATGGATGAATGGAGACAAGAGTTCAGTAACTAGGTGACAGAAGAAGAAGAATGTGCCGCGTATGCAGAGAAATTCTTGTAGGAACAATTTCCTTCCTTACCTCTGCAGATGTGGTGAGGTGCATACGAATCTGGGTGTGGAACAAACAAAAGCAATACTTGATGTTTTGTATCAACGTTAGGCAAACATCAACTTCCCACAAAACTTGATGTTTTGCATCAACTTTAATATGCAAAACATCAAGTTTTGTAGAAAAGTTGATGTTTTGCTATTAACTTGATATAAAACATCAAGTTTTATGGAAAAGTTGATGTTTTGCATCAACTCGATGCAAAACATCCACTTTTAGGCTAAAAGTTGACGTTTTGTATTGAGTTGACGCAAAACATCAACTTTTCCACACAACTCGATGTTTTGAATCAAAGTTGATGCAAAACATCAACTCTACCACAAAACATCAACTCTACCACAAAACTTGATGTTTTGCATCAAGTTTCAAATGCTCTGAAAAAGAAGAAAGTTGGAGGATCGGAGGTCGATTTTCACAAACGGCCTATTTTAGAAATTTCGTCCGCGATGTTTTGCAGCAAAGCGAAGCAAATCACTTTGTGATGTCTGTACATCACATCGGAAAATATTTGTGTTGGTACTCAAAATTTGTGGAATAGGTCGTCTTAGCATGCCATCGTGGATGAAATTGCTAAAACAGGCCGTTTGTGAAAATCAACCTCTGATCCTCCAACTTTCTTCTCCGGAGCATGTAAAAATTGATGCAAAATATCAAGTTTTGTGGTAGAGTTGATGTTTTGCATCAACTTTGATGCAAAACATCAAGTTGTGTGGAAAAGTTAATGTTTTACATCAACTCCAAAACATCAACTTTTAGCCTAAAAGTTGATGTTTTGCATCAACTTTGATATTAAACATCAACTTTTAGGGGGCTATTTCTCTTAACTTTGAGAAATATTCTTACGTTTTTATGAGAATTGTTTTTATTTTTATCACCAATAAATCTGTAAAAGCTCATTCCAAATCTAAATAGTAGCCAATAAAATCTTAAAAAAATCTTATAAATCATAGAATTAAAGAAAAAATATGCCTAGGATAAGGTGATATAGATAGAACATAGGTTTAGGGCTAAGGACCTAAAAAACACATATGGTCGTAACCTTTGACTACAAATTTGAGAGGAGGTCATTTACAAAAATGTGTGTCTGTAACCATATAACCTTTGTATCATAAATAATATTGCTACATAGTAGATGCCAAAAATTCATGATAGCAAAAGAGCTAGATGAGATAATCCATGATGACCTGTAATCCATTGGTTTTAATCTAAATGTATAAGGCTCCATTGATTTGGAAAACCACGAGTTGATTAATTCACCGATCCTGATTCTTGTTCTATAATTCAATTTAAAGCTGAAGAATTATAAGCAAATACACGTGGTGGGACCATATATGTTGAGGAGGGGGATGCATGTGAGCGAGGACTCTGTCATGCCTATGTGTAGTAGTATGCTCTCCAGCATAGGGGACCTTGAATCTATTGTCATCGTTCGTGAAATGTCAAAGCTCTTCTTTATCACCATTCCAGAAGCCCTAATCACCTCTCTTTTCTCTTTGTACACAAAGACAATGTCGCGAGTGAAGATTGTATATCTCAGCATCCTTCACATGTCCTCCAAATAATTATAACCAGAGTTCATTCTACACTACCCTTAGCTGTACCATCTCTCAACATCCTTCACATGTACTCTAAATAATTATAACTAGAGCTCATTCCTACACTACTCTTAGATATACCATCACCTACATTCATGATAATGGCTATCTGGATCAAACATCAACACGTGCATACTATGAATTTTTGCCACCACCATATATGTACATGATATAAACTATAATTTTTCCTCCCACCCTTATCCATATTGCATAACAAGAATTTCCTTCATGAAAACAAATGCCTATGTGGGTTGAAATTTACACCCATAGGCTATATGATGTCTGCCTCTAAAATTGTCATGCTGAAAAAATATTTCAATTTTCTACTCTTTTAACATGCTTAGGTTTACTCAGAGCCTCCGTAGTTACCATCTTCTACGTATATATGTATGAATAGAAGTCTGCCTTTGCACACCTATAAGTTGACCTCTTTAAACTCTTAGCATTGGTTGTATATCATGCCCACTTTGTGCTTATAAATAATAGAGTAAATAATTATGTCATGTAAATTGTCAAGGTAAGTATATACTAAAGGCTTTGCTATTTGGATCTAGAAATAGAAGCAAGGATGTTTATAGAGTTTTTCAGAAATTATGGAGCTTATATTGTTGTGTATTCTAATATTTTTTGAGTGCTTGTCAAATAATATGCATAATTATGCATAGTGGTAGAATTTGTTCCAAAGAAAGTCCATTTTAAAAAGTGTCTTGCATTCATGAAATTTATAAAAATAAATTTTTATTTGAAAAAGATTGATATTTCTTTAAGTTATATAAAATCCTATGTCATTTTGTAAGTCAAGTTTATTTTTATGTCATAAACAATAGCAGTTTATAAATCTACAAAGGTCACACATGTTCTCAATCTTTAAAAAAAATAGCAAAATTCATGTAATTTTTAAATTTATACATGGAATTCTAGATGTGTTTTCAAAAAACTATGTTTTTAAGCCATTTTTGAGATTTCACACATTTTGGGAGTGAATCTTTTTAGGTAACCCTCGTCAGTCACGTATTTTGCTCGCAATAGTGTTTTGGCATAAAATGTAGCCATAATGATGTAGCGAGCTTGGGTATGTGGAGCGCGGTAGAACTAATGGGTTATCTCAAAAAGTGAGTGGCCCCATTTAGCAAAAGAATATAAGGACATATGGGAATATAATCTCTACTTTGAGTCACTAAAACTCTTTGGCACACATCACATCTTTTGATGAATTCTACTACATCGCCAAAGAGGTTAGGCCACCACATACCAACCTACAAAATCCTTCGTGCTCTAATTTCTACATCTGGTCTCTATGCATGGGCTTCCTCTTGGATCTCCATGTAATTATACTTATGGATGCAAAGCCTCAAAATGCCAACCTTCCCTTGCCTATACAAGTTAATAGCTATACGAGTATATGAAGCTCCTGCCTTAACCAACTTGTGAGCACGATCAAGAGTGATCTCTTTATCTAAGGACAAACAATTAGATAAAAACAGGCTATCTCATGGCTCCAATCTAGAGCCACACTCTCAATTGAAATAAAGAGGGATTAAGCATGCTCACCATTAGAAACTCAAGAAAATGATCAACCACCACTAAGATCCCTTCCTAACCATGACCGTAAGGGAAAAATCCAACAAAATCAATAACCATCAGGTGATATGCCCTATCACACAATGCATGAAATATAAGAGGGCTTAGTGATCCACAAAGAACACAAAATTGTTGGTGAGAAGGTAGTGTCTAGATTTCTTCATTGCATAGACCATAGCTAAACCTTTCTTCCCCAAGGTGAGTGTGATTAGGAAAAAAAGTATAATACTCATCACCATAGTATTTTGTGTCTTTAAGGATGGCCAAAGAGAGGTTCTCTAATTGAAGTGAGTGTACCTTCTGATCCAAAATAAGATAGAGTCTCTAATTAAAGATAGGTTCTCTAATTGAAGTGAGTGTACCTTCTGATCCAAAATAAGAGGGAAGGGTTTTTTTTGTAGAATTTGGTCCAAATTCTTGTGGTTTGATGAATGTAAAAGAGGTCTTATTCTTTCCCTACTTCTGAAGATAATCATTCAAAAAATACTTCTTTACTTCCTAGGTTTCAAAAATCTAGCCTTGCTGCACCAACAAGAGACTAAAGTTTATTCATTTCCATTAGCCTACTTGGTTGCAAGCTCAGGATTTGGCTTTTGGGTTTCAAGGCAAGATCCTTGGGAAAACAACACACTTCCTTCCTTAGATCCTTTAGCAATACGATCTAGGGCTATTTTGGGCAAAAATGTATAAGGATCCAATTGAATCGACCCTCGAGGTTTCTATAATTGGATCTGGGTTTCTTTCATCAATTGTGGAGTAGCCTTAAACTTGGTTGTTTCATCAATGTTGTTGGGATACTTAGTCAATTTCTTTGTAAGATTAAATGGTTTGGTCCACTTGCATCTTTCAACAACAGCCTTTTGGCCCATATCTAGAATCACATCTCTTGGTACTCCTTTCAATGAAGAAAAAGACATTATTCCCCCCATCATCACTTTCAATGATCACATTGCCTTATTTCTTAGCCCTAGTTGTGTGTTCAATTAAGGGTTTTGAACTCTTATGTTGTTTCCTTTCTTTCCTCTTTTATAACTTAGATCTCCTCATGGTATCCCTAGCTTTGTGTTCAGCTAAGAGCATTTCTTATGTTGTTTCCTTTCTTACTTCTTTTATAACTTGGATCTCGTCATGGAACTATGTGAGACTTTATCACTCTCTTTATTCATTGAGTCTCGGAAAATCTTGGACGTGGTTTGAGCTCATGTGACCACCATTGCATCCATAAAGATTGGTGATATCCTCTCCCTTAAAACACTTAGCATGTTTAATTATGTGGTGGGCCCTTGATCATTCCTAGGAGGAGGTTTGTTAGAACAATATTGGATAATGTAAGTTGTTCCATAGTTCAAACACCACCTTGACAAAGCATAGATGTTTTTGACAACTTTCGTTGAAACTCGGTAGGGAAATTCCCTTTTGGGGTGTGCTCCTCCACAAGTGTAACAAGCTAACGGTTGGCCAAGGGCTATAAAACTCATCTCTCAAACCCTATATAGCTGATTGGTAAGCTCCACCAACATGTGTTATCTTGTAAATGGGAGCCAAATTAAACGTCTGGTTTTGGAAATGGTACAAAATAAGAATGCTATTTGGATGGTATTTTCAGATGCTCAAGTTGTGTTGCAAAAGTGTCCTAGCTTCCATATTCCTCATGGGTGCCACACTAGAGGGGCAATAGGTTGAGGTCCCAAAATGGGAGGAGGTGTGTTTAGACATTTGAGGATTCCTCTTAGCATGCATTGATATGAATAGGGGGCATTGGTTTTCCACTACCCACCCCAAAGTGGAGTGGGGAGTGCAAGAGGTCACATAATTATTAGCAAGGTGAGAGCATGCATACCATGATTTATTGGATTGTAGCAGCAATTTAGGGTATCATGATTAGTATATCTTCTTTAATGTCCACACCATAACCATGTTCAAATGATAGAGGAGAGAAAAAAAACGACATTGGATCCAATTAGCTCCCACACAAGAGGGAGCCTATGCTGCCTCTTGGTGTATTTTTAATCATATTCACTTGAAATAGCTTATGGGGCTCAAAGTAGCTTCCACTTTTACAAATATGTTAACTTCAAAAAAAACTAGCGTGAAAATTTATTTACTCAAAATAGGTGAAATCCTTAATTATATGAATATGTATAACCTTTGTAATAAAATAGAATGTCCACAAAGAAGATTTCATATGTCCAAATAAATATGTCCACTACCAATAAATATGAACACCACTCAAAATGGAATAAATGGCATGCATTACACAAAATCAAGTAATAATATATGGACACTCGAAGTTGAGTGTCTTAAAATCTTCCTAACCACCACTAGCTTACCTTCATTATCCTTGGGGGGTTCACCTCAAAAAAATTTAGTTTACCACGTGAGATCAAAAGGAGGGTATTTTAATTCAAATTTTACCACGTGAGATCAAAAGGAGGGGTATTTTAATTCAAATTTTTGAAAAATTTTAGCAAGATTACAAAAACAGGAGGGGTATTTTAATTCAACTTCAAAAAAAAGTCCATTAGTTCATAAGTAAATAGGAGTAGTTTTATTGGGGGGAAAATTTTAGTTAAGGGGTTTTTTAAATGTCCCTTGAACGCACGTGATACATATGATTTTTTAGAAGTGCACCCCCCGAGTCATTATCCAACCCAATGAATGCATGTGTTGCAAACAATTAAATAATCTATGTGTTGCTCTCCAACATGCCTTCTTGTTATGAACAGTGTGTCTCAGTGATAGCCAATCAAACCAATCATACTCTAGCCTCAATGACTTATGCTCTCATTTTGGAGGAAACCCAAATGGAGGGTTCCAAATCTTCAGCTTCTTTAACACTAGTTCTAGTGGAGCATGCCTATTTTGCTATAGTCAAGGACAAGAAGACCAAGGCTCCTAGGACTTGCTTTTATTGCAAAAAGAAGAGCCACATCATCAAAGAGTGCTTCAAAAGAAAGAAGGATGAAGAGGAGAAAGAGAAGGGAAAGTCCAAGCAACTAGAGAAGAAGAAGGCAAACTTCTCCAATTCATTATTCTAGCAGTTGTTATGTATGACCATTTATATCCCGTGGGGCACATTGTTTCAATCTTAGTGATGTCATAGTGATCTTTATCTTAGTGGTAGATTGGGGACCCAAGCACACGACGCTATGTGGTATGGATGCTTAATCAAGGGAGGGTGTTAGAAGATATGTGATCTAGCATCCATTCTTAGTGTGATTTCCTTAGTGATACCTTAGAGTGTCTTGTTCTAAGGTTAGAAGGTTCATTTACTAGAGTAACTGAGTGTAGGTCTAGTAGATACTTTCCTATGCTTAAAGCATCACCTTTTAGGTGAGTGTGGTGAGAAATCTAAGGGAGGTGGAGATATTCAGGGGCCCTGGGTGCCTTCTTCTCATGAGCCTATATAAATAGGGTCTAATACTCACACTTAATAGCTAACTAGAGAGTTAAGTGGAGAGTGTAATGCCCTTGCTTTGTGTACTTGCTTGGTGATCAATATACTAAGTGGTCCTTTCCAAAAATACTCTCCTCTTTTCATTTTCCACATCTTATGTTTATGTGATGCTTGTGGTGACCTTGATTACAAGTGCTCTATTGCTCATTGGTTACATCTCACTATTATCTAAGTGGTGGCATGTGTTGCTCAAGTGGTGTAAAATTTTCTATGTGATGATTATTCCCATTGCTTGATTCATTCATTCATTAAGCTCACACAATGTATTTTAACATCTCGATGGTTTCTTGAGGTACAACAAAGTAATACTTCAAGATCCCAAGGAATAACATAATATGTCCTTTGCTACTCAATGGTGTATCTTTGCTTACAAATTCTTGCCCTTTGGACTTACCAATGCTCTTGCACATCCCAAGTACTTATGAGCACAACTTTCAAGGATCTCCCTCCAAAAATGCTTAGAAGTGGTCATGGTTGATTTTTATGTGAATTCCTCTCAAAAATAACATTTATATTTCCAAAGGAAAGTCTTTAAGCTTTATTAGATTCTTAACCTAAAAAGTGTCAATTCATGGTGTGCGACAATGTATTTCATGGAGGACACATTGTCTCTAGGAATGGAATATCTATTGATGAGATGAAGATTAAGGTCATTCTTGAGCTTCCAAGACCCCTTAACTTCAAGGGTGTTGAGATATTTCTAGATCATTGTGATTACTACAGAAGATTCATCTTCCTGTATGTTGAGCTGGCATGAGCTCTTTATAGGTTGCTAATTGGTTTTGTGTGGATTGATGAATGTGAGGAATCATTTGAAAAGATAAATAAAGATTTAGCTTTATGTTAATGTCACCCTGACGTGTCGTGGGAAGTTACCAATCCGCTAAGCTCGAGCTATGCTCAAGAGCTCCACCATAGCCGCTTAACATCGCTATCCTCCTGTGCTCCTTGTCACACCAAGGTGGTTGCTAAGCCAATGGGTGGTGCGATGTCTCTCACGAAGATCATGTGGGATCTTTGTTGAAGACTATCCCGATGGTAGCCTAATCACTCAAGCAAGAGGGTGAGAATAAGCAATAGGGTAGTACGAGAGAATAAGTGATTAGCACTACTCACTCTCAAACCCTAACCCTAAGCACACCACACATGCTAGATTAGAGTTGCAAGAAAGATAGAGGGAGAGAGAACACTCTAGTTCTATTACACAAATGGGAGAATGAGTTACAAACAAGAGAAATTGGCTTTTATAGTTCCAAGCCTTTTCCCACTAGGCTGCCCGAGAGTAAGTGACCCGAGGTAGCCTAGTTTGGCCAAACAAATAAGATCCTCTTGTTTGTCCTTCAAATCTCAATACTTGGGAGCATCTTTAGGGTGTTTCCCTCATCAAATGATGGGATTTACAGTATAGTACGGGAACCCATTACATAACTGTGTAGACATAGTTGTCATAGGAATGTGTTAACCAATATGTGGTTAATATACCCCCTTCCTAAACTTGATCACGTCCTCCTAATCGGTAACAAGTTGTCGAGGGACACTGGGAAATGTCACACTTGGTGGGTTCGCTTGTCTCTTCGAAAATGAGAGGGGGTGGGAGAGTTAGTAAGATGGAAAGAAGTTATTAGAGTACTGGCAATTAAGTATCCAGGTAGTCGTATGGGCTCATATGACTTTTCTTTCTTATTTGTGCTGAATAGTACTCTTTTTTTTGGTTTTTTATTTAATGACATGTATCCAAGTGGTAGGTGGCAGCATGAATGAGGGGTTAGCAAAACAACGGTGCTAGTAAGAAATTGGCGAGGGGGAAATTCCAGACAGAAACTCACATGGAAATTTATTGTGCTCTTAGATGTTGTATTGGATAGCGATGTATATGTAGCTTTAGCATCTTCATCAAGACACCATAATGGGTATCTTGGCTCTTGTGGGTGTTGAGTGATTGGAGTGCAGTTTTCTATCTTTTTCTTTTAGTGATTTGTCTTCTTCTGTCTTTGTAGTTCATGGAATTGGGATCTTGTGTTGATAAGAGTGGTTGTTTGTGGCAAGGATCCAAAGATGTTGAGCATAAGAAGAGGTTATGGTAAGGATTGATTAGGTATAAAGAACAATTATTCGGTTGAAGCGAGGGTGATTAAGATGATCCAGATGATGGGTTGTACCATTGACCAAGCTTGTGCGCTCCATGGTCCACCTATCTAAAGATGTACCTGGATGGCTATTGATGCTGAGGCTTTGTGCAGTGTGTGTGCATTAACAGAGCCTTGTGAGAATTGTAGCGTTGTGCATGGGTGGGGGTAAAAGTTGTGTCCGTGGTCCTGATCACTTAGAGATATTCGTAATCACTTAGGTTGTGTGTGCATCGACAGAGCAAGTCCAACAGCATGCCTAGTAATGGTAATGTAGAGCAAGATACTCCCCGATCTTATTTGACCATGCTCTAGGTGCTTGCTTGAAACCATACAAGGCTTTGTGTCACCTACACACAAAATCTAGGTGTGCATCACTCTCATAACCTGGTGGCTACATCATGTAAACTTCTTCTTACAAATCGCCATGCAAAGAAGGCATTCTTTACATCCATTTGATGTAAAGACACGGTTGCCATTCTTGCAATCGGGCTAAATGTCTCTTCATAGTCAATGCCATAAGTCTACGCATAGCCTTTGGCCCACTAATCTTACCTTATACCTACTCACTAAACCATCATCATTATGTGTGACTTTATAAATGCACTTACATCCTATTACCTTCTTTTCCTTAGGCAAAGGCACTAACTCCCATGTTTCATTTTATCCAATGGCTGCCCTCTCCTCATTCATGGCATCTTCCCATTTCTTATTTCCAAGTGCCTGCTTAAAACAAGTGGGCTCTAATTTCTATATTCCTTTAACCTTGTAAGCATAATGATGGGATGTATATCCATCATATCTCAACCTATCAATAGGGTACCTAACCCTCATAGACCTGTGTACACCTGGATCACTAGTGCCCTCAAAACAACCCTCCTCCTTACACCAAGAGTAACCACACATGGAATGCAAAGCTCCTCATCAAGGCTCTATGCAAAGTCGCTAGAGTCACCATCCACATATGAGTGACCTAATAGATCAGGATCAAAAGGTTGATCTACCTTACATGTATACCTACATTTGTCCTCACCTTGCCTCACCATGGGCTAACATTGGATCCACTACTAGAGGACTCTCTAGGTCTATTAAGCACCTATGATTACTGCTCTACATGTGGTGCAAAATCAGCACTTCTTACATCTGCATCTTATGTTGCCTTCACACTGTTGGTGCATACCAGCTACTTATCTCATCAAATACAACATCTCTGCTTACTCACATCTCACGAGTGGTAGGGTAATAACATCTATAACCTTTCTACTCAATAGCATAACCAATAAAGATGCATTTCTCTACCTTTAGATCCAAGTCTGTTCTCACTTCATCGGGAACATGCACATACCAAACACTTTCAAGTGAGACACATCCAGTGTTATGCCTGTAAACTTCTGTTGAGGTATCATACCATGAACAACTACATTGGGTGTCCTTTTCATAATGTACACAGCATTTGCTTACTGATTTTTTCCAAAACGAATGTGGCATATATTCTTTTCAGCCACCATCAAGGCACGCGCCACTTCTGCAAAGTGCCTTTTTATCCTTTCTGCAACACCATTCTATTGCGAAGTGTACCTGCATGTAAACTGTCTCTTGATTCCCTACTTCCTTCTCGACCAAGGCTTTAAATCTCTGAAAGTGAGCAAACACCTCACTTTTCTCCATCATGAAGTAAACCCACACTTTCCTAATGTAACATAATACCTACAACTTGCAATTGTTGTAGTCTTGGTCGGTCCCCATACATCTGAATGTATGACATCTAATGGCCTTGCATTGACATGCTTTTCATGTGGGAAAGCATGTTTGGCTTGCTTACCACACTACTAGCATGCTTCACATACTTTGTCCATACCATCAACCTTACACTTTGCCAAACCTGCAATAATATTTGAGACCTGCATAGACTTCAGTAGTTGTATATTCACATGACCAATGCGCTTGTGCCATATGTCAATATCTACAATGACACCTATTCCAAGTGCAAACATGGCTGCCTTTACTTCAAAGCATGTTCACATCCACAGTAAACATCCTACCATTTTTGTTTACCCTTTGCAACCAAGTGACACTAATATTTGAAGTCTTCCACAAAACATCCTTGAGGATTAAACCTCACTTAGAGATCCTTCTTAATCATCTGTCCAAAAGAAACCAAGTTCTTTGTAATATTTGAAACATGAAGTACATCTACCAAGTACTTCATTTTGCCATTCTACATAGACAGTGGCACTTTACCAACATGCGCAATGGGATGCTCAGTGTCATCACATGTTTCTACATAACCTGGTTTTTTCATTTTTTGCATGTCTTTAAACCACTCAGCTCAACTAGTCATGTGGTTAGAGGCGCCAGAATCCACATACTATGTTACAATATCTTGCGATCCTAACACATCTCCTGTTATGGAATTGAGCATATGCTGCATCACAAACATTTGCTCACTTTTGTCATCACCTCCCTATTTACTAGATGATGCGTACTTACCTTGCTACAACTTTCCACTTTTGATGTCATTCTACTTTTATAGCAGTCCTTTGCCATGTGCCCTGGTTTACCACAATAATAGCACTCGACGCTATTTACATTCTGATTTCTTTGCCAATCACCTTGACCTCTTTGGCTTCCCCTACCTCTAGACTGGCCTCTTCCATCTGTGTATGATTGTTTTTGTGAATCATTTGACTATTGTTGTCCATAATTCTGATTTCCTTGTCAGCCACCCACCACCTTGGCCTCAACCACAACCTCTACCTTTGCATCTATTGAAGTAGAGTAAAAGGCCTGTTCAAATGTATTCTTGATTTATGAAGAAGAGTCCTCACCTAGTGACTTTTCCTCTATTATCAGCATAGACACCAAGTCCCAAAATTCAAGAATATTCTCCTTAACTGCAATGGAGGTCTTCATTAGGAAGTGAATGGGGTCTTCTTGGGCCCTTTAATTTGCCCAAGCCTAATCAAGGTGATTAAGGAATTGCCAAATGGGGAGTTGCCATGTGGACTGAAATGTTGGGTTTGTAAGAGAGGTGTAAGAGTGGTCAAAGGGTGCACTTTTTTCCCCAAAAAGGGAGGAGGCAATTTTATAAATTTCGGACCTCCATAACTTCTACATACAAGCTCCGATTTGAGCGGAGATTATAGATCCGTGATCTATGCATCAAGAGCTTTCCATAGATATGTTACATGATATGGTTTTGTCCGCTAGATTTTAAATTCCATTTTTTCCCCAAAATTCAAATTCGAATAAAGTAGCCGTTTTGAAGCTTCTAATTAGAAAACGTTTCTTCTTAAGAGAAAAGGTTTGACTCCTTAAACTGCCAAATAAAAGGGCCCAGGAAGCCTTCCATTGAGGTCCTAATGGAATGGCTTGTACTCTTTGCCAAGCTCATTCAAACAGACACTCACCAAATCATCATCTTCCACTGATACATTGACGGACCGAAGGGATTCAACAATGCCCTTGATCTTTAAAGCATACTCATTGATAGACATGTTTTTCTTTTCCACAGTATGCAGCTCTTGCTTTAGCTGCAATTTCCTTGCCTTTGTGTAGGTCTGGAACATCTGCATCAACCAAGTTCTTCCATGCAATTGCTAGAGTGTGTCATCCTGTATGTGTCCTATCATCGTGTCTATGATACTAATTGAAAGACAATACATGAATTTCCTTATACCCTGGTTCCAATCCTTCAATGTCTTTATGTCTGCTGGAGTGACATTCTCTTCAGACAACTCAGGAGGCTCGCTATTGTCTCCTTACAGATAGTCCCAAAAATCCTTCACCCATAAAGAAATTGGTCATTCTGAACTTCTAGCCCATGGAAGTTATTTTTTTCTAGCTTCTCTCACTAACAATTTGATTGATTCTGTCAGACATGTTTTCCTGTAACAATCAAAAAACTGTAGTAGACAATTTATGTATGCAACTTGTAACACAATAGTATCTTATGTGATTATTGTAGTAGTACTTCAGCACAACCTGTAGGTCACCATATCTGACCAAAGTACATGTACATACACCCAATGTCAACAATAAATGTGCAAATACTATCTATACTCCCAAAATGCACTGCTGCACTACAATAACCAGATTTCGACCACCACAGACAATTCTCAACTAGAACTTCCCAAAACTATCAAAAATACCTTTGTAATGACAAAACAAAGATCGAGGCACACCCAAAACATGATTTTGGCCATAATAGTTCAGTATAAAAAGTACTATTTAGTACATAGGCACCTCCAATCCTGCTATACGAAGAAATCTCTTCAATCAGAGATGTGTAGCTCATGAAGCGGCCGAGGGGTGTTGTACATAAACCAAGAAGGGAAAGAGATGGTGATGCTCTTACTCATGTACCACTTCCTTGATTACTTGTTCTTGCCTCTTGCTTGCCTCTTTAGCTCTCACATGAACTGGATGTCTCATACCATAAAGAGAATGTGAGGGAGAGAAAGAGCTTGAGTTCCTTGCAAGCAAACACACACACACACACAAGAGAGTGCAAGACAAAAGAGAGAGATGGATGGCTGAATTTTCTTCTATCTTCTTCTCTTCTCTACAACCATATAACTAAAAGATAAAAGTACACACATAAAGGGGAAGTACTCTCCTACAACAACATACAAAATGGTTGGTCTATAGTGTGAACCCAACTATATGAGTTGGGGCTATAACTATACCATAACTCTAGTACTCCAAAGTGGCTATCACATAGCCTGTCATCCACTAGTAGCATATCGACCATAATCTCACCAACTATACCAATGACAGAAGTGCAAAAGCTTTCATCAAAGCGGGTCATCAATGTTTATCGTAGCACTAGTTGAGCTCAATATCTCAACACATTTTTTATTGACAAGGCTTTGAGCTACAAGTAGGTAGTTGGCGCTAAGGACATGCTTTTGATTGTGGCTTTGGGAGCCACATGTGTGTGTTGCCATCATGAAAGCCTTGAGCTGTGAGCATGTTGGTAGGCACCCAACCTCGTCGGCTTCTCTGTGTTGTGTGGGGCTGTCTAGCCTACAATCGTTGGGCCTTGTGTCATAGCTCCTTAGGGAGTTTTTGTGGTAGATGAAAACATGTGGCGATATTGAGGAGCTAGAGGCAAGTGTTGCCTTCATAGTAGCCTTGTGCTTTGAGGAGGTGGTTCGGGACTAGCAAACATTGAAGCTTTGGCTTAGGGTTGATTTTTGTTGGCTCATTTTCTTCTTCCTCTTGGGTTTTGGAGATGGCCATTTTGGGATACAAAGTTTTGTGTAGCCATCGTAGAATCCTTGAGCTGCAAAGGTAAGAGATTGGAGTGCTTGCAATGTGGGTGGTTGAGTATGTAGAGTTGAGGGGGATTGTTGATGAGGCTTGATTGTCATTGTTGGAGGTTGTTGGTAGTGCCCTTTTGACTGGCTTTAGGTTGAAGCATGGGGTGTGGGAACACGAGAGACTACCGGTGATGAGGATGGGACTTGAGGGAGAAGGGTAGTTGAGAGTGAGGGTGTGTGGATGATTTCCTCTTGGGGACACAAGAGAATGGTGACTTGGTTGTTGTGAACTATCATGGTGGCTATTTCTTCTCGCCAACTGATTTGGCAATGGCATCAATCCACTCTTTTCCAATGATAGTCCGGTCTTGGAGTGCTTCTACATCTATGCAATGAAATCTTCACTCTAACTGGTTATTTCCTTTAGAAACTTTAGGAATAAAATACCCAACACTCATTACATGCATTTCATGTGAAATTTGAATGTAAGTGTTTTCTTGTGTAAGTGTGGGTTTTCCAAGAGTTTTACACACCTCCAAGAATATGAGATTGGTGTGAACCATAGAATATATGTGGGCTTGCCACTGTTGTAGACCATTCTCAGTCAAGATTCTAATCCATATTCTTGGTGGGTTTAGTTCTGGTGGTAGTTCAGGGGCAGTGGAAGACTTACCAGTTTTTTTTGGGGGTGAGAGAGTACCCTTTATGGAAGTAGTTGGTGTCAGCATAGAGGATCCGATTCGGTGCAGCCCCCGTCCCAAAGAATCATCGTTACCTTGATCATAGGAAGCGCGAGGGTAGATGTGTTGTCAGCTTAGCTGATTTTACTTGTAGTATTCTTGAACCAGCTTCCTCCAAGGATGACTGCTTCTTTAGTCTCGCTTGTGGAACCAAAAAATACTTACAAGCCAATGGGTTAGAGACAGTATGTACAGTTTGTGAAAAAGACCCAAGGTTTTTTATACGTTGTCCAATCACTAGGCAATTGAATTTTAGCATGGGCACTGCGAAGAGAGAGTTTGCGTAGGGAGACCCATGTTTTCCATGTGGCAACAATTTGTGCCTATCTATGGGAGACAACAAGGCATGTTTTCTTTGCATATTTTTACCAAAGGGGAAATCTAACCATACCCAAAGGGTTTCTAGTTTGTGTTGGGGAGCTACGCTTACACTTAGGGTGTTAAGCAAGGCAAAGGCCCTGTAGGGTTCATCAAGGTACTGGCTGGTTGGGAGCACAAATTGCATGCGGAGTTTGTGATTTGAGAGGGTATCAAGTGTAGTAAGGATTTTCATCCAGTCATGGTTGACTTCGTTATCACATTGATAGAAGTGACTGTGTATGGATTCCACGCGTCATCAAGGGTTTGATGATAAGCATCGCAAAAAACAAAGAGATCGTCGGTCTTGGCGATGGTCATAGAATCTTTGACGAAGGGACCTCTGAACATGGGATGTGTGTGACAGGTATGTAAATTCACTTTGAGAGTGTGATTCCTTTGCGGAGGTAGACATGACTTGTTTCCCAGTCATGGACCATTCGTGTTTATATCATGAAGGATCTTCCCAAGATTCTATGTTTATGAAAGTCCATGACTACAAATGTGAGTTTGAAGGTCATTTCATTGACTCTAATCTTGAGATTTTTTGCTAGGACAAGGGGTCGTGCAGATGCCACGTCCCCGTATAAGGTTTATCAGTAATTGGACGGGATTAAGGGGTGGTTTTCCCTAGGTTTCCCATCATATTCTTGTGAGTATGCTTATGCCAATACTCCCATCTAGGATGCCTCTGGCCATATGTTTGTTTGTAGAAAATGGGTAGGTTTGTGTTTGTGTCATCACCTTCAAAGTAGTGGCCCCAATGCATTTACTTGAATTGTTAGTGTGCCTTTGGGTTGTGAGTTGTGGTCATGGAGTAGCTCAAGATGATGGGGCTCAAATTCATCCAATGAATCTAAGTTAGCTCTCTCCTCCATGAGAGTTCATTCCATAAATTTTGATTTCCTTTTAACAAGGTTCCAATGGGAATTTGGATTCGGGAAGAAAGAAAGGCTGAGAGGCTAGCACCTCATGAGTCTTTGTCAAACTCTGTCATTGTTCACATCGAGTTTTTTGATGTGAACGTTGCATTCAGTATTGGTCACCTATGGAATAGGAAATATTGTAAAATTCTCTCACCCAAATTTTATGAGGGTCCCTGCCTGAGCTCGTGGGGTGCTCGAAACGGTTTGTAATGTGGTGTGCGTTGAGTTGTGCACGCACGGGCATCACACTTCATAGGTTGGTTCCCACCCAAACATATATGTTCAAATTGGACTCAATGGTTGTTCTGCGAGCAACAAGTGGACTCAAAAAGGACTTTATGTCTAGGTTGGTTAGGCACATTCACACACACTTGTTGAACACTCCAATTTGCATTGAGGGGGAATTTTGAGATTGGCAATGCCAAATTGTTGGGGGTGAGAGATGAGTTGGTCAAATGGAGAGATTGTATGCACACACCTACATTGAGGAGGGGTGTTGAAATGTGCAATGTAACTTGAATGGGTTATTTGCTTGAGTATGTGAACACACCCTAGAGGTGCAAGATATTGTGGAAAGATAAGAATGCCAAAAATGCTATTGTGTGAATGGTGAGAGCCACATAACATAATGTGAAACAGGGACTGCCATATGGCATGATGATGTGTAAAGCTGGATAAGGGTAGAAGGCCTATATCATTGTATGGTTCACCAAGAATGTAATAGAGCTATTGTTGAGTGTGCAATCTCTCTCTCTCTCTCTCTCTCTTTAGTCATGGAGTTTCTTGTGTGATTTAATCCACCTTAATTCTTATGCTTAATCGTGTGTCCATCACCATGATCAATCCCATATTAGGATTGTTAACAAGTGTGTGTGTCTCTTCTTCTCTCCCATGTGCAAAAGGGTGTTTGTGAGGAGAGAGCTAACTTAGAGCTCTTCAAGGTAGCCTTCTCCCCCATGTGCCTTCCCATTAACGCTCGTGAGAGGGTGAGAGTGTTTATGAGTAGAGGGCTATTATCTTGAAGCTACCTTGGATCTCTTCAAGCCTTGGGAGTCCCAAGCTCAACATAAAAACTCACATGCTGATAATGGGAGGTGGTCTTCTCAAAAGTACTAGCTTGATCTAATGTGGTTACCTCTTCTCAAAAGTACTAGCTTGCTTTCTCTGAGATGACAGGTAAGCATCCAAGTTCCCCATGACACTTGAGAAAGGTAAGTGCACTCCACCTTATCAGCCTTATGCTAGTGAGTGGTGTATTTCAACTTTCCAGTTAATATTATCTTGTTTAGGCCAACATGTACACTTGGGGTATGCTGCCTTGAGTCCTCAGCTACTCCATAAAATGCATGGCCTTCATTGCGTAGGCTTGTTTGGCTTGGTTTATTCTATGTTACTTGATTATGTCTTCTTTCACTCCCTTCACTTAATGTTGATGTAGCCCAAGTTTGTGGATGTAATGTTGGAAGCCCACTAGCTAACCTTGGGATAAAATAGACTGTGGCCCTAGATCTATAACAATGATGGGGCCAATGTGAAGAGGATGAAGAAAGAGAAAGGATCCATATTGCTGTCCACAAGCATTAGGGAAGATTTGTCAATCCTTTGTTATCCATGTTCTTATGTCATTCTAGGGTGAGAAATTCCCTCTGCTTTTATCGACTCTAGAAGTACACATTATTTTATCGACTCTAGTACACATTATTTTATTTCTGTTGGTTGCTTAAGGAAGTTAATTTTAGATCAAAAGAAAAGAAAATTGATGAGGGTTAAACTCGAAAGAGAAAATATGATTTTCTTATGCCATGCAATAGACATTATAAAGCCTTTTCCAGAGCCAATGTACTTAAGGTTTTACCGAACTTATGTATTTACAATGGTATCCTTGGGATGGTTTGGTTGAAGGCAAAGTAAGTTGATATCAATTGCCATAAGGGTATAGTCTCCTTTTCTGGATCTAAATGGAAATAAGGTTCAAGGCATTATACACTCGGGGGAGGGGGGTCACTCACAAAAAAATGTGCGTGATTTTTAATTTATGAAACAGAAGCATATTTTTAATTTATGAAACCTACAGAAATATATTTACATAAGGGTATGATTTAAAATTTTTTAAATTTTTTTTACATATTCATAAAGAAAAAGGGATATTATATAGATAAAAAAATTCACAGATAAGGGATTTAAAATATAGGCCTTGAACGCACGCAATAGGGGTATTATACATATAGTGACCCCCCCGAGATTATACACAATCTCGTGAGCTACAATTAGTTAACGCTTCCAAGGTGCTTAAGTGACTCGGGAGAGGAAACATGTCATCAACCTCATGACGCTAAATCAGATCAATAAGATGGCCAATGCAAGAAATCCATAATGATTTAGTCAGTCTTTTGACCTTTTTCGTGAGGAACGTATAAAGTTTCCTCCACCCAAAGAAGTAATCCATGAGATTGAGCTTATTCTAGGAGCTCAGTCGATCCCTATGATGGGCATACAAATGTTTTATCCCAAAGGTCCTTGAATTGAAAGAATAGATCACAAAGATGTTGGAACAAGGATTCATTTGGACAAGTGTATCTCATCGGGGTACCCCCATGCTTTTCTAGAGAAATAGGTATCTGACTCCTCCAATTCATGAGATGAACTCTTGGATTGACAACATGGAATCCAAACATCCACCAAAATAAATCTAGAACCTAGAAACTATGAAATCATTATCAAGGAGCAGGACATACCTATGACAACATTCAAGTCAAGGTATGTTCACTATGAGCTTACAGTGATGCCTTTTGGGTTGACAAATACCCTTGCTACCTTTAATAGGTTGATGTCAGAAATCTTTAGGGAGTAGCCATATGACTTTGTCCTAGTATTCTTTGGTGACATTTTATCATATTCAAAGAATGTTGACCATGGGAAGCACTTCTAAAAGGTGCTGAAAATCCCAAGGAAGCATAAGCTCTTTGCCAAAAAGAGAAAATGCAATTTCTTCATTGACCACATTGAATATGTAGGCTTTGTAGTTTCAAAGAATGGAATTAATACCCATCCTAAAAAATACAAGCGATAGTGGAATGGACCAAACCAAAAACAGTTAAAAAAGTTTGGGGATTTCTAGGGTTAAAGGGATGGTAGCAGATCTTCATCAAGGATTATGCCAAGATTATCTCTCCATTAACTACCTTATTGAAGGACACTCCAAGGACACTCCATTCTAGTGGACTTTGCAATGTCAAAGTGCATTGGATAAGCTTAAGGTAGTTTTGCTATCCAATCCTATGCTCAGATTGCCAGAGTTTGGCAAACCCTTTCTGAAGAATTGAACAAGGTGCAAGGATACACTTGCATGAGGATGGATACCTTTACTTTGACGATAGATTGTGCATTCTTGATGTAGCTAATCTTAAGTGAAAGATCTTGAGATCCTGGCAATACCTAAACTTTTGTCCGCGGTGGACACATTGAGTCGTTATTGTTGTGTCTGCTCTGAGCCATGGCAATCTTCGACCAGTCCTACGCTCTAATGAGGTGATAGAGAGCATATTAAGGCTCTTCTTCTTTTCCTTTTCTGGCATGGTTTGCTATGGATTAGTGGGGCGGGAATGAATTATAGAATTGACGGAATTAATCAGCCTTGCCTCATGCTGCAGGAGATAATGCTACTGAAGAATGAGGTGGAAAGGCTGCAACGAGACGACAGGTACACAAGCGGGCCAGATCTTGTAAGTTGACTTGCGAAGATCACTGCTGAGTATCTGATGTCATGCGCAGACAGTGGAATGGCGGATTGGAGGCGGTCAAGCTTCTCTCATACGCTGAGCTCGAGAAACTCGAGGACCAAATGGCGTCAGGGCTAAGAAGCGTCCGTCTAAGAAAGGCAAGATAGGAACACGTCTACAATCTTTGGTAAACGGTGGACAAGCAACTGAGAAATCTCGCCTTAATCTTATGTTGTGCTGCAGGACGAACTAACGTCGGAGCAAATGGAGAGCCTTGTCAGAAAGGTAGATGCTGATAAGTTTGTGGGTTGCATCTTTGATTGGTGTGCCTGCCGGATTCTAATAAGGGTTGTGCGGGTGCGTGATCGGGCAGGAAGAAGAGCTCCTGAGAGAGAACGAGGATTTGCGAAGACAGGTGACGGAACTGCAATTAGCGGGGACTTGTTCTTACAGAGATCAGCTTGAGCGTGGCGGCGTAACAACGTCCTCGCCGGGGGAGATCGAAAGCTCCGACACACTCCAACTCTAGCTCAGGTAAAGTAGACCACTCTGCTTTTTAATCCTTCCGTTTTCTTTTTCTCATCATTCTTTGATCCGCAATTCATCCCCTCAAGCAGCCTCTCAACACCTTCCTCATCGCAAGACGGCACTGCCAACACAGGCGCTCCCATACGCAATGGCAAGTAAAATGAAGGCTCGTTCCATCACCTGATACGCATAACATGGAGCGCGTTTCGCTCCTTTCCTTGACAACTTCGTGAAATACGTTAACGTAATTATGTGTTGGATCTTCGTGAAATACGTTAATGTAATAATGTAACTGTGTGTAAATGTAATAGGCTACATAGAGATTCTTGGTTTGGAAATTGAAGTGTGCCTTGCAAGATGGATTGATGTTTTGTTCTCAAAAGAACTGGACTAATTTCTAGTTGAGGAGGTATGTTCGACGTATGGATGTAGCTTCCACATTGTAGTAAATCTTGCTCCTCGACAGAAACACAACGAAGCCCATAGGCATCACATTCATGGTGATGGATTTTTCAAGCCGCTTGGCCTACAAGTGGTGGGCTGCCCTAGGCCTCCCAACAATTCTTGGTGATTATGCTCACATCAGCACTACCATCCAAGATCATAGACCGTCAGGCCCTTGTGTACGACATGTAACAACACATCATTCATTTTCTCACTTTCAAAATGGTGTGCTTGTCTATTCATGGACATTTTTGTGGCTATCTTGTGGTTTTGGTTATGGATGGAGTGTACTCAACGGGTCATGGATCATCCTCCTCCTCCTCAAGTTTAGGTTCAACTATGTGATCTCTTAAGTTACCATTCATCCAGTATAAACCTTCCATGAAAAACAAGATTCGGAGGCAGAAATACCTTCTCTTGCATTAATGATCCATTCCACATATTTCACAACTATACAGGAGGGAAATAAGGGGTTGTCTTTCCAACTTGTAATTTGGCCTTCAACCAAGGTTCACAACATGCACGCAAGCACTCATATTGTTCCTTGCCAATTTGATAATATTCTACAAGCTTGCGCCATTGATTGAACACCTTCGCTAAGCATTTTGTGTTGAAGATCTTTAGCAATTCCTCTTGTAATACCTTATCTTGCTTCATCATCATTGCCCTCTCTGTAATGTCAAAACAACATTCCTATCTTATTTGGACTTGAATAATACAATGGTTCCATTCTCGATTTCATCCTGGATGCACTCAAGCCCACTAAGCAACTCATATAAGTTATGGTTGACATTCTCTTCACTCAAGCCCACTAAGCAACTCATATAAGTTATGGTTGGCAATCGCCCACCAAGTTTCCTCTCCTTTATTGCCTTCAAAATGTTGATCCACTTCTCATATATGCCGAGAGGATATGTGACCTTGGTCACAAAGTAATTTCTCATGGATACAGTAGCCCCACTGATATCAAATTTTGTGAAAAACAAAAGATATATAAGATACATGCAATCTTAGTACCTTAAAAAAGTTAGAATGAGAATGCCACCACTGTCGTTCTCCCTTAGTAAGAATCCCAATGGCACAAGGAGAGAATGGCACCATTGTCATTCTCCCTTAGTGATGGTTTGGGGAAAGAATGGTAGTGGTGCCACTCTTCCATAATACATTGCTTGAAAGGTAGAATGGTAGTGGTGCCATTCTCCCTTCATACCATTCTTACCAAGGGAGAATGGCATTCTTACTAAGAGAGAATGGCACTGGTGCCATTCTCCCATCCAAACAATGTAGGCAAGGGGAATGGTAGTGATGCCATTCTCCCCTCAAACCATTCTTACTAATAGAGAATGACAGTGGTGCCATTCTCCCCTCATACCATTCTTACCAAGGGAGAATGATATTCTTACTAAGGGAGAATGGCAGTGCTGCCATTCTCCTTTAGCAATGGCACCACTTCCAATTTTCCATCTAAACAATGTAGGCATAGGGAATGCCAGTGGTGCCATTCTCCTTTAGCAATGGCACCACTGCCATTCTCCTTGTCTGCATTGTTTGGATGGGAGAATCGCACCACTGCCATTATCCCTTAGTAAGAATCCCATTCTCCCTTGGGAAGAATGGCACCACTATCATTATCCCTTAGTAATGGTGTGGGGGAAGAATGGTAGTGGTGCCACTCCACGATAAACTTCTTGGAAGGCAGAATAACATTGGTGCCATTATTCCCTCATACCATTTTTACTAAGGGAGAATGGCACTGGTGCCATTATCCCCTCATGCCATTATTACCAAGGGAGAATGGCATTCTTACTATATGAGAGAATGGCAACTGTGCCATTCTCCCATCCAAACAATGTAGGCAAGGGGGAATGGCAGTGGTGCCATTCTCCTTTAGCAATAATGACTGAAGTAGAAAATGGTACCACTTCCATTCTCCCTTAGTAATAATGGTAGTGGTGCCACTCTTCCACAATACATTGCTTCTTGGAAGGAAGAATGGCAATGGTTCCATTCTACCCTCATACCATTCTTACTAGGGAGAATGATAGTGGTGCCATTCTCCCTTACAAATAATGTAGGCAAGGGGAATAGCAGTGGTGTTGTTCTCCTTAAGCAATAATGAATATATATATATAACTTAATTAGAGAATGGTACCACTGCCATTCCCCTTGCTTACATTGGTTGGATGGGAGAATGGCACCACTGCCATTCCCTTGGTAAGAATGGCATGAGGGGAGAATGGCACCACTATTGTTTCTCCTTAGCAAGAATGGTATGAGGGGATAATGGCACCACTACCATTATTCCTCGAATAACAGTGGTGCGACTCCCCTCAAACCATTATTACAAAGGGAAAATAGTAGTGGATCCATCCCCCCTTCATACCATTCTTACATTCATGGGAGAGGAGATCACTTTATAAAAAGGAAAGATATCAAAATATTGATATACCAAGGTTTTTACTTAATCCCAATTTATTCAATCTTTGTGACATTTTACTAGGCCTTGTGGTGGCTTTGGTGGCCCTCCAAATACCATCCATTGTGCTTGAAGATGCTACAAGATGTCCATATAGTCTTGATTCTTCATGATAGTTTGTGATTCTTTGTTGGCCTTAGATGATATCTTGCAACTTGCCTCCACACGAGCGTCCACCACAATGTGAGCCTTTCTTCTTGTATAAAATGCCCTTCTCTTAGCCCACTATTCTCCTCCACAATCCTTCAAGAATCCTTTTGTAGCATAGATAGAATGTTTGCTAGCAAGAATCCAATATTTGTATTCCTTTAGTTTTTCCTTCTTCCCCTCATGCTTAAGCATAGGAGTTTTGGATCCCCTTTCCCCATGGAAAGGCATGAGATATGCACAAGTGTCTAGTGTTTTTGACATCATTGCAAAGCTTTAGAAAAGTTCATTTACGTTAAGTTACTGTTAAAGTCTTGTATATATTTGACTAAGTGCCTGGAAACAATTAAATACAGGAATAATCACCTTGTAATCGAGGCCAAATGGAAAGTATTGACCATACTCCATTAATCTTGTCATGCGTGCATCCTTCTTCTCCAACTTCTTCTGGATTGCTTTAAAATCTACTTCATGTGACGACAATTGATACACAACCATGGCATGCAAAGATCCTACTTCTTACACCCTTTTATCTTCTTGCTCTTTTATTGCCCCTCCTTCCTATGTTGAATCTCCACATGTCCCTAACTTCTGCCTTCCTCATCACCTACCTTCGTACCTTTGTCACCACTAGACTCCCCACGTGTCTCCTCATCCTTCTTAGTCTTCTTTGGTATCTTCTTTGATTTCTTACCCCCTTGACTACATTCTCAAAATTTTTGATAAGTTGATCAATGTTGTATGTATCGGATGTACCACCCTCTACTTGTCATGCTATCTTACTTGGAGGAGTTCATCCTCGCATCTTCATAGCAGGAAGGTTCTAACTGGTATATTGTTCCTCATGGTGCATACACATTTATGCATTGTATATCTAATTTTTCCACAACATCACCTTCTTCTAGTTGACTGACTTGCCCCACATTGATATACTCACCATGTTGATACACACAAATAGGTGAATACGGTGTAGTTTTTGGAGAGCATTGTTGTAAATAAAGGTACCACCCTTTAGGATCTGAAACACCATACACATAAGAAATCTCCCAGGATTTTCTCTTTGCCTTCATCACTGCCTTTGACATATCTATTCAAAAATTAAAAAACATATAAATACTAAGATCATTGTAACACTCATAAATTAAAAAACATTGAAATATAAATAAGATTGAATAGAAGATCTTTGTATAGAAACAAATCCATAGTAATAAGATATTAGACACACATCTCCTAACATATTAGAGACAATTTTTCAAGAAGATAAATCCAAATATGGATGTAACACTTAACCATAGGGAGCATATTCAAAAGTATACTATCATTACAAAATTAAAAATATGAAGTGAGAAAATAACATTAAGATCTTATACTCAATTTGTAAATGTTGAATTGCACTAGTGCCATTCCCCCTTACATTCAAGGAATAATGGTAGTGGTGCCGTTCTGAAGCCTTCCCATCACCTTGAAGGGGAGAATGGCACCATTGCCATTCTCCCTTACATTCAAGGAAAAATGGCAATGGTTCTATTCTCAAGGCCTCTCCTCACCTTGAAGGGGAGACTCGCACCACTGCCATTGTCCCTTACATTGAAAAAAGAATGGCAGTGGTACCATTCTCAAGGCCTCCCATCACCTTGAAGGGGAGAATGACATCACTACCATTCTCCCCTCACTAGGGCCAAAAATGAATAAATAGGGTCGTGTAAGGATTGCAACACATGGGGGTGCTAAGAAGAAATGGAGAAGCTTGCTCAAAACTACAAGAATAGTGTGGGAGGTTTCTCCTTGGATAATCCTCTAGATAGAATTGTTATAATCAAGTCTGCTATTAAAAATAGTGACTTGACTCAAAAGCTCAAGCTCTTGGAGTGTGCCGAGCTTCGAAGGAGGGTAGTGAAGGAAGTTTGCAAATGACTTTTGTGACTTGGTCAAGCCTAATGAGGTGGTGGAGGATTGCAATAAGATTTAAATAAGCAAGAAGGGATATAGAGCCATATCACAGCTACTCATCCAAGGTATGAAGCCTCGTCATCTTCGTGTGTTCGGCTTATCCCAACCACATACCGTAGCAATGGCACAACACCAAAATTTACCTATTCCAAGGTTTATTGGTGAATACAAACACATTGACGATTTATGATTGTAGAGAAGCCAAAGAAAAAGAAATCAACATTCAAGTATGACATGTATAATAACGTATTTATAGATATTAGAAGAGTCCAATTAGCCATGGTGAAGTTTTATCAATGCACAATAGAGGACTATGAGGGTAATCTTATTTTTGTTATCAAGCTTGATAAGACACAGATTCTCAAACATTAAAAAATGGAAAGAATCAGTATAGGATTGATTAACAAAGCTTTAAATTATGCCCAAGTTGAGGGAGACCACCAGTCATTATACAATGCATAGTCAAAGATGGAACTATGGTACCTAGGGGCAGCTAGAGTGCCATTAGGGGAAGGTTGAGGTCTATAGGGGCCCTTTAAGATGCCATGTGATTAAAAGGTTATTAAGAAAAAGAGCCAATCATGTGATGCCATGTATACAAAAATGTTGGGTGATTAAAGGTGGTCAAAAGATTCTCTAGAAGATGCCTTTTTGTACTTTTCATTTCCAAAAAGTGGGGGGGAAGTTTTTGAAATTTTAAACGTCCATAACTTCTACATATGAGCTCAAAATTTGTCGGAGATTACAGATCCAGAATCTACTCGTCGAGCTCTTTCCATAGATATGTCACATGATATAGTTTTGCTCGCTTGATTTCAAATTCAATTTTGGCGGGAAACTTTGAAATTCAAACTTCTAGCCGTTTGAAGAACAAGAAGGTATCTAAAGTCAAAGAAACTTAACGTTTTAACAAAAAGTCATTAAAATCATAATATGGCAGCTTAAAGGGCCCCTATAGACCTCAACCTTCCCCTAATGCAAATGAGAGTCATGATACTCTCTAATGGTTGTTCTAGCACATAGGAATTCCAAGCATCATTGATGTACAGAATAAAGGTGAGAAGTTTGTGATGGATGGGGTAGAAAACTTTATAGTTGAATGGCACATGAGTGTCGACTTAAAAGCATTGAAGTGCATGTATAGGGTGTGTGGTGGTCCTAGATCAACAAACCCATGCCTCTATTTCATGGCAGGCATGAACAGTAGAATGGTACAACCCAACAATGGATTGTACGAAGTCTCCATCTAGAGATAAGACAAAGGAAGTAACTGGTGATAAATACTAAACCAAGGATGAAGGAAAATCAAAGACCAGGAGCAAGGGAAAGTTAACAAAAATAGCTGAAGTCAAGGGTGAACCTTGTATTGTGCCTTAGCATCCCAATTGGGATCCCATACTTCCTATAAATCTAGAGGAGTTTACATTTATACTTTACATGCAGAAATTAGAATACTAGATAAGTTATTAAAGCTTCATCTTGACTATGCTCATTCCATATAAGAGCTATTAGATGCATGTTTAGAGCAGTGTGAGATATTACTCTCTAACATGGGCTTTCATGGTAGACATGTGCAATGTAAAAAGGATGACAAGCAGTGAATTACCACTGGTGATATTTTGGCAGATGTGCAACTTAAAAAGGATGACAAGCAGTCTGGTACCACTAGTGATGTTATGGCAGATGTGCAACTTAAAAAGGATTATAATCAATCAAGTACCAACTCGTGATGTTCTAAAAAATGTGTCAAAATGGGAGGAGACAAAGCTAGGAGGTTCTTGTCAAACTATGAGAACAAACAAGCTACAACAGTATGGGAATGTTGGAAGGCTTTATGCAAGCACACAACTAACCAAGCTAGTGATCCATGGATGACAAAGCTTTGTATGAGAATTTGGACAACAGAGCTTGATATTTTTATAAAACTCTTACATAAGAAAACCACTAAAGGCAATTACGCAAGTCAGTTTGAGATAGCAATCAAGACACTTGTGAAAACAATTGTAGCTTGCTGGGAGGCAATAAGGATATAACCTTCTAGTTAGTAAGAGTTTTTGCTTCATGTAATTTGTGCATTGACTAATTAATATAAAATAAATTGATTATTAATATATTCTTTTTTCTATGTGAAGCATATTTGTTTACACATGGCCCATACTTTGTGAAGAACCAAGGGCCTCTTACTACATGGAGTACTCAAGGCATGTAAAAATCACACTATGGCACACGTGTAAACTATTTTCGTATAACTCAACAGGTGGGAAAACAAAAACAAATGCATTACGAGAGATCTTCAACACATTCTACCAAAGACAAATGCAATGATATAATGTAATTCCTAAAAGCTAGGCTAGTTTATACCACATAAAAATATAGATGCTATTATTAACATCAATATATTATAAACATTCATTGTGCTCAATAAATTGTATCTCTATGCAAGATGGAGAAATTCATGGTGACGCAAAGCTCACAAAATTTTGAAGAAAGTGTTCTCTTTTAAATGAGCAGTAAACACTATATACCAATAATTTCTCTGCCTTAAGACAAATACTATGTAACAAAAAAAAATCAATATAAGTAGAGAAAGACTTCTTTAAAAAAGTCTTCTTTTTTTTCCATTCTTCTTTCTTTTCTCTTGCTCAACGAGATTGCCCTCCTTTTCGAGGTTTTCTTTGGGTAGTCGTTCGCTCTCCTTTTCAGGGTAGCCCTCTTTGGATACTTTTTTAACCTTATCTTCTTCAGGTAGATTGCCTCTATACTTTAGTAATTTTTATCGTTGTTGATAACCTCCAAAGGAATAGGTATTCAAATGAAAAATTGCCTTAGCATAAGCTACATAACACAAAAACTACCCTACCCCTCGATGCCCACAACCCTATTCCATATCCAAATATACATAAAGCTTATATCGTCTCCATCAACATGATCTTTTTTGCGTTATGATTTGTCTTTGAATATCATAAGTATGCTAACAAAAATTTTAAGGCCATTATCATTTGAATATTTTGAATAGTAAATGATCAATACGTTTGGAGGTATCCTTGAAATATATGTTGAGATATCGAGCTCATCTAGTGAGGCGGTGGACACTGATGACCCGCTTGGGAGATAGGCCCCACACTTACACCACTGGCATGGTTGGTGAGATCATGGGTGATATGCAGCCAGTGGGATGACAGGCTGTGTGATAGCCATTCTAAAGACTCGCATAGTTATAGTGCCAGCTCATTTAGTTGGGTTCACACTATAGAGAACCCGTGTAAGTATTGGTTGAGTACCTTTCATATTATGTGTACTCTTATCTTGTATATGGTGTGTTGAGTGTTGAGTGAAGAAGAAGAAGATTTTCAGCCTCTCACCTTGTGTGTTCTCTATTAGGGTTTTGTGAGTGTGTGTGTGCTTGCAAGAGCTCAAGCTCTCTTCCCCCCTGCATCTTTTCATGGTATCAGAGCCTGGTTTGTGCTACGGGCTGAGCTGCAAGCAAGAGAACCACAGGAAGCGGTACGAGGGTAAGAGCTGCAACTACTCTTCCCTATTTGTGTTGGTGACTACACCCTTGTCGGGAGCTCTACGGGAGGCACCAGCAAACGATCTCTGATTAAGGAGCTTTCTTCATGGGAGTAAAGCTATAGGGCAACTATACTGTCCTATTGGATAACATTTTTTGGACTGAAAATGCGTTTCGGGCGCGTCTGGACCTCTGTTTTTTAGAAAGCAAGCGATTTCGAGCACTGCAGGGAAGCCACTGATTCTCTGCAGAACTGCAGGAAGACAGATTGACTGTGCAGACACTATGGGTGCTGCAAAGAGGTCAACAGTTGCCATTGGGTGTATGTATGCATATTGAGGTCACTAGTTGTGACATTTGAGAGTACTGCAGAAAATACAGCAGTTTGTGCAGGATAAACGAGAGTGCTGTTTCTGGTAAAATTGTGTGTTTGGCAAGATGTCAAATGATGGGATAACCCAGATTGTGGGGCTGAGAAGTTTGATAAGAATAACTTCCATGCTCAGAGGTTCAGGTTGACGAATTTCCTGATGGGAAAGGGCTATTGGGACTACATAGAAGGTGAGCATGAAGAGGCACCGAAGATACCGGACTGCTGCAGATGTAAAAGAGTTTAAAGACTGGAACCAAGGAGCCAGAAAGGTTATGTATTAGCTCTCCATTAGTATACAGGACACTATGATTGGGCACATTCAAGATGCCAAGTCCCCCAAGGAGGCGTGGGACACCTTGGTAAAGCTCTATGAAACAAATACCAAGGCACGTAAGATACAGTTGAAGAATGAACTTCATACTATGGAGAAAAAGAGCATGTCTGTGAATGACTATGCGGTGAAGATAAAGGGTATTGTGGAATCCCTTGCATCTATTGGTGTGTCAGTAGATGATGATGATAAGGTGGAAGTCTATCTACGTGGTCTCGGGCCACAATACAAGGCATTCAAGACGTCTATTCAGACTCGGGAAAACATTCCCAACTTTACAGATTTTGTGTCTATGCTGATTATAGAAGAGAAGAGCTTGGGTGAAGACCAACAGTCTTCATAAAACAAAAATAGTTCAGAGCAACAGGCCTTCTACACAAGTTCAGGAAGAGGATGAGGTAGAGGAGGCCGTGGACGCGGTCAAGGAGGTGGCCGAATAGGTAATCAGAATTATGGCCAGCAGCAGTAGCAACAATAATAGTCCCAGAATACACAACAACAACAACAACAACACGCAGGTGGAAGAGGCAAATTCAAAGGTAGGGGAAGTCAAAGAGGCCGTGGAAATTGGCAAAGGCAGTATAATGATGCACGTGAATGCTATTATTGTGGTAAGCCTAGACATGTGCAGGCAGAATGTTATAAGAAGCAGGCTGACATGCAAAATGGGAAAGTGCAGCAAAACAACTATGCATCCTCAAGCAGAAATAATGAGGACAATGAAAGGTTGTTTATTATGCAGCATGTCATGAATGCCATGTTTGAAAATGTTGAAGCAGCACAAAAAGATGATGTGTGGTATGTGGATTCACGTGCTTCGAACCACATGACAAGTCATGGGGAATGGTTCAAGGAGATGAAAAACCCGGAAAGACCAGGTTTTGTGGAAACAAAGGATGACACTGCTTATCCAATTGCCCATGTTGGAGATGTGCCATTGTCTATGCAGGATGGCAAAGTGAAGTACCTTGCAGATGTACTTCACGTTCCAAACATAACAAAGAATCTGGTTTCAGTTGGCCAGATGATTGAGCAGGGTTTGCAGGTTCGGTTTAACCTTGATGGTTGTTATGTTGAAGACTTTAAAGACAAGTGCAGGTTGGTTGCAAAAGGCAACAGAGTGGGCAGAATGTTTACGTTGAATGTAGACATGCCTGAAATAAGTGCTGCGATGTTTGCAAATGGTTTAGGAATTGTTGCAGACACAGACATTTGGCATAAAAGAATTGGACATGTAAATGTGCAGCGAATGAAGTCTATGCAGACAAAAGGAATTGTGACAGGGCTGCCAAAATTTAAAGTGGAAGGTATGCAGAGAATATGTGAAGCATGCCAATTCGGAAAACAAACAAAGCATGTATTTCCACGTAATAGATATGTGACCACAAATGCACTAGATGTTATGCATTCAGATGTATGGGGTCCTACGAAGACCATGTCTATGGGAGGCTGCAGGTATTATGTTACATTCATTGATGACCACACAAGGAAAGTGTGGGTATATTTCATGAAGGAGAAGAGTGAGGTGTTCACTCACTTCCAAAATTTCAGAGTTTTGGTTAAAAGGCAAACAGGGAAATATGTAAAGTGCCTAAGGTCAGATGGAGAGGGAGAGTACTTCTCCAATGAGTTCTCTGAATTTTTGAAGAAGAATGGTATTCGGAGACAGTTTACATGCAGATACACTCCGCAGCAAAATGGAGTTGCTGAGCGAAAAAACAAGCACATTACTGGGATTGCGCGAGCATTGATGGAAGAGAAGAATATGCCGCATAGCTATTGGGTTGAGGCTGTTTCTATAGCAGTATATATCATGAACAGGACTCCAACTGCAGCCATACATGATGTAACTCCAGAGGAGAGGTTTACTGGCAGAAAACCAGATTTGTCTCATCTGAAAGTCTTTGGATGCATTGCATATGTGCATGTGCCAGATGAGCTGAGAACTAAGCTGGATCCGAAAGCTGAAAAATGTGTGTTTATTGGATATTCCCTTGAGCAAAAGGGATACAGGTGTTATAACCCTGCTACACGTGAGTTGAGGATAAGCAGGGATGTTGTATTTGATGAGATGAGCAGCTGGTATGTTGCTGAAAAAGAACCTGTTGGGGCTGATGTGAGTGGAAGTGTGGTTGCACAGAATGCAGGTCAGCAATCACAGTCTTTGAGTGGACCAGGAGAGTCCTCATCTAGTGGGTCTGTGATAGACCATGGAGTGGCAGGCTACGTCATAATACCAGCCCTTCAAATGTGATTACTACATCACGTAAAGGAAAAGAGAAAGTGGTTGAGCCCCTTGGTATGCCTGACATTTCTGCAGGGCATTCTCATGTTGATGGAGAGTCTAGTGACTCAGATATGAGCCTTGATGAGGAGCTTGGGATCCCAGCTATATGAGAACACCTGGTGTAAAGAAGGCTATGGAAGTCATGAATGAGAAGCTGCGAAGTTCTGGGAGAGTGAAAAATCCTATGCAGAGATTTACCTATGATGGTTATGTGGCACATCACTATGCATATATGGCAAAGGTTGTGCAGGTTGCTAAGCCCACATGCATTGATGAGGCTGTTGGAAATGTGTATTGGGAGAAAGCTATGGATGAGAAGATGGATGCACTATATGGAAATGAGACTTGGGATTTAGTGCAATTGCCTAAAGGCAAGAAAGCCATTGGATGCAAGTGGGTGTACAAAGTTAAACATAACAGTGATGGAAGCATAAACAGGTACAAGGCTAGATTGGTAGCCAAAGGGTATGCACAGACATATGGCATTGATTATGAGGAGGAAACTTTCAGCCCAGTTGCCAAGATGGCAACAGTGAGAGTTGTGATAGCAGTGGCTGCGTCAAAGCAATGATCTTTACATCAGATGGATGTAAAGAATGCATTCTTACATGGGGATTTGCAAGAAGAGGTTTATATGTTGCAGCCACCTGGTTATGAGGATGTGGGTCACCCCGAGCATGTTTGCAGGTTGAAAAAAGCCTTGTATGGCTTAAAACAGACACCAAGAGCATGGTCTAACAAGATTTTTAAATATCTTGTCACTATTGGCTTTCATGTAGCCAATACAGATTTCTCGCTGTATATGAGACATGGTGATAGAGGGGTTGTGCTTGTTGTCATCTATGTAGATGACTTGATCATTACGGGGGACCATGATGCAGAGATCTTTGATGTAAAGATCTTGCTTAGACAGAAGTTTGAGATGAAGGATCTGGGGGAGCTCAGATATTTCTTGGGCATTGAGGTGATTAGGTCACCACATGGTATTGGATTACTGCAGAGAGTATGGCTTGGACATGTTGTCCAAGTATGGTATGACAGGCTGTAAGCCTATTTCCGTGCCATTGGATCAGAATGGCAAGTTGAGTGCAGATTCAGGAGAGATCTTGGAGGATCCTACTATGTATAGGCGCATAGTAGGAAGTTTGATCTACATGACGATCATCATACCAGATTTGAGCTATGCTGTTGGGTTGGTGAGTCAGTTTATGCAGGTTCTACGGAAACCGCACTTGGATGCAGTGAGACGCATACTAAGGTATGTGAGGTCTACTTTGCATTGTAGACTATTCTATGAGACTGGGATAGAGATATGTGTACATGGGTACACAGATGCTGATTGGGCTGGTAGTATCTCAGATAGAAGATCTACCAGTGGATTCATGTTTTCTTTGGGGAGTGCTGCTGTGACTTGGAGCAACAAGAAGCAGCCTACGGTTGCTCTATCGAGTACAGAGGCCGAGTACAGAGGAGCTGCTATGGCAACATGTGAGGTAGCTTGGTTGAGAAAGCTACTTGTAGATTTGGGTCTATCAGTGGATAGACAAGTTGTCATTTTCTGTGACAATATTAACAGTATACAGTTGGCCAGGAACCCAGTTTTTCATGCTCGTACGAAGCATATAGAGGTCCACTACCACTTTGTCAGAGAGAAGGTCTTGGCAGGAGACCTTGACCTTGTTTGTGTCAGCATAGAGGATCAGGTAGCTGACATCTTCACCAAAGCATTGGGTACAGAGAAGTTCCGCAGATTCAGGGCTTTGCTTGGTGTACATGAGATGGAGTTGAGCTCGAGGGGGAGTGTTGAGATATCAAGCTCGTCTAGTGAGGCGGTGGACACTGATGACCCGCTTGGGAGATAGGCCCCACACTTACACCACTAGCATGGTTGGTGAGATCATGGGTGATATGCGGCCAGTGGGATGACAGGCTGTGTGACAGCCATTCTAGAGACTGGAATAGTTATAGTGCCAGCTCATTTAGTTGGGTTCACACTATAGAGAACCCGTGTATGTATTGGTTGAGTACCTTTCATATTATGTGTACTCTTATCTTGTATATGGTGTGTTGAGTGTTGAGTGAAGAAGAAGAAGATTTTTAGCCTCTCACCTTGTGTGTTCTCTATTAGGGTTTTGTGAGTGTATGTGTGCTTGCATTAAGAGCTCAAGCTCTCTTCCCCCCTGCATCTTTTCAATATAGTGGCCAAGGGCTGAATCTCTACCAACAAAAGTACATGTATCTCCACCTCAGCCAAGGAACCCATCTTTGTCTATCTCAAAATGCACCATTTCAAGATGTGTTGAAATAGCTATATAAGCTAAAATTTTAAAAAAATATCTAGTTTTTTAGATCTAAAAGAATGGCATAATTTCAGGCATTCACTATAGTCGGAACCCTATGTACGCGTCGTCTCTCCACGTGAAGATACTGTGATGCTAAAGGAGCCTTGCAAGTGATATGAAGGAACCCAAAAGCCCTTTAGAAGTATGACGTAATAAGAACACTCCATTTTCCTTACGCTTTTTGAATTCATGCCGTGTTTCTATTGGTAGGGAAACTAGGGCAACAATGGCTACTAGGAAAATTGGGAGTGGGGGGGCAATTAGGGAAATTGGGAGTGGGAGAACAAGGGTAAATGGGGCAACTAGGGGAATCGGGAGTTGTAGCAATCGGATAAAATTTACGTGGGCGAACAAAAAACAAATTTAAAAAATGACCCCGATATATTTATAAAGCCATGAGGTCCATACAATCCACACGTGAGCCACGCAGTGTACCTCCACACATGCCGCATGTGTGGTTGCACAAAAATTGTGACACACGTGGCTTGCACGTGTCACCAATGGAATATCACCACGTGTCAGTATGACACACATGTGGCCATCAGCATAACTCCATGTGTACGGAGTACACGTGGCCCATACAACCATGTCATCGCCCGAGAGCCTATAAATGAATGAGTCAATTTTATAAAAAAAATTCCCCCCGCATAAAAAGACCTCACGAGTCCTGATTTGCCTCCCTTGCCTTGCTTTTCTTTGGATTACTTTTCCCTATCTTGCCTTGCTTTTGGAAAGACGACACAAGTACAGGCAACCGTTGTGTTGGATTTTCCTTTGCATGCCATCATTCCATCTGGTAAGAGCACTCTATTCTATCAATGTCTAGCATGTTACTTGCATAAATATAGACTTTTATCCACATCAATATAAATATATAGCCCATCATTGAAATGGTGAAAAATGGATCAAATCTAACCAGATGGAAAGACAGCGTGGTTGAGAACAATCAGTCAAGAGTGGATTGTCCTCTACATTCTGTCTTTCCAATAGGTTAGAATTGCTTCATTTTTTACTTTTTCAATGATGGATTCCTTATTTATTGGTATATATTCTTTCTTGTTCTTGCTTTGTAATTGGAAGATAGGATCTTTTGAAAATATGATATGTAGCCACCATAGATGGCTAGACTAAAGAAAACAGCAAGAATGGCTAGCCCAAGTCCAAGTTTGGTTGAGAAAGTAGTAAAGCAAAGTAAAATTGTAGCAATCAGAAGGTGAAGAAAAGGATAAACTAGCATGTGAATGTTCTTAGAGAGATAAGGAGGGACCAAAAGCATATTGAGCTTCTCATACCTAAGCTTACATTCATGAGAGTTATGAGACAGATTTATGATGATTGGAAGCTTGGGATGAGATGGGCCGACAATGCATTATGTGCCCTTCAAGAGGCTATGTTCTATTATAGATTTTGTTATGAAGATTTTGTTATAGATTTTTTTATTGACAGTTACATATGTTCTGCCCATTCTCATAGGGTCACTCTTATGGACAAGGCTATGCACACCTACAGGCTTATAAGATATAGATTAGAAAAGCCACATATGTTCTTCCCATGCTCATAAGGTCACTCTTTTGGACAAGGATAAGCACACCTGCATACTTATAAGATATAGATTAGAAAAACTATTACATCCTATACCATTGAATGTGAATGTGCCTCCAGCTAGGAAACCCAAGGATGCATGAATTAAGATTGAAGACGTTACACATGAAAAGGATACTAGAACTGCAAATCAAGCAAAGGCTAAGAAGGGCAAAGAAAATATATCTTCTGAGGAAGAAAGGAGAATTGAGGAAGAAAGAATAATGGAGGATGAGCTGATGGATCTTGAAGAAAAAAAAATCTTCAAGATTTAAAGAAGGTACCTTGACAACTTGTTGTTTAGGTGAAAGATTTCCATGATGGTTCAGAGTATCTCGATATATCACCTTCATATATGCTGTAGAGAGAAATCAAGAAATAAATGATGTAGTGATCTTGATATCTCTCAAGTAAGCTATCTTTTTGAAGATTTTATTTTTATTATAGTATTTTATGAGGATAAGAAACTAATTTATCTAGTGATATGTTTTTTTGTAGGCTTCTTTGGCCACCCTACCTCCAACGGCCTACTATCCTCTTTTTTTGTTAGACCTTATAGTCTATATTTATGTAAGAGAATCAAGCACCAATTTTAACAGGCTCAAAGAATGGTTGAGGAGATGCAACTTTGAAAAGTTGCAATATGTAATTGTGCCTTATAATGAGAAGTATTCTCTTTTTAATGTATGTCTTATTTAGTTTTAGCTACTTCTTTTTATGCTTCTCTATCAATGATCATTTGCTTCTTTTTATGTTATGTAGGAGCCATTGGAGTTTATTTATAATTGATCTCAAGAAAAGAAAGACATGTTTCTTAAATTCCATGTTTGGTATGCATGGAGAAGGAAAATTGTAAGTCCTAAATTTAAATGGTCATTGTGTTTAGTTATTCATATCGTATTGTATTCATTCATATTGTATTAATCTATGTGATTTGTTATTTTGCAGGGCATATAAGCACATATAATAACCACATTATAAACCATTCATCCTCCACTCCTCGACAATAAAACTCCACATCAATTTTTTTTTTCTTGTATGTTATTAGAGTATCAATGACAACTTTAAAGTTTCTAATAGAGATATTGTCGAGAGTTTTAACAATAACTATCATTGCTATAAGCTCCATTACAAATTGATGAAATCTCATGTTGATGGAGAGTAGTCGCAAATATACGGAGATACATGCAATAAAAATTTCTAGTCGACACATCAAAAAGAGTAGCTATAAGTATTTTCAACAGACATCAAAGAAATTAGTAAAAAACTTATAAATTTATCTTAAACTTTTATATCATACTAATGTTTACTAAGCATTATATCATAATTCTTTGCAATTTACAACTTCATGTTATACAAATACATACATATAGTGGGTGAGAGCAAAGGCAATTATATTAGTGCTCAACAATTGTGTAGATCTTCCCGCAAAGCGAGATTCACCACCACCATCAATCCCACCTAACCCTACAAAGAAGCCATTGAAAAATTAAGGACTTCCCACAATGTCTCCATTGAAATTCCGATCAAAGAAAATGACAAACATGGTGAATAAGGAAAAGGCTTCTTAAAAACAAAGACAATCAAAGAAAACTAAGTCCAAGTAGTGAGAGTCCCAGTGGACGAAGGAATCTTAACCAGCCAAAGCTTCTATGGACACTAACCAGCCAAAGCAAGAGTAGAAATTTATCATTCTTTGTACCAAACAATTTGTATAGATCTATACCATTGTAATATATATATATATATATATATATATGAAATCAATATTGAGTTCAGTTTCTCATTTAACATTAGTCATCTTGTCTTAATAATGTTAAATGTCTGTTTTACAAAATGAATCTACAACACAAGATCTATAGAAAGGTGCAAAATTAGATTGTATTAAGAAAACTTCAAGATTATAGGTGACAGACATTTCATGCAACTAAAAGTATTCTCGAATCTTCTTCCCACCGCCATGATCTCATCTACCTTAAATTTGAAGTCCAATGGTATGGCATCTAATAGAAATTCCAAGGATGTGCGCACATCCCTCAATGTCCATTTTCATTTATAGGGACAACTCTATTGTCATCATCACTCAAGTTGATCATTAGATCATATTGCATAAATATTTCCTCTGAATCCAATGGCATCCAAGTCCCTTTACTCTTTTTTCCATCGTCTTTACTCTAAGATGTTGTACAAGGTTTGTTGAGAGATGTTGTATGCCGTCACCACAGATTCAATGCAAGCATTACATTTTATAATATCACCCCTATGGATGACTTCATTCAATTTCCATTCTACTACGATTGCATTATCCAAGGATATATGTGTAGAAACACACATTGCTTTTGTCCTCTTCATGTTTGCTTCTTGAAAACATGCCACAAATACATGGAGAGGTATAAACCATGATAGCCTAATTCTCTTAGAAATCCTTCGTGCTTTCATAAACTTCTAAATATCTGAGACAATCTTGGATTTAAATGCTAATAGAGTACCTATGTCTAGAAATTCCCAATCTAATGAATTTAGGCTTGGCATAGCCAAACTCTCAAGTCTTCCATAAGCTTTTGGTCTTGTAGGGACAATATACTTAGTGTTGTATAAAAATATATGTTTATTAATGAAAAATGTAGATGGTTGATTGAAAAATAATACTTTCCTAAGATCAGCATGGCAAGGCTTAGAAAGTCCTAGTGAATGACTCCACAAGTTGCCACTTATTGTTTGTTGATGGATTAACATCTATCACATATACAACACATGTAGATAAACCATAGAATCATAAAGAACATTAAAAAAATTAGGAAAAATATCTTACAATGAGCTTGCAATGTTGTGGAATAGAAGGATGTATGTGCATGTCTCTTGTCGTTTACACATGCTGCACCTTTGCCTTCCCATCTTTTGTTATCTTGAATTCCAAGATACGTCCCTTCCAATGGTATTGTACTTAGCCTCTTTTTTCCTTTTTTATCCTATGAGGACCTTTTCACGATGGTTGCATAGACACCCAATTGTTTAATTTAAATTTTATACCTTTCCACATACCCTGATTATCTTTAACATTAGTGTTGCACCTAGTAGCTCAATGGTGGTAGAAGGCATAGGCAACCCACTCCCCACATCGTGAGCACCACCTCACTAATACATGTGTGGAGGTGGCAAACTGTAACCACTAGAGAGCCGTTGTCAACAACAAGAAGATTAAGTGTAAAAGGGAAACTGGTCACTACAGATAGTGACGAAGGATAATGCAGTGTTAGGCAAAATAGAGATAGATGCACAGATAGAAGGAATGTATGAAGGGTGCAGTCATTGTATGCTCTCATTTGATAGTTTGACACTTATGTCATGAAGTTTTCTATATTGATAGTACTCAAGAAATGTTAGTCTATGTTGGGAAATTGCGCTGTATTAGTCTAAAATACTTTTGGAATATAACTAAGAGAAAGCTTGTCATTCAAACGTTGTTCTGAGTTGTTCTCTACATTATGTAGATTAAGTCTACAATGTCTCTGTTCTACTGAACATGTTGTGTATGTATGAGAGAGTGAGTGAGATAGCTAGTTGATAGATGCAGTGAGAACGCATAGTGAGAACTGAGAGAGTGTGAGAGTGAAGGGTTTCTCAGTAGAGTGGTGTTCAGTGTGTCCCCATGACTATTCGAGAGCTAGTGTTCATACTCAAAAACTCTAGTGGGTGGCTGTACATCTCCCAAACAGCATTGCTAACTAGTCTATCACCAAAGATTGTTATCTTGCCATTCTGCCTAAGAGGGAAATTAGTGAGAAACACCTGGCAATCCTACTGGGGAACAATAAACATAACGTTAGGGAAAACCTCTGTTGAGTAGCATTTTGCACCATCAACCAAAGGAAAGTGTAGATCCGCTTAGAACAAGTCTAAGAAGAAACCATGGCATGGAAGGAACCTTTCGGTCAGAGATTCTCACCACACAACTCAACCAGCTTTAGGCATGCTTCATGAATGTTCTTGGATCTAAAGATGGTGGAAAGTAATGCCTTCCAAGAGGTCCTCTAGGAAGCTCACAGCTGGAAGTGCCTCGCACTATTATAATCAAGAAGGTAGTGCTAAAACTTCTACAACCCCACACAAGAAAGAAGAAGTGTCAAAATTCATGCACAACTTGGACCAAGAAAAGGAGGGCCAAGAGCGAGAAGCTAGACACAGTCCAAGTCTGAAAAGTCCAAGAAGGGTGGCGTAGCAAGACTGGGAAGAACAATCACAACAAAACCCTTGGAAAAGGTTCAAGGGAGCCATGGCGTCATTAGCGATATTTCCCGGTGTTCTCGGGAGAAAAAGGGGAAGATGCAGATCTACATGTGAGGAGGTTTGAGCAATACTAGAAAGTGACCAAACCTCGGGATGCGGAAGTGCCAAAGCCGAGTGAAATTCATAAAGATCCTTTCATGATACCTTCAAAGACAGAGCCATGAAATTGGTGTCAAGATATCAAGACAACCATTTCCATACCTATCAGGAGGTCATGACTCCTTTTATGGGAAGACTTTGCAAAATAAAGTCTGCAACTCAACTTTGTGATCAAATGAGAGAGCTTTGACAAGAGGGTATGGATGTGGAAGCTTATGCAACAAAGCTGCTAAGCTTGAGGCACAGAGTGGTGGAACTAACCCTTTATGCAAATTGTTGTTTATTGGTTTGTCTAATGGCTTAAACTGGATATCGATACAGCAGTCAGCACAAAACAAGTGGAAACTGAAGAGGAGTTTGAGGAATTGGTGGAGCTAGCCAAAATGGATGAAAAAAGAAGGCAATAAAGGAGACAAAAGAAGAAGCCCAAGAAGAGTGTCACCACACTGAGAGGACACTCCAGTGGCAGTGAAAAAGAAGAAATACAAAAAGAAGAAAACTGAGAAGGCATAAGCAAGCCCCGAAAAATTGATGCTGTAGGTAAAGTAGCTGATGCAAGAATTGAAAAAGAGCAAGGGCTTAGGTTTTTGTAAGAATTTGTTATGTTCCCAATGCAAGTAGGAAGGTCACCTCAAAAAGCAGGAATGCATTGTGCCACCAACTTGCACCATTTGTAATATGTACAATCATAGTACATGTAATCGTAGGTACAACATGAAAAATAGAGCTCCCATGGTGAACAACATGGAAGGAGCAGAAAGAAGACCCCCAGGAATGAGAAGGTATGGAAATAGAGGCCATAAAAATTATTTAGGAGAGGAGGAAGAAGAAAAAAAGGACAAGCCGATGGTTCTACAACCTTCATGTGCTATTATTGTCAATAGCTTGGACACACCAAAGCAGAATGTGCCATGAAGAAAAAGCATGATGAAGAAAGACAAGAAAAATGGGAAGATAATGAATCTGGTGTAGTATAATAACCCCGCTACATAACCAAAACTCACCTTAAGCCTACAAGAAGGTAATTGTGGACTGGGATCAGCAAGAAAAGGTGAGAATTCAAACTACTAAGGAAATCAAGAGAAGGCAAGGAAAGAAAAAGGAGGATGGCTCACGCGAAATCATTGTGGATTTCTCGGAAACAAGTGGAAGGAAGCATGCAGAGAACCTCAATAAGGAATTCCTGGAAGAAATCCAGAAGAATGCTGACTGGTTACAAACCAATGTAATATCAATGCTGTTGGATAGAGAGGTTCATCGGAGACAAGTGCTGGACTTATGTCCAAGATTCAAGGCCAAAATCTTGATGGTAGGCATAGAGTATTGAGAAAGGAATTAAATAACTCAATAGAGGAAGCAACCCTGGAATGCAGCAATATGCAAGCTGAAGAACCCCCAGTAGTATCCAAAGATGATGAAGTGTCCAAAGTCACAATTCAACTGAACAATATACTCATCAATGATGCAATGCTGGATGGAGGATCCGGAGTGAATGTCATTGTCGAGGAAACTGCATTGGGATTGGGTCTCAAGTGGGAGCCCATTCCATTCAACATAAGAATGGCAGATAATAGGGTAGTAGTACCTAAAGGAATCATCAAGAATGTCCCAATAAAAATCAAACAAGTTGACTTCAAGGACAACATAGTGGTTATTACCACAGAAAACCACACCGAGTCGTCTTACGAGGTGTTATTGGGAAGGCCCTAGTTGAGACATGGCAAGGTGAAGTAGGACTGGGGCAGGAACAGAATCACCATTAGAAAAGGAAAGCAAAAAGTGCATGTTGATCTATCCGATGCAAGTGGATTAGTGAAGCCTACTCAGAGACCAGTCCATGTTGAAACATTCAATATGTTAGAAGGTTTTGATGATGACGATGAAGAGAACAGAATACTCTGTGAACACTCGACCTAGTGCCCTTATACATGTTGAATGTGGATAAAGTAATAAGGCATTATGCAAAAGCAAAGGGTGAAAAGAAGGAGACACCAGGCAATCAAATGAAGAAAGAAGCAGATTCTAAAAAGATAGAGGGCTCAAAATTGAGCAAAACCTTGTAGGAAAAAGCCTCAGAAGAAATCAAATGGGACCACAATATGGAGCAAGAAGAAGAGAAAAGATCTAAGAGATCCGGAACTAGGTTCAAAATCAAAAAGAGAACTAAGAAAACAATGCTACACAAAAGTAAGCCCGAAAAAATTACAAGAGGTAAATCTAGGGGATGAAAAAGAACAAAAGCATGTAAAGATCAGCCTCGAATTGGAAGATGAATTCAAACAGGAGTTGGTATCCTTGCTAAAGGAATACCAAGATGTCTTCACTTGGTCATACGAAGACTTGGAGGGCATTGACCCTAAATTCTTCCAACACAGCATCAACTTGTCAGGACAGCAGAGATACAGAATGAGCCCACATTATGCAAAATAAGTAAAAGAAGAAATTGAGAGATTACTGAGAGTGGGTTTCATAGTGCCAATGTAAAATTCCTCCTAGATATCCTCGATCATGGTAGTCCCCAAAAAGAATATGAAAAATAGAATCTGTGTGGACTACCACAAGCTGAATGCCGCAACTAACTCAGATCCCTTTCCACTCCCATTCACGGACTCTTTATTGGATGACGTAGCTGAAAAGAAAATGTACTCCTTTTTAGATGGCTTCAGCAGATACAATTAGGTGAAGATGGCTCCAGAAGACACAGAGATGACCACATTCATCACCGAATGAGGTGTCTTTGTGGAAACCATTATGATGTTTGGCTTTAAAAATGTACGTGCCACCTTCCTGAGAATGGTGCAGGAGATTTTCTATGGCTATCTGACAGACTTCATGAAAGATTTTGTGGATTATTTTAGCGTGTCCAGAGATAAGTCAGAGCACATCTATCATTAAAGACTATGTTTGCAGAGCACATCTATCATTAAAGGCTATGTTTGCAGAGGTACAGAGATACAAGGATGAAGTTGAATCTGGCCAAGTGTGCATTTACAGTAAAATCTGGAACACTATTAGGACACATTATGTCAGCCCAAGGATTGGCTATAGATCCGACTAAGGTGGAGAATTGGCTATAGATCCGACTAAGGCGGAGGCCATATCCAAAATGTCTGATCCCCAAAACATTAAGCAACTTGAAATATTTCTTAGCAAGGTGAAGTGGCATGCGATATTTTTGAAGTACATATAGATTGCCTTGGTACGAGTAAAATGGTGCGTTTCCAGTACGATGGGCGAGGACCGATAAAGTGGTCCCTTAGTGAAGTGCTAGGACACCTAAGGAGGATCCTAGAGGGTTCTGACCAAGCAATGCACGGGCTCACGGTTGCTAGGACACCCATGCGTACGTCGAGAAAGATTTCAGATGGACTAAAAGGAAAGATTTTTGGGAACCAAATTTTGATACTGGATCTCGTTGGTTGGCTAGGTGGTCTTTAACAGAGAGTCCCAGAGGACACATTTTGTAATACAATGGACTCAAAATTTTGGAAAATGATGATAAAAAAATTTATGATTTCTATTGAAGGATTGTTTTAAAGCTAGTTGAATCTATTATAAATGGCAATTTCATATTGGGTGTATACGTGGTATGCCTACCTTAATTTTTGCATGAATTGTCGGCTAGGGGGCCTGGAAACTCTTTTCCTCGATACCCGGGCAAAAATACAACCAAATCTTTATAAAGGAATCCCACCAATATAGTGGTCGGATGGTTGGCTAACCCATGGGCCAGTTGGATCGGAGGATTCCTGTGAAACAACTAGATACGATTAGTTACATTAATTAAATTAAATCTTGAGAAGACCTTATTTTGTGGGAGGGGATCAGCGAGATTTTGTCTCGTAAATGAGGAAAAAAGCGGTGATCCCATGGACCAAGTTCAAGTCTCTTCTTGATATGACCATGTGACTTCAGGTTTAGTCAGATCAGTTTAACTAGTTAAGACTTTGACTCGTCAGAGTAATTTCCCTGTTAGAAGATTTTTCCATGGTGGAATCGCCCATGCCTTCCAGGCAAGGAGAGTCTTTCCAGGCCGAATCGCCTGGGCTAGCCTCTCGTCCGAACATCCACGAGCGAGGCCCCGAGTGTGGATCCTTGCCCTGTGTGGGAGGCCGATGCCGCTTCTGCCGCCGCCGGAGCCGCGGAGGGGAGATCTCACAGGTTAGCACCCCTAAGAAAGGTTTTGTATTAAATAGTCCATTGGGTGAGAGTTGCGAGCTTACCTTTGAGTTTATTTTTGAGTATTTGGATATGTTGAGATGTCAAGCTCAACATAAGCTCATGGCACTCACCAGGATGACCGTTCGACATTTACATCACTGGCGGGTTTAATAGCTAGCACCGAGATATCTTCACCAAAGATTATACAGCTGGACTATATCAACTAGTCCACACCTACCCACTTCACTTAGCGTGTTCACATTATGGACCACTTGTATATACTCTATCATGTGTGTTAGTCACTTTATCTTCTTTGTTTGTTGTGTGAAGAAGAAGAAGAATTTTCAGCCTCTCACCTAGTGTGTTCTTTTCTAGGGTTTGTGTGAGTGTGTGTGTGCTTGCAAGAGCTCAAGCTCTCTTCTCCCCTACATCTTTTCATGGATAAGCTCTAACATTTGTAGCATTGCCCCTTGGTTCAGTGAGACGAAGTCAAGGGGAAGGCTGAAGCATCGTGGACAAGGCTTTTGTGGGTTAAAAGGGCTCGGTGAACTAAGCTTTTGAGTTCCCATGGGTTGTGTGTGGGCAAGTCTATAGGATTTAGTTGATGAAGAGCAGACTTGCTTGCCCATTGGTTTCCAACCATCTTCATCAATACGATAGCTACTAGCTTGGTTTGTGTGGTGGGCCAACTGGTGAGGGTAATGTCGTGGGATCCAAATGATGGAGTTGCCATCATTGAAACCTTGGGCTGCTAAGAGATGTTTGGGCACCCATTGTTGTGCTGTGTGATGAAGACTCGTGGTGGTTGATGAGGCTTCTTGGTTTTAAAGACAATGTGAGGGAGAGAGATGTTTGGGCACCCATTGTTGTGCTGTGTGATGAAGACTCGTGGTGGTTGATGAGGCTTCTTGGTTTTAAAGACAATGTGAGGGAGAGAGAGAGAGCTTGATTTCCTTGAAAGAAAACACACACACACACACATAAGAGAGTGCACGACATAAGACAGATATGGATGGCTGAATTTTTTTCTATCTTCTTCTCTTCTCTACAACCATTTAACTAAAAGATAAGAGTACATACATAAAGAGGAAGTACTCTCTTAGAGAAACATACATAAAGAGGAAGTACTCTCTTAGAGAAACATACAAAATGGTTGGTCTATATTGTGAACCTAACTATATGAGCTGCCGCTATGACTATGACATAACTCTAGTACTCCAAAGTGGCTGTCACATGGCCTATCATCTACTGGCGGTATATCAATCATAATCTCACCAACTATGCCAGTGGCATAAGTGCCAAAGCTGTCACCTACACGGATCATCAATGTCCACCGTAGCACTAGTTGAGCTCAATCTCTCAACACTCCCCCTCGAGCTCAACTCCACACATTACACTCCAAGTAAGCTCCTAAACTTGTGGAGCTTCTCTGTTGCCGTGAAGATGTCAGCCACCTGATCCTTTGTGCTTACATATACCAGATCTACATCACCTGCTAGAACCTTCTCTCTCACAAAGTGGTAATGCACCCCTCAATGTACTTCATTCTTACATGGTATACTAGGTTACTAGCTAAATCTATGCTACTTATGTTGTCACAATAAATGAGAATTGTCCTATCCACATGAGCTCACTCATATCATCAAGTAGCTTTTGAAACCAAGATACCTCACAAGCTGCTAATAGTAGCACCCCTGTACTGTACCTCTGTACTCGATAAGGCAAATGTTGGCTACTTCTTAGTGCTTCAACTCATAGCATCACTCCCAAACGAGAACATAAAATCACTGGTAGATCTCCTACAACACTACTAGCCCAATCAGCATATGTGTACCCATATAGCTATATCTCTATACCAGCCTCATAGAAAAGTCCATAATCAACTATGGACTTTATATACCCAAGAATCTGTCTAGCTGCATCCAAGTGCAGCTTCCTAGGGGCCTACATAAATTGACTCACAAGTCCAACAACATAACTCAAGTCAAGCCTAGTAATGGTCATGTAGATCAACCTACCCACTATACGCCTGTATATAGTCGTGTCCTCCAAAAGCTTGCATGTATCTATGAAAATCTTTTTGTTCTACTCCAATGGCATCCTGAAATCCTATATGTCAACATCACTATCACTAGTGATAATCAAGTCATCCACATAGATGACTAATATCATGCTCCCTCTATCTATCTTTTTTACATAAAGTGAAAAATTTGCATTGGATATCTGAAATCCAATGGTAGCAAGATACTCCTCGAAATTGTTTGACCATGCTCTGAGTGCTTGCTTCAAACCATACAAGGCCTTGCGTCACCTACACACAAAATTTGGGTGTGCTCACTCTCATAACATGGTGGCTGCATCATGTAAATAGATTCTTGTAAACCACCATGCAAGAAGGCATTATTTACATCCATTTGATGTAAAGACATGGTTGCCATTCTTGCAACTAGGCTAAATGTCTCTTCATAGTCAATACTATAAGTCTACGGATAGCCTTTGTCTCACTAATCTTGCCTTATACCTACTCACTGAACCATCATCATTATGTGTGACTTTATAAATGCACTAACATCCAATTACCTTCTTTTCCTTAGGCACATGCACTAACTCGAATGTTTCATTTTATCCAATGGCTGCCCTCTCCTGTGTACACCTAGATCACTAGTGTCCTAAAAATAGCCCTCCTTCTCCTTACACCAGGAGTAACCGCACATGGAATGCAAAGCTCCTCATCAAGGTTTTGCTCAGAGTCGCTAGAGTCACCATCCACATATGAGTGACCTTCTAACAAATCAGGATCAAAAGGTTGATCTACCTTTTCCTTCCCTCTATGTGATACATGTGTACCTACATTTGTCCTCACCTTCCCTGACCATGGGCTAACATTGGATCCACTACTAGAGGAATCTCTAGGTCCATTAAGCACCTATTATTGCTGCTCTACATGTGGTGCAACATCAACACTTCTTACATATACATCTTATGTTGCCTTCACATTGTTGGTGCATACTAGCTACTCATCTCATCCAAGGCAACATCTCTACTTGCTTGCATCTCACGAGTGGTAGGGTTATAACATCTAGAACCTTTCTGCTCCATAGCATAACCAATAAAAATGCATTTCTCTACCTTTGGATCCAACTTTGTTCTCAATTCATCGGGAACATGCACATATGCAATACACCCAAATACTTTCAAGTGAGACACATCCAATCTTATACCTATAAACTGTTGTTTAGGTGTCATACCATGAAAAACTACAGTGGGTGTCCTTTTCATAATGTACAGAATAGTTGTAACTGCTTTTGCCCAAAACGAATGTGGCATATATTCTTTTCAGCCACATCAAGGCAGGTGCCACTTTTAGAATGTGCCTTTTTTTTCTTTCTGTAACACCATTCTGTTGCGAAGTGTACGTGCATGTAATCTTGATTCCATACTTCCTCATAAAATATTCCCCCCACCATTTGATCTCAGGTATTTTATTTACATGCCTTTTTCCTTCTCGACCAAGACTTTAAATCTCTGAAAGTGAGAAAACACCTCACTTTTCTCTGAAAGTGAGTAAACACCTCACTTTTCTCCTTCACGAAGTAAACCCACACTTTCCTAATGTAACATAATACCCGCAACTTGGAATTGTTGTAGTCTTGGTCGGTCCCCATACATCTTAATGTATGACATCTAATGGCCTTGCACTGACATGCTTTTCATGTGGGAAAGCATGTTTGGCTTGCTTACCATGCTAGCATGCTTCACATACTTTGTCCATACCATCAACCTTACACTTTGGCGAGCCTGCAATAATATTTGGGGCCTGCATAGACTTTAGTCGTTGTACATTCACATGACCAATGTGCTTGTGCCATATGTCAATATCTACAATAGTGCAAACATGGCTGCCTTTACTTCAAGCATGTTCACATCCAAAGTAAACATCCTACCATTTCTATTACCCTTTGCAACCAAGTGACACTGATATTTGAAGTCTTCCACAAAACATCCTTGAGGATTAAACCTCACTTGAAGACCCTTCGCAATCATCTGTCCAAAAGAAACCAGGTTCTTTGTAATATTTGGAACATGAAGTACATCTGCCAAGTACTTCATTTTGCCATTCTCCATAGACATTGGGACTTTACCAACATGCGCAATTGGATGCTCAGTGTCATCACATGTTTTTGTTTTTTCATTTTTAGCATGTCTTTTAAACCACTCAGCTTGACTAGTCATGTAGTTAGAGGCACCAGAATCCACATACTACAGTATCTTGAGATCCTGACACATCTCTTGTTATGGAACTGAGCATGTACTGCATCACAAATAGTTGCTCACTTCTATCATCACCTCCTTGTTTACTAGATGATGCATAGTTACCTTGCTACAACTTTACACTTTTAATGTCATTCTACTTTTAATAGCAGTCATTTGCCATGTGCCCTGGTTTCTAACAAATAATACCACTCTATGCTATTTGCATTCTGATTTCTTTGCCAACCACCTTAGCCTCTTTGGCTTCCCCTCTCTCTAGATTGGTCTCTTCCACCCGTGTATGATTGCTGTTGTGAATTAGTTGACTCAGTGTTGTCTGCATCACAAATAGTTGCTCACTTCTGCCATCACCTCCTTGTTTACTAGATAATGCATAGTTACCTTGCTACAACTTTCCACTTTTAATGTCATTCTACTTTTTATAGCAGTCATTTGCCATGTGCCCTAGTTTCCAACAATAATAGCACTCTATGCTATTTTCATTCTGATTTCTTTGCCAACCACCTTAGCCTCTTTGGCTTCCCCTCTCTCTAGACTGGTCTCTTCCACCCGTGTATGATTGTTGTTGTGAATTAGTCGACTCTTGTTGTCTAGAATTCGGATTTCCTTGTCGGTCACCTTCTTGGCCTCGACCACCTCTACCTTTGCATCTACCTGAAGTAGAGTCCTTACCTAGTGACTTTTCCTCTATTATCAGCATAGACATCAAGTCCCAAAAGTTGGGAATATTCTCCCTGATTACAATGGAGGTCTTGAATGGCTTGTACTCTTTGCCAAGCCGATTCAAACAAACACTTACCAAATCATCATCTTCCACTGATACATTGATGGACCCAAGGGATTCAAAAATGTCCTTGATCTTTAAAGCATACTCATTGATAGACATGTTTTTCTTTTTCACAATATGCAGCTCTTGCTTTAGTTGCAATTTCCTTGCTTTTGTCTTGGTCTAAAACGTCTGCACTAGGTTTTGCCATGGAGTTGCTAGAGTGTTGGCATCATGTATGTCTCCTATCATCGTGTCTGTGATACTAATTGAAAGCTAATACAAGAATTTACTTACACCCTCATTCCAATCCTTCAATGTCTTTATGTCTGCTGGAGTGACATTCTCTTCAGACAACTTAGGAGGCTCGCTATTGTCTCCTTACACATAGTCCCAAAATCCTTTACCCCATAAGGAAATTGGTTATTCTTAACTTCCATCCATGGAAGTCATTCTTTTCTAGCTTCTCACTGATAATTTGATTGATTCTGTGTCAGACATGTTTTCCTATAACAATCAAAAAATTACAATAGACAATTTATGTATGCAACTTTAACACAACAGCATCTTATGTGATTACTGTAGCACTACTTCAGCACAACTTATAGGTCACCATATCTGACGAGAGTACATGTACATACATCCAGTGTCAACAATAAATTTGCAAACACTATCTACACTCCCGAAATGCACTGCTGTAGTGCAATAACCAAATTTCGACCACAGACAGTTCTCAACCAAAACTTCCCAAAAATGTCAAAAATACCTTGTAGTGACAAAACAAAGATTGAGGTGCACCCAAAACATGATTTTTCCCACAACAGTTCAATACAAAGTACTATCTACCACATAGGCACCTCCAATCCTACGAAGAAAGCTCCTCAATCGGAGATGTGTAGCTCCTGAAACTACCGAGGGGTGTTGTACATAAACCAAGAAGGGAAAGAGATGGTGATGCTCCTACTCGTGTACTACTTCCTTTCTTACTTGTTCTTGCCTCTTGCTTGCCTCCTTAGCTCTCACATAAGCTGGAGATCTCATACCATAAGAGAATGTGAGGGAGAGAAAGATCTTGAGATCCTTGCAAGCAAACACACACACACACACAAGAGAGTGCAAGACACAAGAGAGAGATGGATGGCTGAATTTTCTTCTATCTTCTTCTCTTCTCTACAACCACATAACTAAAAGATAAAGGTACATACATAAAGGGAAAGTAATCTCCTACAACAACATACAAAATGGTTGGTCTATAGTGTGAACCCAACTATATGAGTTAGGGCTATAACTATGCCATAACTCTAGTAGTACTTCAAAGTGGCTGTCACACAGCTTGTCATCCACTGGCAGCATATCGACCATAATCTCACCAACTATGCTAGTGGCATAAGTGTGAAAGCTTTCACCCAAGCGAGTCATCAATGTCTATCATAGCACTGGTTGAGCTCGATATCTCAACACATTTTTTATTAACAAGGCTTTGAGCTAAAAGTAGATAGTGGACGCTAAGGAGATGCTTTTGATTGTGGCTTTGGGAGCCACATGTGTGTGTTGCCATCGTGAAAGCCTTGGGCTGTGAGCATGTTGGTAGGCACGCAACGTTGTCGGCTTCTCTGTGTGTGGGGTTGTCTTATTTTCAACCGTTGGGCCTTGTGTTCTAGCTCCTTGGGGAGTTTCTATGGTGGATGAAAACATGTGGCGTTATTGGTGGGGAGCTAAAGGCAAGTGTTGCCTTCATAGTAGCCTTGTGCTTTGAGCAAGTGGTTTGGGACTAGCAAACGTTAAAGCTTTAGCTAAGGATTGATTTTTGTTAGCTTGGTTTTCTTCTTGCTCTTGGATTTTGGAGATGGTCGTTTTGGGATATAGAGTTTTGTGTAGCCATCGTAGAATCCTTGAGCTGCAAAGGTAAGAGATTGGGGTGCCTGCGATGTGGGTGGTTGAGGATGTAGAGTTGAGGGGGATAGTTGATGATGAGGCTTGATTGTCATTGTTGGAGGGTGTCGAAAGTGCCCTTTTGACCGACTTTAGGTTTAGGCATGGGGTGTGGGAACACGGGAGACTATCGGTGATGAGGATGGGACTTGAGGGAGAAGGGTAGTTGTTGAGAGTGAGGGTGTGTGGATGATTTCCTCTTGGGGAAACAAGAGGATGGTGACTTGGTTGTTGTGAACTATCATGGTGGCTGTTTCTTCTCGCCAATTGATTTGGCAGTGGCATCAATCCACTCTTTTCCAATGATAGTCCGGCCTTGGAGTGCTCCTGCATCTATGCAATGAAATCTTCACTCTAACTCGTTATTTCCTATAGAAATTTTAGGAATAAAATACCCAACACTCATTACATGCATTTCATGTGAAATTTGAATGTAAGTGTTTTCTTGTGTAAGTGTGGGTTTTCCAAGAGTTTTACACATCTCCAAGAATATGAGATTGATGTGGACCATAGGATATATTTGGGCTTGCCACCATTGTAGACCATTCTTGGTTGAGATTCAAATCCTTATTCTTGGTGGGTTTAGTTACGGTGGTAGTTCAGGGGCGGTGGAAGACTTACCAGTTTTTGCTGGGGGTGAGAGAGTACCCTTTGTGAAAGTAGTTGGTGTGGGCGTAGAGGATCAGATTTAGTGTAGTCTCTGTCCCAGAGAATCATCGTTACCTTGATCGTAGGAAGCGCGAGGGTAGATGTGTTGTCAGCTTAGTTGATTTACTCGTAGTGTTCTTGACCCAGTTTCCTTCAATTGCTTCTTTAGTATCGCTTGTGGGAACCACAAAAAACTTACAAGCTAATGGGTTAGAGATAGTATATACAGTTTGTGTAAAAGAAACAAAGCTTTTTATATGTTGTCCACTAGGTAATTGAATTTTAGCATGGGCACTCTGAGAGAGGGTTTGCCTAGGGAGACCCATGTTTTCCATCGCAAAAATTTGTGCCTATCTATGGGAGACATCAAGTCATGTTTTCTTTGCATATTGTGCCAAAGGGGAAATCTAACCATACCCAAAGGGTTTCCAGTTTGTGTGTGCTTAAGCCTGGACTCAGGAAGAAACATGTCATCTACCTCGTGAAGCTGAATCAGATCGATAAGAAGTCCAATGCAGGAAATCCATAATGATTTAGTGAGTCTTTTGACCTTTTTCCTGAGAAACTTATAGAGTTTCCTCCACCCAAAGAAGTAATCCATGAGATTGAGCTTATTCTAGGAGCTCAGTCGACCGCTATGATTGGGATACAAATGTTTTATCCCAAAGGTCCTTGAATTGAAAGAATAGATCACATAGATGTTGGAACAAGGATTCATTTGGACAAGTGTATCTCATTGGGGTACCCCATGCTTTTCTAGAGAAATAGGTATTTGACTCCTCCAATTGATGATGATGAACTCTTGGATTGACAACATGGAATCCAAACATCCACCAAAATAAATCTAGAACCTAGAAACTATGAAATCATTGTCAAGGAGCATGACATACCTATGACAACATTCAAGTCAAGGTATGTTCACTATGAGCTTACAGGGATGCCTTTTGGGTTGACAAATACCCTTGCTAAGAAGCGTCAGGGCTAAGAAGCGTCCGTCTAAGGCAAGATACGAACACGTCTACAATCTTTGGTAAATGGTGGACAAGCAACTGAGAAATCTCGCCTTAATCTTATGTTGTTCTGCAGGACGAACTAACGTCGGAGCAAATGGAGAGCCTTGTCAGAAAGGTAGATGCTGATAAGTTTGTGGGTAAGGACTCTAATAAGGGTTGTGCGGGTGCGTGATCGGGCAGGAAGAAGAGCTCCTGAGAGAGAACGAGGATTTGCGAAGACAGGTGACGGAACTGCAATTAGCGGGTACTTGTTCTTACAGAGATCAGCTTGAGCGTGGCGGCGTAACAAAGGCCTCGCCAGAGGAGATCGAAAGCTCCGACACACTCCAGCTCCAGCTCAGGTAAACTAGACAACTCTGCTGTTTAATCCTTCGGTTTTCTTTTTCTCATCAATCTTTGATCCGCAATTCATCCCCTCAAGCACAGCCACCTTCCTCATCCCCAGTCACCGAGACGTCACTGCAAACACAGGCGCTCCCACAGGCAAGTAAAATGAAGGCTCGTTCAATCACCTGATCATGCGTTTCGCCGAATCAATCGTTCACTTGAAATACCTTAATGTACTTATGTGTTAGGTCTTCGTTTCTGGTGATGTGATTTATGGTCTTAGAGTGTACCTTTGAGATCATTACATTACAGCACTTTGAAATGCATTCCTCCATAGGGATAATTTGCTTCTCTTTTTGCTTTCTATACCTCTAAATGTAAAGGGCTACATAGAGATTCTTGGTTTGGAAATTGAAGTGTGCCTTGGAAGATGGATTGATGTTTTGTTATCAAAAGAACCGGACTAATTTCTAGTTGAGGAGGTATGTTCGATGTATGGATGTAGCTTCCACATTGTAGTAAATCTTGCTCCTCGACGGAAACACAACGAAGCCCACAGGCATCACATTCATCGGGGTGATGGATTTTTCAAGAGGCTTGACCTACAAGTGGTGGGCTACCCTAGGCCTCCCAACAATTCTTGGTGATTATGCTCACATCAGCACTACCATCCAAGATCATAGACCGTCATGCCCTTGTACACAACATGTAACAACACATCATTCATTTTCTCACTGTCAAAATGGTGTGCTTGTCTATTCATGGGTACTTTTGGGGCTATCTTGTGGTTTTGTTTATGCATGGAGTGTACTCAATAGGTCATGGATCATCCTCCTCCTCCTCAAGTTTAGGTTCAACTATGTGAGCTCTTAAGTTACCATTCATCCAGTACAAACCTTCCATGGAAAACAAGATTCAGAGGTAGAGATAACTTGTCTTGCATTAATGATCCATTCCACATATTTCACAACTATACAGGAGGGAAATAAGGGGTTGTCTTTCCAACTTGTAATTTGGCCTTCAAACAAGGTTCACAACATGCATGCAAGCACTCATATTATTCCTTGCCAATTTGATAATATTCTGCAAGCTCATGCCATTGATTGAATATCTTCTCTGCATTTTATGTTGAACATCTTTAGCAATTCTTCCTGTAAGACCTTATCTTGCTTCATTGTCATTGCCCTCTCTGTAATGTCAAAACAACATTCCTATCTTTTTTGGACTTGAATAATATAATGGTTCCATTCTCAATTTCATCCTGGATGCACTTGACATTCTCTTCACTCAAGCCCACTAGGCACCTCATATTAGTTATGGTTGGAAATCACCTAGCAGGTTTCCTCTCCTTTATTGCCTTCATAATGTTGATCCACTTCTCATATATGTCGGGAGGATACGTGACCATGTGTGTATCCTTGGTCGCAAAGTAATTTCTCATGGATACACTAGCCACTCATATCAAATTTTTTGAAAAACAAAAGATATATAAGATACATGCAATCTTAATACCTTAAAAACATTAGAAGGAGAATGCCACCACTATCGTTCTCTCTTAGTAAGAGTCCCAATGGCACAAGGAGAGAATGGCACCACTGTCATTCTCCCTTAGTAATGCTTTGGGGGAAGAATGGTAGTGGTGCTACTCTTCCATAATACATTGCTTGGAAGGTAGAATGGGAGTGGTGCCATTCTCCCTTCATACCATTATTACCAAGGGAAAATGGCATTCTTTCTAAGAGAGAATGGCAGTGGTGCCATTCTCCCATCCAAATAATGTAGGCAAGGGGAATGGTAGTGATGCCATTCTCTCCTTAAACCATTCTTACTAACGGAGAATGAGAGTGGTGCCATTCTCCCCTCATACCATTCTTACCAAGGGAGAATGACATTCTTACTAAGGGAGAATAGCAGTGGTGCCATTCTCCCATCCAATTAATGTAGGCATAGGGAATGGCAATGGTGCCATTCTCCTTTAGCAATGGCACCCCTGCCATTCTCCCATCTAAACAATGTAGGCATAGGGAATGGCAGTGGTGCCATTCTCCTTTAGCAATGGCACCACTATCATTCCCCTTGCCTACATTGTTTGGATGGGAGAATGGCACCACTACCATTATCCCTTTGTGAGAATGCCATTCTCCCTTCGAAAGAATGGTATGAGGGGAGAATGGCACCACTGCCATTATCCCTTAGTAAGAATCCCATTCTCCCTTGGGAAGAATGGCATGAGGGGAGAATGGTGCACCACTATCACTATCCCCTTAGAAATGTTTTGGGGAAAGAATGGCAGTGGTGTCACTCTTCCACGATACATTTCTTGGCAGGTAGAATAACATTGGTGCCATTATTCCCTCATGCCATTCTTACCAAGGGAGAATGCCATTCTTACTAAGAGAGAATGGCAGTGGTGCCATTCTCCCATCCAAACAATGTAGGCAAGAGGGAATGGTAGTGGTGCCATTCACCTTCACAAGGAAAAGCGATCGTAGGCGAGTTTATAGACACGTTTTGATAACGTGGTTTAAAATGTTACGGGCGTGCTTATAAGAGCATCTAAAAGCGTATCTATACACAGGTCTATAGGTGCATCTATATGCACATCTATAGGCATGTTTATAGACGCATCTATATCATTATAGACGTGCATATAGACGCACCTATAGACGTGCATATAGACGTACTCTAGAATTAACAACAATTTCTAGAGAGTTGCCTGTGCAGATATACAGTTGCATTTTTTGCATAGGTAGCTCTCTGATTTAAGGTACAAAAACAAATCCCCAGCACGTAAGGGTGCAATAATAATAGAAGAAAGAGAGGAAAGATAGAAAATCACTTACCTCTTTTTTGTGATGTTGAAAGAGAGGATTAGAGGATCTACAAAACCAACAAAAGGGTGAGGAAAGGATTAGTAATGCATGCATACAAAAGCTTATGCAAGCTATGCTAAATCTTATGCAAGCCTTATGCAAACTATGCCGCTATGCAAGCCTTATGCAAGCTATGCTAAAGCTTATGCATAAAGCATGCATGAGGTCTTATGCATAAAGCTATACATGAAGTTTAAGCATAATGCTTTATGGCATAAAGCATTATGCATAAGGCCTATGCATAAAGCATGCATGAGGTCTTATGCATAAAGCCTATGTATAAATCTATGCATGAGGCCTTATGCATAAAGCTATACATGAAGTTTATGCATATAAAGCACTATGCAAGCCATGCTAGCCTAAACTAAACCATACCTAGACACTATGCATTAAGCATGCATGCATAGAGCTTAATGCTGCATACATAGATTAAGCTCTATTCATGCATAAATCTCTATGCATAGAGCTTAATGCATGCATAGAGCATGCTTAGAGCTTAATGCATGCATAGAGCTTAATCTATGCATAGATCTCTATGCATTATGAATGCATGCATAGAGCTTAATCTATGCATTAAGCTCTACAAATAGAGCTTAATACATAGATTAAGCTCTATGATTAGATCTCTATTCATAGATTAAGCTCTATGCGTAGAGGACCTACAAAACAAAATCCCTCTTTTTGGTAGATAAAAATAGAGGAAAGAGAGGATAAAAAGATAGGAAAGCACTTAACTCTTTTTCGTGATGTTGAAAGAGAAGATTAGAAAACCTACAAAACCAACAAAAGGGTGAGAAAAAGATTAGTAATGCATACATACAAAAGCCCTAAGAACCTAATGCATGCATACATACAAAATCAAAAAGATTAAGCTCTATGCGTAGAGCTTAATGCATGCATAGAGCTCTATGCATAGATACAAAAGCTTATGCAAGATATGCCGCTATGCAAGCCTTATGCAAACTACGCCGCTATGCAAGCTATGCTAAAGCTTATGCATAAAGCATGCATGAGGCCTTATGCATAAAGCTTTAAGCATAATGCTTTATGCATGAGCCCTTATGCATAATAAAGATTTAAGCATAATCCTTTATGCATAAGGCCTTATGCATAAAGCATTATGCATAAGGCTTATGCATAAAGCACTATGCATAAGGCCTTAAGCATAAAACTATGCATGAGGCCTTATGCATAAATCATGCATGAGGCCTTATGTATAAAGGGAGTACAACTATACTATTAGGGGAATATCAGAGGGTAGCTACTGTTAGAAGACACGTCGTTCTTGTACAACTGTACCTTCTCCAGTGTCTATAGGCATATGTCCATACGTCTAGAGATGTACAACTGTACCTTCTCCAAGTGAACATCCGTGAACGTTCATACCTTCTCTGAGCATATGCCCATTCCTTAGAATAATCCACAGTCGTACCCTTCCAACTTGTGAACGCCCGTACCTCTTCTAGCATACGCCCGTTCCCCTCCAGACCCACAATCATACAAAATTTAACGTATGGTTGCACCTCCCATCTAAGCCTATACCTTCACACACATACAGCCATAACTTAAAAAAACAGTTGTCACACGAGCTTGATCATGTGTTGTCATTTGTTACATTCATGCACCTACACTCAGGGAAATTGGTGCAAAATAATCCTTTGTTTGACAATGTCGAGCCATCAACAAATGCAAAATCACTTGTTAGATATGATCCTTCGGTCAACATAGAGTGGAGAGAAATGGTGTTAGTCCTTGACAGCATAGCAAAAGTGAAGAGCATCTCCCAGCATGAGATGCACTACCCCTAACCTCCTAGAGGCAGGAGTGATTGCCTAGTGCATGGAAAAACCACCGATTCTCGAGCAAGACCTAGGATCCCCTACGCATTTGCAAATGAGTCTTATCTTGAGACTAAGAAACTTTATCTTGGGAAACACACAATCAAAAGAGCCTCATCCATGGACACAGGCATGGAACATGAGTCGGAGAGAACTACCACACCCCACCACTAGACCCTAGACTGAAGGTGGGGTGGAGCCCCAATAACCTAATCTAGACTAATCCATTTGTCTGGGGAGCCATACGAGCTACTAAAAAATATAATTCTACCAAGACCATAGACCAGCACCAAACCTAGTGAAGAAGCCAACTCACCAAGGTACAGAGACCTCTTGTCAGAAAGGGAAAGAGCCTACCCCACGAACATTTCAGCCAGCACACATCACCTATGTACAACCCCTACCCGCCTCGTGGGATGTATCTTAGATACCATGTGGATCCCTAAAAAGCACACATTGGCCCACAACTTAGGCAAGGACCACAGATGGGATACTATCCTCCTCCAGTCCTAGCTCCCCCACCCATCATACCCCAACCTACACCAGCACCAGCCATGGCAGGACGGATATTGGAAACATTGAGGATAGCCATGGAAATAGGGAGGGGGTAGCTTCAAGAATTTCACCCCCAACACTTGCTCAACCCATGCAAGGGCCAAGATGGGAGAGAAATAAACTTTCCAACATTTCTAAACTGATCACTAAGTTTGATGGGATTAGAGATCCTATACCCCATCTGGAAATGTTCAACCAGATTTGTGAGGCATTTGGACATGTGGATGATCAAGTTAAGGTGAGTACCTTTAGCCTCATTGTGGATGGAAAATTAAGAGAGTGAAAGGTGGAAGATAAGGCTACCTTGGGTGCCTTGAAAGAGGCTTTCAAAGTGGGATATTCAAGACATTGAACTCAATGGAGTCCAATCGAACAATTACACAATGTAAGACTGAAGGATGGAGAATCCATCTAGGATTATATCAACTGGGTGAGATATCTCCATTCTCATCATAACGGTAGAGATAAGTTCTCTCATGAAAGACTGAGCAAGCAATTCCTAGAGGGCCTCAAAGATGTAGCCCACACCTCCCTATACGCTCTCTCACGAAAGACTAATCGGGCGATTCCTAGAGGGCCTACACAACTACCTGTGCGCTCTAGCCCACACCTCCTTTGATTGATACAAGACTGCCATGGAATGCGAGGATAATTTCAAGGGAACTCATTCCCGTGATTTGCATAAAGGCATTTTTGAAGCATCCTTCAAAACTACTAGCATGAAATCTGAAGGAAAAGGAAAAAAATCCTCTTCAAGACAATAAGTGGAGCAATTAGTGGCTGCACTAATGGAGCAAATGACCCAACATTGGAGAACGAGCCAAGGTTTTGACCAAGTTAAGCAACCCCATCTTTACCTAAACACTACAACACATCGGGGGAACATCAGCATTTTCTAGCAGCGTTTCAACAGTGCTTTTTTTGTCAGGATGTCAGGGATTACGTTCGCACTACGCAATGAAATTCCACTATTTTTGCAACGAAATTTTGCTGCCCAGTAGCGCTTTTAGTAGAGAAATTTTACTGCTATACTGTGATTTTGCTGTGCTGAACAAAGAGGGTAGCAGCGAAATTATGTTGTTATTTTTGTTGCAAGAAATTCTAGAGAGTTGTTGGATGCTGAATTCCGAAAATACATCACATGCACAGAGAAAATGATATATAGTTTTAAAAAATCATCCCCCATTAAAATCCTTGGAGCCATGTTTTGAGAAAAAAAAAAGATAGTTGAAAACTTTTGAGAAGTGAAACAATGTCAAGATCATGAATCTATCCCATCTTGTAATAAATCCATATGTGTTGCTTCATCAATGTCTATATCCAATGGAAGCTCAATGAAAAGATGGGGTTCCATATCAATATCAATATCACTATCATGATCCAATAAAGCATTGTCATGATTAATAGGTGACTCATCATCTTCTTCCGATTGATGTTCCTCATGTTCTTCATCGGCCCCGTCCAAAATGTTTTCTTCATCATCTTCTTCCAACGAGACAATTTGAGGTAGTACTTGCTGCATCAACCATCCCTCTGCCATGCTTGCTTCTGGCCTTGCTCTTTGTCTCACAAAGTCCTTCAAGGTTTTCATGAACCTTTTAAGAAAAAACATCTATCCAATATGAACAACGCCACACAACGCCACTTCATCAACCAAATGCACCACAAGATGCAATTGGCTATAGTGATAATGTTTCTAGGAAAGTTGTCCTCAATCATACACACTGCCTCAATAGCATTGAGATGAGCCATCTCAATGGATATAGGATCTGTCTCCTTTAAGAATATATACCTACATACATAGCAATTATGTGTACTATTTACCAATACATAACTTGTGAGCGCATAAGAATTCCAAATAAGAAATATAACTTAGTGAATTGAAGAGAAGATTCATACCTCACCAAGCTTCCCATTTTGTAAATAGCCTCTCTCACCTTCTTGTCTCCACAACCGACTATAGCAATTGGAAGAATAAACTATGCATAAAAAAAACTATCTCAAAACCTTTCGGGAAACTTTATCACCTTGCAAATCATCCCTATAGAGGCTCTCACCACATTGTAGACATTGTGTTGCATCTTTATTAACCCCTCTAAATAGCATGCAATCATTGGGACATGCATGTATTATTGTGTAATCCATACCTAGCATAGAGAGCATTTTACGACACCCATCTCGTGAGTTCGGTAATAGATTTTGAGGGGGAAGAATCTTCTTGAGAAGCCTACAACATAGGGTAAGAAATCTTATGTCAGAATATTAGCAAGGAGAGTATATAGAACATGAAATATTTTCAAAAGAAAGAGACGGTCTTACCGAAGAAGACTTGTGACACTTGCATCACTCCATCCATAAGTTGTTTTGCAAGTTCAATAGCTCCATGTTTGCTTGCAGTGTGGAGTACAAATATCTCTCATCATACAAAGGTGTTCTTGCCTCTCTATGCAAGGTTTCCTCCTCTTGTGACATTGGAGCTTGCTCCACTATCATGTATGACCTCCCGTCCAAAGAAGTCATTCACCATATCATTCATGATGAGATTCTATTCCTTCTCGTGTGACAATGGTGGAGGCACCTCATTCATTGGTTGGGGAAGATGAGTCTTAGTCATGCTTTCCATATGAGGCCTTTCCACCTTCCGCACTCTACCCAATGTCACCGAATGGTGTGGCATGTTACCTAGGACTCTCCTATGGTTCTCCTCTATGTCATCATCCGCACTTGGTTGTGGCACTACCTCATGAAGACCATATGTTCAGACGCTCAATTATTATACGATGTTGTTGTATATATTGGCCCTTGCATCGATCACACACACATCAATTTCTCTCTCTCAACCATGCCTCCAATCTAACTTCCAGCCCTTGATGATCCCTGTCAAACATGTTTAACCAGGCCAAAACTTATTTAGGGTTCATACAAAACACACAACATCCAATACTGCAAATAGAAATTTACCCAGTTTTTTCCAATAGTATTGTAGTAAGCCCCTTCTTTGTGTTTTTATCCTATGAGGATTTTTTCCATGATGGTTGCATAGTCACCCAATCGTTTAATTTGAAGTTTATACCTTTCCACACACCCTGATCATCTTTAACACTACGAAGGATGCATGATGAAATGGCATTAGGAGTGCACCTCAAGTTAGATTGTTAGATGATGAATAGAGGAAAGGATGATGCAAAAAGATGACGAGAAAGTGGTGCAATCACAGTAGACTAGGGAATTTCAAATGCATTTACTCATTTTGGGGGGAAATGAAATTTTATTTTTTATTTTTTGAAGTACACCATTTGGAATCCACTAAAGTGAAGTTGAAATAGCTGCACCGTATTACATTAAAGTGGTGATAACCTACTAAAATACCCAAAACTAGTGAAGTTAGTGAAAAGTGGACGACACCCAATGACATATTTATGGTTGAATCTGATGCGAGTGATTAAAATGTGACCCTTTCTTAGCATTTTTAGCCCTAATGTGGAAAACATTAGCCGATAGATCATAGAATCTGAAGAGCTCTTAGCCACATACCAAGTTATTTCTTACATCCAAGGTCTCTTTTCAATTACCGACATCATGAAAAACAAGATACACTTAATTTCCATGGGCTTACAGAAAAAATTACATTCATAAGGTGGTTAAAGAATTGAAAATTTATATTATATTTATCCAAAAGGGTACCTAAAATAATTAGAGAGAGGTTTCATTTTAAAATTCAAAATTCATTACTAAGTGGTTTTGAAAATACATCTTCAATGCAAATAGTGTGCAAGGTTTTCATTTGATGACTCCCCCCCATACAATAACCCCCCTCCCCTTTTCTCAAGGATATGTGTGTGTAAGTGGTACTAGACACATTTACTATAAGAGATGTTCATAAAGACACAAGGGGTGTGGTTGAGGGTGGGTGTGTGTGCAAACGTACAAGAAAATGTGGGATAGGATAGCAACCATAGAGCTTTGTTGGGAAACTTTATAAAGGAGGATGACATAAGGATAGAAATGGAAAGTAGCATAGGCACGTCTAGCTCAAATCCCAATGGTGAAAACATGCCATCATTGTATTAAATTTGGTTTAGCAGTCTTCTAGATGTTGTAGGTTTTGGTAAAATGAATGATGTCCAAATACCCAATAAGTGGGATAATTATGGTCATGCGTGTAGCTTTAACAATTCAAAAAGGTAAATTTGAACCAAAATATCAAATATTAAAAAATAACTTATAAACAATGAATCTACTAAATGTAAAGATAATGCATCCACCACTAGAACACGATCGAAATTGAATCCAAGGGGGCTGAGCCTGCCTTCCCCTAGAGCGACTTACCAATAGAGCTCTTATGTTTTCGTAATTGTAAACTATTTGTACTATTGCCAAGCTCTAATTTGAATTGCAAATACTAAAATTTGACACTTCAAATTATATGATGTTGTCCCTAGGGCGGTAGCCTAGTGGATAAGACTTTGGACTTTCTACTAGAGTTTCAGGGTTGAAATCCTCTTGGGGACATCACATACTAAACGTGTGTTTGCATGCAGGTGGACACGTAGGGGCCAAGTTTGATTTTTGGCGCATACCCTTACCCTTCAAAATTGACTGGTTTAGTAAAATATAGCAAGTTTTTCTTTAGTGCAAAATATGACAAGCACTTTAAAAAATCCCAAGTATTATATAGCCAAAATGTTAAAAAACAAGCATGATGCCCATCGGGATGCAACTATGACGTAGGCTGCCATTCGCACACCTTAAGCCATCACCATTCAATAGTCTTGGTTTTTGCTTCCACCCTTCTCTTTTCTGATCCTGGGTGGTATGAGGGGTGGGTGTGGTGAGTACTAAGTAGTATGATCAGTGTCGGAAATAAACTTTTTTTGAACCAATGAAAAAAAGGATGACCTTCAAGCCTAGGCAATTTTTATTGAAAAAATGCATGGATTAATCGGTTTTATAACTAAAACTTTAAAATTCTCAATTTTTCAATTTAAGTCTAGGAAAAATTATGACCGGTTTTTCTGAATTCGAGCAGTGAAAATTACACTAAAGGACAGTTTTTTTCTCACATTGAGTATGATGTGTGTAGCCAGGTGAAGGGAAAAAAATAAAAAACTCTATGCATACGACGTGCTTGACCTTGGTGCCGTTGGGAGTAGGGACTCGCGAGTCCCATCTTCATTGAAACAGTAGTCTGCACCGACTCTATCTGTGGCATATGGGTAGAAAATTTGACGACGATTTAATCGTTTTATCAATCATTAACCATCGGCTTTGATTCACTTGCCCCTAGTGTCACATGTTCTCTGTAACTTGCAAGTGGGCTCTGGATACATAAGATGGTTTGGCAACGTATGGGTACATAAGATGGTTGGCAACATCACTGGAGCTATTTTGCCTTGAACACAACTAGTGAGTAGGTTGTACTAGGGTGTCTAAGCCCTTTTTGGCAAGATGGACACACATTTTAGATGGCTAGGTAGCAAGACACTTAGTTAAGATGGCTGGACAACCACAATGCATATCCAAAGGTAGTGTTTAAGCCCATTTTGGCAAGCTAGACACTTAGTTAAGACAGCAGGACAACCCCACTGAATACTTGGATAGGAGCAACCAAACTATTTTGGATTTGAACACAATTAGCAAGAGTGTCCTACTACGGTGTTTAAGCCCATTTTGGCAAGCAAGTCTATCGAGCATCTCTTGCATTAATACTTTCACAACATAAGTATTACATTGCAGCCTTTTGTTTGTAGATTGGATGCTTTATGTATATACAAGTTTCATCTTTTATTACATATAATTTTTTAGTTTAGAAAAAGCTTTTCATTTTGATAAAATACTTGCCATCTGAACAGCATGATTCTGGAGATTCATGTCATATGAAAAGCAGTTTGAAAAAATGTATGTCACTTGAAATTTTAAGGAACTCGTCGAGTGTTCAGTGTTGGGTGAATGATAAATTTTTCAAACGACCTTCAAAATGTAGGAGAACCTGCAAATTTTAAATATTTTAGTTATAATATTTCTTAAAACCTACAAAATCTCCAAAAAAAAAAAAACCTTCAGTTTCTTGAGCTTGAAGGTTTTGAGAATTGTTAGGAAAATTGTTTTTCCTGAACACTGAACCCGTCAGATTTTGGCCCGGCAAGTTCTCTTTTGCGATCGTGGGTGGTACTGGAGTCTGGGGGTTGGTGGGTGGCTGGGTATGGTGACTCGTGAGTACTAAAAGTAATATGATGTGTGTAGCCGGGTGAAGGGAAAAAAATAAAAAACTGTACGCAGACCACGTGCCTGCTGACCTGGGCGCCGTTGCGACTCGCGAGTCCCATCTCCATTGAAATGGTAGTCTGCGCCGACTCTGTCGGTGGCGTGGGCGGGAAATCCGATGACGATTTAATCGTCTGATCAATCATTAACCATCGGGGGGTAAGGCTTTGATTCACTTGTCCCTAGCGTCAGGTGTTCTCTGCAACTTGTAAGTGGCCTCTGGGCGTACGCACCTTTAGATCATGCACTGTTCTCTTTGAGTAACAGTGAGAACGCGAGCGCGCACACTGTCACACAGGCTTTACGCTTGAGCTTTGAGCAGCTGATCTTTTGCAATCTATTTTCCCATGGGGCGAAGCAAGATAGAGATCAAGAGGATAGAGAACACCACGACCCGCCAGGTGACCTGCTGCAAGCGGCGTGTTGGTCTGGTGAAGAAGGCCCGCGAGCTCTCTGTGCTTTGCGATGCCGACGTTGCTCTCATCGTCTTCTCCAGCTGGGGCAGACTCTTCGATTACGCAGGCTCTAGGTACGCCGCTGCCCCCCAATCCTCTTAAAGCCAGGACTAATTAATTAGTTGTGATCTGAATTCGCTCCCTGCTGTGTCGCCGCAAGGACCATGAACGAAATCCTCCAAGCTTACATCCGTACCGCTCGCGAAGGCGTTGGCCCTCACCCTCCACCAAGCCACTCTGACGCGGTGAGTGCTTAAATCAAATTTGATGCAGAATACTCTTCCTCAGGAATGATTTCTTTGTTTGGGGATAATTTACATAGCCCTTGGTGTATCAATGTAATCCTCTTTGTTATCTCACTGCTCTCTACAATACAGCATTGAAGAGAAAGTTCTTCATTATTTCCTCTTTGCGCTATGCTTCCACCATTCTTCATGCTAAACTCTGCAACCACCCCTACCTTCTGTCCCTCAACCCTAGGTCTCTGACATCTTAGAGGATGGTGGAATTCAAGTATCTCTCATCCACCTTGTACAAGGAGGTAGACAAGCATGCCGACTAGCTGGATAAAATGGCACTGAAGCAATTCGTAGAGTTGCCCTAAGAGGAGCTCCAACAAAACTTCACAGCTGCGAAGCAGTTGGAGCAGCTTCAAAAGTCAAATGTCATCACTCTGCCATCAAGTGAGAAGAAGGTCTTCGACCCTTTATATGTAGTTGAAGTGTTTAAATTGCTGGACGAGGGGGAAGTTGAGATCAAGCCAACGAACGACGTGGACCAAATTAGGCAATTTGGCTCATTGGAGGGCCTGGCCAAGGAATTCAAGATTACAGGCATGGTAGATGAAGACACACAGAAACTTAGATGATCAATCTCACACACAAACCATACTGCATGTCCAAAAAAGCTTTCGAAATAGTGATGGTAGCCAAAGCCAAAACAAGAGTGACCTTGGCGGAGGTCTGGCACCACAATTTGAAGGAACAGATTGGGAAGCTTACAAGACCCAACACAAAAACAAAGATTCGCCCTTGTTTGGCATATTATGACACTGATCGATAAAAGCATCAAGCATGCATGCCTATGATGAGGACGTGAGGTCTTTGAAATAGGATTGGAAGATTACATGGGCACGATCATGCACCACTAACTTTGATAGTTCTTTCCTATACACACTATGGATGCCCAAAGGAGGAGGGGTGGGTTCTTGTGGAAGAGAAGGGGGCTCGGGAAGGGTTGGTTCATGTGGATGATCTAAACTAACGGATAGTGGGGGAGAAGATCGCAAAGGAAGAGGAAGAGGAAGAGAAGGAGCAAGGCTTGGATCATCGCCAATGAAAGGTGTTGCTCGTTGACATGCTCTCTACTCTATCTTTGTCTCATGAGCTACCCTTTTTGTTTCCACCTCTTGAACTTGGTGGATGGGGAGAAGTCTAGTCCTATCATGTTTCCGACTCCTACGACTTTGAGAACCCATTCTCAAGGAAGCTAAGAGAGACAAATTTATGAAGGCTCAATGATGCAATAATACTAGAGATGTGTGTGGGATAGTACTAAAGATGTGTGTTTATATAGAAAAAGTAGCTTATCCACTTCAAATCTAATTGGATTTCTTACCTACTGATTGGATACTTAAGATAAACATAAAGATAAAAAGAAAACTATTATCCACTTAAAAAATTAATATTATTAATAGTAAATATTTATAGATCTAAATATTTATCAATACTAGATATATAAATATATTTTAAAATTATCTTTCATTTTAAAACTATATAACTAAATTTTTTTTCATAATGTGTTTTTTCGAAGGTTTTTCTTACACATAAAAATATTTTTAAGAAATATTAAACTTTAAAAATTAAATTTTAAAATGAAATAATATGGACTTTTAAAAAAATTATCTAATTTTAAAAATATAATCCTTTAAAGTTAGTGATTTTAAATTCTTTTATATTAATAAATTATATATTTTTTATTCTTTAAAATTCTATATTCTAATTCTCTTTTTTGAAAAATATTGAAAATATACTAAATTAATTTTTTCAAAAATCTACTTTTGAAAAAATTTGGGAAGGAAGGAAGGAGGTGCGAAGCCATAACTCCATGATGACTTTATATTAATAGGTTTCTCTCATGGATAATAAGGTGATGACTTTTGATGGATTACCATGATCTCATCCACCAATAGGAACGGCACTATCTTATTTAGGAAGTGTGAATCTTTGTCACTAACAATCTTGAACAGATAACCAAATTTGTTGATGGTATTTTCATGTAGAAACTTAGTCGTATTTGGCATCATCTTTCACTATTACCTTGGAACACTGTTGCAGACAAAATAGGTAATATTTCCTGAAAATGAGAAACATTAGGCATCTTTCAAAGATTCCATCACAAAAGTTGAGCTTTTTATCTCTTTTTAAAAAGTGGTCTATGTATGTGTACAACACTACCAAAAAATGATAATATTTTGGGCACTTTACACATTTCTTACAAAAGTTGACATGAAAAAAAGACTTCATTTTGCTTACTTTTTGAGATTATAATTGAAAATCTAACAATAAATTTTCAATAGAGAGAATGCTTATTATCTCCATCTTAACTCCATTAAAAAAATGATACAATTGTAAAAAGATGCTATTTTCTAAACGTATAGCTTATAGCATAGTTATGGTTCCTCATAATCATTGCTACACCATCACTAACACCATATTGGGGAATATGGGAATTTCCCACAAGTTTGGGACACGTGGTCAAAAGTTTGGATTAACCATAACTTGAACACCACTAATCCAAAATGAGCGCTTTATAGCTCTTTAGATTCCATTTTTCAAGCGCTTTCCAACGATAGGTCATATGATAGGGTTTTGAGAAACTTACAAACATGTTATCCATGTCCCCTTTTTTAAGTATTCAAAAATGAGAATTGGGAAATTCCCAAATTCACTAATATGGTGTTCACTACTTGATGTGCCTTTCCCTGAGAAGGTAGACGAGGCATCCTCTTCTTCACTATCCATAAATAGATTTTTTCCTTCTATGTGTACACTTGAAGCTTAGACTCCTTGGGTTAGCATGGTTGAGGATGTGCTATAGAGTGCAACTATAAAAAATTATTTATATGATTATATTACAAAAGCGTTATCTTGATACATTTATTATCTTAATTATAATACCCTATTTTGGCTCTTGATGAGAGTAGTATTAAAATCCATTTTGAAGCTCTTAAGTATCACAATTCCTTAATTGATAAATATCATGAATAAGGTATTTAAAAATTGTGTAGTTTTGAAAAATAAATACACACTCATTTTTAAAGAAGATGTGTCCTTGATGTGACAAAAAGGGGTTAAATAGTAATTTTAGTTATTAAATGAGTTTAGAAAGCATGAAAAATCTTGCTTTAAGAAACAAAAGTTTGTACTTTTCAAAATACTTTTTTGTAAAATATCAATAGGGACTTAGGTTCAAATTATATTGGTTACTACACATGGTAAGGATGTTTTAGCTACAACATTTGCGACCAACTTAATGCTGAGTAAGAACTTCTTAGCTAAGAGTTGATGTTTTTCATCAACTTGATATACAAAACAACAACTTTTATGAAAATTTGATTTTTTGTATCAAGTTGATGCAAAACATCAACTTTATACGCAAAACATCAACTTTCTATGCAAAACATCAACTTTCTATGCAAAACATCAACTTTCTATGCAAAAGATCAACTTTTTTACAATACTTGATGTTTTGTATCAACGTTAGGCAAACATCAACTTCCCACAAAACTTGATATTTTGCATCAACTTTGATATGCAAAACATCAAGTTTTGTAGAAAAGTTGATGTTTTGCCATCAACTTGATATAAAACATCAAATTTTTTATAAAACTTGATGTTTTTCTCAACTTTGATGCAAAACATCAAGTTTTATGGAAAAGTTGATGTTTTGCATCAACTCGATGCAAAACATCCACTTTTAGGCTAAAAATTGACGTTTTGTATCGAGTTGATGCAAAACATCAACTTTTCCACACAAGTCGATGTTTTGCATCAAAGATGATGCAAAACATCAACTCTACCCATAAAACTTGATGTTTTGCATCAAGTTTCAGATGCTCTGAAGAAGAAAGTTGGAGGATCGGAGGTCGATTTTCATAAATGGCCTGTTTTAAAAATTTCGTCCGCGATGTTTTGCAGCAAAGCGAAGCAAATCACTTTGTGATGTCTGTACATCACATCGGAAAATATTTGTGTTGGTACTCAAAATTTGTGGAATAGGTCGTCTAAGCATGCCATCGTGGATGAAATTGCTAAAACAGGCCGTTTGTGAAAATCAACCTCCGATCCTCCAACTTTCTTCTCCAGAGCATGTAAAACTTGATGCAAAATATCAAGTTTTGTGGTAGAGTTGATGTTTTGCATCAACTTTGATGCAAAACATCGAGTTGTGTGGAAAAGTTGATGTTTTGCATCAACTCCGAAACATCAACTTTTAGCCTAAAAGTTGATGTTTTGCATCAACTTTGATGTTAAACATCAACTTTTAGGGGGCTATTTTTCTTAACTTTGAGAAATATTCTTACATTTTTATGAGAATTGTTTTTATTTTTATCACCAATAAATCTGTAAAAGCTCATTCTAAATAGTAAATAGTAGCCAATAAAATCTTTAAAAAAATCTTATAAATCATAGAATTAAAGAAAAAATATGCCTAGGATAAGGTGATATAGATAGAACATAGGTTTAGGGCTAAGGACCTAAAAAACACATATGGTCGTAACCTTTGACTACAAATTTGAGAGGAGGTCATTTACAAAAATGTGTGTCTATGTAACCATATAACCTTTGTATCATAAATAATATTGCTACATAGTAGATGCCAAAAATTCATGATAGCAAAAGGGCTAGATGAGATAATCCATGATGACCTGTAATCCATTGGTTTTAATCTAAATGTGTAAGGCTCCATTGATTTGGAAAACCACGAGTTGATTAATTCACCGATCCTTAGGCAAAGGCACTAACTCCCATGTTTCAATGGCTGCCCTCTCCTCATTCATGGCATCTTCCCATTTCTTATTTCCAAGTGCCTGCTTAAAACAAGTGGGCTCTAATTTCTATATTCCTTTAATCTTGTACGCATAATGATGGGATGTATATCCATCATATCTCAACCTGTCAATAGGGTACCTAACCCTCATAGACCTGCGTACACCTGGATCACTAGTGTCCTCAAAACAACCCTCCTCCTTACACCAGGAGTAACCACACATGGAGTGCAAAGCTCCTCATCAAGGCTCTATGCAAAGTCGCTAGAGTCACCATCCACATATGAGTGACCTTCTGATAGATCAGGATCAAAAGGTTGATCCACCTATTCCTTCCTGTTATGTGATACATGTGTACCTACATTTGTCCTCACCTTGCCTAACCATGGGCTAACATTGGATCCACTGCTAGAGGACTCTCTAGGTCTATTAAGCACCTATGATTGCTGCTCTACATGTGGTGCAAAATCAGCACTTCTTACATCTGTATCTTATGTTGCCTTCACACTGTTGGTGCATACCAGCTACTTATCTCATCACAAATACAACATCTCTGCTTACTCGCATCTCACGAGCGGTAGGGTTATAACATCTATAATCTTTCTACTCAATAGCATAACCAATAAAGATGCATTTCTCTACCTTTAGATCCAAGTTTGTTCTCACTTCATCGAGAACATGCACATATGCAATACACCCAAACACTTTCAAGTGAGACACATCTAGTCTTATGCTTGTAAACTTCTGTTCAGGTGTCATACCATGAATAGCTACATTGGGTGTCCTTTTCATAATGTACACAGCATCTGCTACTACTGATTTTTCCCAAAACGAATGTGGCATATATTCTTTTCAGCCATCAAGGCACGTGCCACTTCTGCAAAGTGCCTTTTTATCCTTTCTGTAACACCATTCTATTGCAAAGTGTACCTGCATGTAAACTGTCTCTTGATTCCCTACTTCCTCAGAAAATATTCCCATGCACCATCTAATCTCAGGGATTTTATTTACATGCCTTTTTCCTTCTCGACCAAGGCTTTAAATCTCTAAAAGTGAGCAAACACCTCACTTTTCTCCTTCATGAAGTAAACCCACACTTTCCTAAAATGTAACATAATACCTACAACTTGCAATTGTTGTAGTCTTGGTCGGTCCCTATACATCTGAATGTATGACATCTATTGGCCTTGCATTGACATGCTTTTCATGTGGGAAAGCATGTTTGGCTTGCTTACCATGCCGCTAGCATGCTTCACATACTTTGTCCATACCATCAACCTTACACTTTGGCGAACCTGCAACAATATTTGGGACCTGCATAGACTTCAGTAGTTGTATATTCACATGACCAATGCGCTTGTGCCATATGTCAATATCTACAATGACACCTATTCCAAGCGCAAACATGGCTGCCTTTACTTCAAAGCATGTTCACATCCACAGTAAACATCCTACCATTTTTGTTACCCTTTGCAACCAAGTGACACTAATATTTGAAGTCTTCCACAAAACATCCTTGAGGATTAAACCTCACTTTAAGATCCTTCTTAATCATCTGTCCAAAAGAAACCAAGTTCTTTGTAATATTTGGAACATGAAGTACATCTACCAAGTACTTTATTTTGCCATTCTGTATAGACAGCGGCACTTTACCAACATGCGCAATGGGATGCTCAGTGTCATCACATGTTTCTACATAACCTGGTTTTTCCATTTTTTGCATGTCTTTAAACCACTCAGCTCGACTAGTCATGTGGTTAGAGGTGCCAGAATCCACATACTATGTTACAATATCTTGCGATCCTAACACATCTCCTGTTATGGAATTGAGCATGTGCTGCATCACAAACATTTGCTCACTTTTGTCATCACCTCCCTATTTACTAGATGATGCGTACTTACCTTGCTACAACTTTCCACTTTTGATGTCATTCTACTTTTTATAGCAGTCCTTTGCCACCATGTGCCCTGGTTTACCACAATAATAGCACTCGATGCTATTTACATTCTGATTTCTTTGCCAACCACCTTGGCCTCTTTGGCTTCCCCTACCTCTAGTAGACTGGCCTCTTCCATCTGTGTATGATTGTTTTTATGAATCATTCGACTATTGTTGTCCATAATTCTGATTTCCTTGTCAACCACCACCTTGGCCTCGACCACAACCTCTACCTTTGCATCTATTGAAGTAGAGTAAAAGGCCTGTTCAGATGTATTCTTGATTTATAAAGAAGAGTCCTCACCTAGTGACTTTTCCTCTATTATCAGCATAGACACCAAGTCCCAAAATTCGAGAATATTCTCCCTGAGTGCAATGGAGGTCTTGAATGGCTTGTACTCTTTGCCAAGCTCATTCAAACAGACACTCACCAAATCATCATCTTCCACTGATACATTGACGGACCCAAGGGATTCAACAATGCCCTTGATCTTTAAAGCATACTCATTGAAAGACATGTTTTTCTTTTCCATAGTATGCAGCTCTTCTTGCCTTTGTGTAGGTCTGGAACATCTGCAACCAAGTTCTTCCATGTAATTGCTAGAGTGTGTCATCCTGTATGTGTCCGATCATCGTGTCTATGATACTAATTGAAAGACAATACATGAATTTCCTTGCACCCTGGTTCCAATCCTTCAATGTCTTTATGTCTGCTGGAGTGACATTCTCTTCAGACAACTCAGGAGGCTCGCCATTGTCTCTCCTTACAAATAGTCCCAAAATCCTTCACCCATAAAGAAATTGGTCATTCTGAACTTCTAGCCATGGAAGTTATTTTTTTCTAGCTTCTCACTTACAATTTGATTGATTCTGTCACATGTTTTCCTATAACAATCAAAAAACTGTAGTAGACAATTTATGTATGCAACTTGTAACACAATAGTATCTTATGTGATTACTGTAGTAGTACTTCAGCACAACCTGTAGGTCACCATATCTGACCAAAGTACATGTACATACACCCAATGTCAACAATAAATGTGCAAATACTATCTATACTCCCAAAATGCACTGCTGCACTACAATAACCAGATTTTGACCACAGACAATTCTCAACTAGAACTTCCCAAAACTATCAAAAATACCTTGTAATGACAAAACAAAGATCAAGGCACACCCAAAACATGATTTTGGTCATAATAGTTCAGTATAAAAAATACTATTTAGCACATAGGCACCTCCAATCCTGCTACGAAGAAATCTCTTCAATCAGAGATGTGTAGCTCCCGAAGCTGCCGAGGGGTGTTGTACATAAACCAAGAAGGGAAAGAGATGGTGATGCTCTTACTCATGTACCACTTCCTTGATTACTTGTTCTTGCCTCTTTCTTGCCTCCTTAGCTCTCACATGAACTGGATGTCTCATACCATAAAGAGAATGTGAGGGAGAGAAAGAGCTTGAGTTCCTTGCAAGCAAACACACACACACACAAGAGAGTGCAAGACAAAAAAGAGAGATGGATGGCTGAATTTTCTTCTATCTTCCTCTTCTCTACAACCATATAACTAAAAGATAAAAGTACACACATAAAGGGAAAGTACTCTCCTACAACAACATACAAAATGGTTGGTCTATAGTGTGAACCCAACTATATGAGTTGGGGCTATAACTATACCATAACTCTAGTACTCCAAAGTGGCTATCACATAGCCTATCATCCACTAGTAGCATATCGACCATAATCTCACCAACTATGCCAATGGCATAAGTGTAAAAGCTTTCATCAAAGCGGGTCATCAATGTCTATCGTAGCACTAGTTGAGCTCAATATCTCAACACATTTTTTATTGACAAGGCTTTGAGCTACAAGTAGGTAGTCGACGCTAAGGACATGCTTTTGATTGTGCCTTTGGGAGAGCCACATGTGTGTGTTGCCATCATGAAAGCCTTGAGCTGTGAGCATGTTGGTAGGCACCCAATCTCGTCAGCTTCTCTATGTGTGGGGCTGTTTAGCCTGCGATCATTGGGCCTTGTGTCATAGCTCCTTAGGGAGTTTTTGTGGTAGATGAAAACATGTGGCGTTATTGAGGAGCTAGAGGCAAGTGTTGCCTTCATAGTAGCCCTGTGCTTTGAGGAGGTGGTTCGGGACTAGCAAACATTGAAGCTTTGGCTTAGGGTTGATTTTTGTTGGCTCGTTTTCTTCTTGCTCTTGGGTTTTGGAGATGGCCATTTTGGGATACAAAGTTTTGTGTAGCCATCGTAGAATCCTTGAGCTACAAAGATAAGAGATTGGAGTGCTTGCAATGTGGGTGGTTGAGGATGTAGAGTTGAGGGGGATTGTTGATGAGGCTTGATTGTCATTGTTGGAGGGTGTCGATAGTGCCCTTTTGACTGGCTTTAGGTTGAAGCTTGGGGTTTGGGATCACTAGAGGTGATGAGGATGGGACTTGAGGGAGAAGGGTAGTTGAGAGTGAGGGTGTGTGGATGATTTCCTCTTGGGGACACAAGAGAATGGTGACTTGGTTGTTGTGAACTATCATGGTGGCTATTTCTTCTCGCCAAGTGATTTGGCAGTGGCATCAATCCACTCTTTTCCAATGATAGTCCGGTCTTGGAGTGCTCCTGCATCTATGCAATGAAATCTTCACTCTAACTGGTTATTTTCTTTAGAAATTTTAGGAATAAAATACCCAACACTCATTACATGCATTTCATGTGAAATTTGAATGTAAGTGCTTTCTTGTGTAAGTGTGGGTTTTCCAAGAGTTTTACACACCTCCAAGAATATGAGATTGGTGTGAACCATAGGATATATGTGGGCTTGCGACTGTTGTAGACCATTCTCGGTCAAGATTCTAATCCATATTCTTGGTGGATTTAGTTCTGGTGGTAGTTCAGGGGAAGTGGAAGACTTGCCAGTTTTTTTTGGGGGTGAGAGAGTACCCTTTATGGAAGTAGTTGGTGTGGGCGTAGAGGATCCAATTCGGTGCAGTCCTTGTCCCAAAGAATCATCGTTACCTTGATGATAGGAAGCATGAGGGTAGATGTGTTGTCAGCTTAGCTGATTTCACTTGTAGTGTTCTTGAACCAGCTTCCTCCAAGGATGACTGCTTCTTTAGTCTCGCTTGTGGGAACCACAAAAAACTTACAAGCCAATGGGTTAGAGACAGTATGTACAGTTTGTGAAAAAGACCCAAGGCTTTTTATACGTTGTCCAATCACTAGGCAATTGAATTTTAGCATGGGCACTGCGAAGAGAGAGTTTGCGTAGGGAGACCCATGTTTTCCATGTGGCATTTGTGCCTATCTATGGGAGACAACAAGGCATGTTTTCTTTGCATATTTTTACCAAAGGGGAAATCTAACCATACCCAAAGGGTTTCTAGTTTGTGTTGGGGAGCTACGCTTACACTTAGGGTGTTAAGCAAGGCAAAGGCCCTGTAGGGTTCATAAAGGTACTGGCTGGTTGGGAGCACAAATTGCATGCGGAGTTTGTGATTTGAGAGGGTATCAAGTGTAGTAAGGATTTTCATCCAGTCATGGTTGACTTCGTTATCACATTGATAGAAGTGACTCTGTATGGATCCCATGCATCATCAAGGGTTTGATGATAAGCATCGCAAAAAACAAAGAGATCGTCGGTCCTGGCGATGGTCATAGAATCTTCGACGAAGGGACCTCTGAACATGGGATGTGTGTGCCAGGTATGTAAATTCACTTTGAGAGTGTGATTCCCTTTGCGGAGGTAGACATGACTTGTTTCCCAGTCATGGACCATTCGTGTTTATATCATGAAGGATCTTCCCAAGATTCTATGTTTACGAAAGTCCATGACTACAAATGTGAGTTTGAAGGTCATTTCATTGACTCTAATCTTGAGATTTTTTGCTAGGACAAGGGGTCGTGCTGATGCCACGTCCCCGTAAGGTTTATCAGTAATTGGGCAGGATTAAGGGGTGGTTTTTCCTAGGTTTCCCATCGTATTCTTGTGAGGATGCTTATGCCAATACCCCCATCTAGGATGCCTCTGACCATATGTTTGTTTGTAGAAAATGGGTAGGGTTGTGTTTGTGTCATCACCTTCAAAGTAGTGGCCCCAACGCATTTACTCGAATTGTTAGTGCGCCTTTGGGTTGTGGGTTGTGGTCATGGAGTAGTTCAAGATGATGGGGCTCAAATTCATCCAATGAATCTAAGTTAGCTCTCTCCTCCACGAGAGTTCATTCCATAAATTTTGATTTCCTTTTAACAAGGTTCCAATGGGAATTTGGATTCGGGAAGAAAGAAAGGCTGAGAGGCTGGCACCTCATGAGTCTTTGTCAAACTCTGTCATTGTTCACATCGAGTTTTTTTATGTGAACGTGGCATTCAGTATTGGTCACCTATGGAATAGGAAATATTGTAAAATTCTCTCACCCAAATTTTATGAGGGTCCCTGCCTGAGCTCGTGGGGTGCTCGAAACGGTTTGTAATGTGGTGTGCGTTGAGTTGTGCACGCATAGGCGTCACACTTCATAGGTTGGTTCCCACCCAAACATATATGTTCAAATTGGACTCAATGGTTGTTCTGCGAACAACAAGTGGACTCAAAAAGGACTTTATGTCTAGGTTGGCTAGGCACATGCACACACACTTGTTGAACACTCCAATTTGCATTGAGGGGGAATTTTGAGATTGGCAATGCCAAATTGTTGGGGGTGAGAGATGAGTTGGTCAAATCGAGAGATTGTATGTACACACCTAAGTTTACATTGAGAGATTGTATGCACACACCTAAGTTTACATTGAGGAGGGGTGTTGAAATGTGCAATGTAACATGAATGGGTTATTTGCTTGAGTATGTGAATGCACCCTAGAGGTGCAAGATATTGTGGAAAGATAAGAATGCCAAAAATGCTATTGTGTGAATGGTGAGAGCCACATAACATAATGTGGAATAGGGACTGCCATATAGCATGATGATGTGTAAAGTTGGATAAGGGTAGAAGGCCTATATCATTGTATGGTTCACCAAGAATGTAATAGAGCTATTGTTGAGTGTGCAATCTCTCTCTCTCTCTCTCTCTCTCTCTCTCTCTCTCTCTAGTCATGGAGTTTCTTGTGTGATTTAATCCACCTTAATTCTTATGCTTAATCTTGTGTTGCTTAATCGTGTGTCCATCACCATGATCAATCCCATATTAGGATTGTTAACAAGTGTGTGTGTCTCTTCTTCTCTCCCATGTGCAAAAGGGTGTTTGTGAGGAGAGAGCTAACTTAGAGCTCTTCAAGGTAGCCCTCTCCCCCATGTGCCTTCCCATTAACGCTCGTGAGAGGGTGAGAGTGTTTATGAGCAGAGGGCTATTATCTTGAAGCTACCTTGGATCTCTTCAAGCCTTGGGAGTCCCAAGCTCAACATAAAAACTCACATGCTGATAATGGGAGGTGGTCTTCTCAAAAGTACTAGCTTGCTCTAATGTGGTTACCTCTTCTCAAAAGTACTAGCTTGCTTTCTCTGAGATGACAGGTAAGCATCCAAGTTCCCCATGACACTTGAGAAAGGTAAGTGCACTCCACTTCATCAGTCTTATGCTAGTGAGTGTGGTGTATTTCAGCTTTCCAGTTAATATTATCTTGTTTAGCCCAACATGTACACTTGGGGTATGCTGCCTTGAGTCCTCAGCTACTCCATAGAATGCATGGCCTTCATTGCGTAGGCTTGTTTGGCTTGGTTTATTCTATGTTACTTGATTATGTCTTCTTTCACTCCCTTCACTTAATGTTGATGTAGCCCAAGTTTGTGGATGTAATGTTGGAAGCCCACTAGCTAACCTTGGGATAAAATAGACTGTGGCCCTAGATCTATAACAATGATGGGGCCAATGTGAAGAGGATGAAGAAAGAGAAAGGATCCATATTGCTGTCACAAGCATTAGGGAAGATTTGTCAATACTTTGTTATCCAAGTTCCTATGTCATTCCACGGTGAGAAATTCCCTCTGCTTTTATCGACTCTAGAAGTATGCATTATTTTATCGACTCTAGAAGTACGCATTATTTTATTTCTCTTGGTTGCTTAAGGAAGTTAATTTTAGATCAAAAGAAAAGAAAATTGATGAGGGTTAAACTCGAAAGAGAAAATATGATTTTCTTATGCCATGCAATAGACATTATAAAGCCTTTGCCAGAGCCAATGTACTTAAGGTTTTACTAAACTTACGTATTTACGATGGTATCCTTGGGATGGTTTGGTTGAAGGCAAAGTAAGTTGATATCAATTGCCATAAGGGTATAGTCTCCTTTTTTGGATCTAAATGGAAATAAGGTTCAAGGCATTATACACAATCTCGTGAGCTACAATTAGTTAAGGCTTCCCAGGTGCTTAAGTGACTCGAGAGGAAACATGTCATCTACCTCATGACGCTGAATCAGATCAATAAGATGGCCAATGCAAGAAATCCATAATGATTTAGTCAGTCTTTTGACCTTTTTCCTAAGGAACTTATAAAGTTTCCTCCACCCAAAGAAGTAATCCATGAGATTGAGCTTATTCTAGGAGCTCAGTCGATCGCTATGATGGGCATACAAATGTTTTATCCCAAAGGTCCTTGAATTGAAAGAATAGATCACAAAGATGTTGGAACAAGGATTCATTTGGACAAGTGTATCTCATTGGGGTACCCCATGCTTTTCTAGAGAAATAGGTATCTGACTCCTCCAATTCATGAGATGAACTCTTGGATTGACAACATGGAATCCAAACATCCACCAAAATAAATCTAGAACCTAGAAACTATGAAATCATTATCAAGGAGCAGGACATACCTATGACAACATTCAAGTCAAGGTATGTTCACTATGAGCTTACAGTGATGCCTTTTGGGTTGACAAATACCCTTGCTACCTTTAATAGGTTGATGTCAGAAATCTTTAGGGAGTAGCCATATGACTTTGTCCTAGTATTCTTTGGTGACATTTTATTATATTCAAAGAATGTTGACCATGGGAAGCACTTCTAAAAGGTGTTGAAAATCCCAAGGAAGCATAAGCTCTTTGCCAAAAAGAGAAAATGCAATTTCTTCATTGACCACATTGAATATGTAGGCTTTGTAGTTTCAAAGAATGGAATTAGTACCCATCCTAAAAAATACAAGCGATAGTGGAATGGACCAAACCAAAAACAGTTAAAAAAGTTTGGGGATTTCTAGGGTTAAAGGGATGGTAGCATATCTTCATCAAGGATTATGCCAAGATTATCTCTCCATTAACTACCTTATTGAAGGACACTCCACTAGATGAAGGACACTCCATTCTAGTGGACTTTGCAATGTCAAAGTGCATTGGATAAGCTTAAGGTAGTTTTGCTATCCAATCCTATGCTCAGATTGCCAGAGTTTGGCAAACCCTTTCTGAAGAATTGAAGAAGGTGCAAGGATACACTTGCATGAGGATGGATACCTTTACTTTGACGATAGATTGTGTATTCTTGATGTAGCTATTCTTAAGTGAAAGATCTTGAGATCCTGGCAATTCCTAAACTTTTGTCCGCGGTGGACACATTGAGTAGTTATTGTTGTGTCTGCTCTGAGCCATGGCAATCTTCGACCAGTCCTACGCTCTAATGAGGTGATAGAGAGCATATTAAGGCTCTTTTTCTTTTCCTTTTCTGGCATGGTTTGCTATGGATTAGTGGGGCGGGAATGAATTATAGAATTGATGGAATTAATCAGCCTTGCCTCATGCTGCAGGAGATAATGCTACTGAAGAATGAGGTGGAAAGGCTGCAACGAGACGACAGGTAAACAAGCGGGCCAAATCTTGTAAGTTGATTTGCGAAGATCACTGCTGAGTATCTGATGTCATGCGCAGACAGTGGAATGGCGGATTGGAGGCGGTCAAGCTTCTCTCATACGCTGAGCTCGAGGACCAAATGGCGTCAGGGCTAAGAAGCGTCCGTCTAAGAAAGGCAAGATAGGAACACGTCTACAATCTTTGGTAAATGGTGGACAAGCAACTGAGAAATCTCGCCTTAATCTTATGTTGTGCTGCAGGACGAACTAACGTCGGAGCAAATGGAGAGCCTTGTCAGAAAGGTAGATGCTGATAAGTTTGTGGGTTGCATCTTTGATTGGTGTGCCTGCCGGATTGTAATAAGGGTTGTGCGGGTGCGTGAGCGGGCAGGAAGAAGAGCTCCTGAGAGAGAACGAGGATTTGCGAAGACAGGTGACGGAACTGCAATTAGCGGAGACTTGTTCTTACAGAGATCAGCTTGAGCGTGGCGGCGTAACAACGTCCTCGGCGGGGGAGATCGAAAGCTCCGACACACTCCAGCTCCAGCTCAGGTAAAGTAGACCACTCTGCTGTTTAATCCTTCGGTTTTCTTTTTCTCATCATTCTTTGATCCGCAATTCATCCCCTCAAGCAGGCTCTCAACACCTTGCTCATCGCCAGCCACCGAGACGGCACTGCAAACACAGGCGCTCCCATACGCAATGGCAAGTAAAATGAAGGCTCGTTCCATCACCTGATACGCATAACATGGAGCGCGAATCAATCCTTTCCTTGACAACTTCGTGAAATACGTTAACGTAATTATGTGTTGGGTCTTCGTGAAATACGTTCATGTAATAATGTAATTGTGTGTAAATGAAATGGGCTACATAGAGATTCTTGGTTTGGAAATTGAAGTGTGCCTTGGAGGATGGATTGATGTTTTGTTCTCAAAACAACTGGACTAATTTCTCGTTGAGGAGGTATGTTCGATGTATGGATGTAGCTTCCACATTGTAGTAAATCTTGCTCCTCGACAGAAACACAATGAAGCCCATAGGCATCACATTCATGGTGATGGATTTTTCAAGCCGCTTGGCTTACAAGTGGTGGGTTGCCACTTGTAGGCACTGGTGCCATTCTCCCCTCATGCCATTATTACCAAGGGAGAATGTCATTCTTACTATACGAGAGAATGGCAGTGGTGCCATTCTCCCATCCAAACAATGTAGGCAAGGGGGAATGGCAGTGGTGCCATTCTCCTTTAGCAATAATGACTTAAGTAGAAAATGGTACCACTTCCATTCTCCCTTAGTAATAATGGTAGTGGTGCCACTCTTCCACAATACATTGCTTGGAAGGGAGAATGGCAATGGTTCCATTCTCCCCTCATACCATTCTTACTAGGGAGAATGATAGTGGTGCCATTCTCCCTTCCAAATAATGTAGGCAAGGGGAATAGCAGTGGTGTCGTTCTCCTTAAGCAATAATGAATACATACATACATATATATATATATATATATATATATATATATATATATAACTTAAGTAGAGAATGGTACCACTGCCATTCCCCTTACTTACATTGGTTAGATGGGAGAATGGCATGAGGGGAGAATGGCACCACTATTGTTTTCCCTTAGCAAGAATGGTATGAGGGGATAATGGCACTACTACCATTCTACCTCTTGAATAGCAGTGGTGCGACTCCCCCTCAAACCATTATTACAAAGGGAGAATAGCAGTGGATCCATCCTCCCTTCATACCATTCTTACATTCATGGGAGAGGAGATCACTTTATAAAAAGGAAAGATATCAAAATATTGATATAGCAAGGTTTTTACTTACATCCCAATTTATTCAATCTTCGTGACATTTTACTAGGCCTTGTGGTGGCTTTGGTGGCCCTCCAAATACCATCCATTGTGCTTGAAGATGCTACAAGATAGTCTTGATTCTTCATGATAGTTTGTGATTCTTTGTTGGCCATAGATGATATCTTGCAACTTGCCTCCACACGAGCGTCGCCTTTCTTCTTGTATAAAATGCCCTTCTCTTAGCCCACTATTCCCCTCCACAATCCTTCAAGAATCCTTTTGCAGCATATATAGAATGTTTCCCAGCAAGAATCCAATATTTGTATTCCTTTAGTTTTTCCTTCTTCCCCTCATGCTTAAGCATAGGCGTTTTTGATCCCTTTTCCCCATGGAAAGGTATGAGATATGCACAGGTGTCTGGTGTTTTTGACATCATTGCAAAGCTTTAGACAAGTTCATTTATGTAAAGTTACTGTTAAAGTCTTGTACATATTTGACTAAGTGCCTGGAAACAATTAAATACAAGAATAATCACCTTGTAATCGAGGCCAAATGGAAAGTATTGACCATACTCCATTAATCTTATCATGCCTGCATCCTTCTTCTCCAACTTCTTCTAGACTGCTTTAAAATCTACTTCATGTGACGATAATTGATACACAACCATGGCATGCAAAGATCCTACTTCTTACACCCTTTTATCTTCTTGCTCTTTTATTGCCCCTCCTTCCTGTGTTGAATCTCCACATGTCCCTGACTTCTGACCTTCCTCATCACCTGCCTTCGTACCTTTGTCACCACTAGACTCCCCACGTGTCTCCTCATCCTTCTTAGTCTTCTCTGGTATCTTCTTTGATTTCTTACCCTTGACTACATTCTCAAAAATTTTGAGAAGTTGATCAATGTTGTATGTATCGGATGTACCACCCTCTACTTGTCATGCTATCTTACTTGGAGGAGTTCATCCTCGCATCTTCAAAGCATGAAGGGTCTAACTGGTATATTGTTCCTCCTGGTGCATACACATTTATGCAATGTATATCTAATTTTTCCACAACATCACCTTCTTCTAGTTGACTGACTTGCCCCACATTGAATACTCACCATGTTGATACACAAATAGTTGAATACGGTGTAGTTTTTGGAGAGCATCATTTGTAATTATAAAGGTACCACCCTTTAGGATCTGAAACACCATACACATAAGAAACCTCCCAGGATTTTCTCTTTGCCTTCATCACTGCCTTTGACATATCTATTCAAAATTTGAAAAACATAAAAATACTAAGATCATTGTAACACTCATAAATTAAAAAACATTGAAATATAAATAAGATTGAATAGAAGATCTCTGTATAGAAACAAATCCACATTAATAAGATATTAGACACACATCTCCTAACATATTAGATACAATTTTTCAAGAAGATAAATCCAAATATGGATGTAACACTTAACCATAGGGAGCATATTCAAAAGTATACTATCACTAAAAAATTAACAATATGAAGTGAGAAAATAACATTAAGATCTTATACTCAACTTATAAATGTTCAATACCACTTCCATTCTCCCTTACATTTAAGGAAGAATGACATTAGTGCCATTCTCAAGGCGTCCCATCACCTTGAAGGGGAGAATGGCAATGGTTGAAGGGGAGAATCGAACCGCTGTCATTCTTCCTAAGAATGGCAGTGGTGCCATTCTCAAGGCCTCCCATCACCTTGAAGGGGAGAATGGCACCACCGCCATTCTCCCTTACATTCAAGGCACTGATGCCATTCTCTAGGCTTCCCATCACCTTGAAGGGGAGAAGATTGGAAGTGGTGCCATTCTTAAGGCCTCCCATCACCTTGAAGAGGAGAATGACAACACTGCCATTCTACCTTACATCAAGGAATGGCAGTGGTTGCATCCTCAAGGCCTCCCATCACCTTGAAGGGGAGAATAGCACCACTGCCATTCTCCCTTACATTCGAGGAAGAATGGCAGTGGTGCCATTCTCAAGGCCTCCCATGACCTTGAACATGTATCATTCTCAAGGCCTCCCATCACCTTGAAGGTGAGAATGGCACCACTGCCATTCTCCCTTACATTCAAAGCAAAATAATAGTGGTGCCATTCTCAAAGCCTCCCATCACCTGGGAGAATGGCAATGCGGCCTCCCATCACCTTAAAGAGGGAAGATTGGCACCACTGACATTCTCAAGGCTTCCCATCACCTTGAAGGGGAGAATGGCAACACTGCCATTCTCCCTTACATTCAAGGAAGAATGGCAGTGGTGCCATTCTCAAGGCCGCCCATCACCTTGTAAGGGAGACTCGTACCACTGCCATTCTCCCTTACATTCAAGGAATAATGAAAGTGGTTCCATTCTTAAGGCCTCCCTTACATTCAAGGAAGAATAGAAGTGGTGCCATTGTTAAGGTCTCCCATCACCTTAATGGGGAGAATGGCACCATTGCCATTCTCCCTTGCATTCAAAAGGAAGAATGGCAATGGTGTCATTGTCAAGGCCTCCCATCACGTTGAAGGGGAGAATGGCACCACTGCCATTCTCCCTTACATTCAAGGAATAATGGTAGTGGTGCGGTTCTCTCAAGCCTTCCCATCACCTTGAAGGGGAGAATGGCACCACTGCCATTCTCCCTTACATTCAAGGAAGAATGGCAATGGTTCTATTCTCAAGGCCTCTCGTCACCTTGAAGGGGAGACTGGCACCACTGCCATTCTCCCTTACATTGAAAAAAGAATGGCAATGGTAGGCCTCCCATCACCTTGAAGGGGAGAATGGCATCACTGCCATTCTCCCCTCACTAGGGCCAAAAATGAAAAAATAGGGTCGTGTAAGGATTGCATTAACTTTCTTAATCAAACTAATTTAACTAAAATAGTAGAGAATAGCTATATTAAATGAGTCTCTTTTACCTATATTTAGAGGAGAGTGTTTTTAATATGCCATCCATCACGTATCTATAGTGTCTTTAATTCGCATATTCTTTGTGGCGGTCTTACCTAGTTTTAGTACACATTTTCTAAAATAAGCTTATTTCAAATATTTCAATCCATATCATACTTCTCTCCACATAGGGCATGACGCAAGTTTTCCCTCTCTTTTCTTTTTACTATCTTTTTTCCTCTCATCACCATCTCTTGCTTTCCTTTTGAAGCATTTTTACTACTATGGCAACTTTAAAGGTTGATCCACACTCAAAGACTACGTGCAGAAGGGAAGAAGCATGTAAATTTGTGGATTCATGGAGGTCTATACGTTCTTGACCCATCAACTGGTAAGCCTCCATCATTTAGCAGTTTACATGATCTTGTTTAATTCACTGGAGATGGTAGACAAGGCTTATTTGGATACTGCTCAAGATTGAATAATCAAGCTGTTATTTTCCATTATCAACACGCACACACATGGCTGAAACTACGCTTGGTGTATATGAGAGCAATCTATTAAAGGGCTAGAAGACATTGTAATCTCACAAACTCAACGTGTAAATGAGTTAGAAAGACTACTTCAATCATCTCAGCAAGAAGAGGTTACAAAGCTAAGACAAACTAACAAGAATTTAGAGGAACATGCACTCCAAAAAAACCCAACTAAAAAGTACTCTTTTTGGATTAAGAGAGAGATCTAGATAGTTTAAGAGTGTTACATGTCTAGCAACACATGGGGGTGCTAAGAAGAAATGGATGAAGCTTGCTCGAAGCTACAAGAATAGCGTGGGAGGTTTCTCCTTGGATAATCCTCTAGATAGAATTGTTATAATCAAGTCTGCTATGAAAAATAGTGACTTGACTGAAATGCTCAAGCTCTTGGAGTGTGCAGGGCTTCAAAGGAGGGTAGTGAAGGAAGTTTGCAATGACTTTTGTGACTTGGTCAAGCCTAATGAGGTGGTGGAGGATTGCGATAAGATTTAAATAAGCAAGAAGGGATACAAAGCCATATCACAGCTACTCATCCAAGGTATGAAGCCTCGTCATCTTCATGTGTTCGGCTTATCCCGACCACATACCGTAGCAATGGCACAACAACAACAAAATTTACCTATTCCATGGTTTATTGGTGAATACAAACACATTGACGATCTAATGATTGTAGAGAAGCCAAAGAAAAAGAAATCAACATTCAAGTATGACATGTATAATAACATATTTACAGACATTAGAAGGGTCCAATTAGCCATGGTGAAGTTTTATCAATGCACAATAGAGGACTATGAGGGTAATCTTATTTTTGTTATCAAGCTTGATAAGACATAGATTCTCAAACATTAAAAAATGGAAAGAATCAATATAGGACTAATGAACAAAGCTTTAAATTATGCTCAAATTGAGGGAGACCACCAGTCATTATACAGTGCACAGTCAAAGATGGTACCTAAGGGCAGCTAGAGTGCCAGATGAGAGTCATGATACTCTCAAATGGTTATTCTAGCGCATAGGAATTCTAAGCATTATTGATGTACAGAATAAAGGTGAGAAGATTGTGATGGATGGGGTAGGAAACTTTATAGTTGAATGGCACATGAGTGTCGACTTAAAAGCATTAAAGTGCATGTATGGGGTGTGTGGTGGTCCTAGATCAACAAACCGAGAACAAACCCATGCCTCTATTGCATGGCAGGAATGAACAGTAGAATGGTATAACCCAACAATGGATTGTACTAAGCCTCCATCCAGAGATAAGACAAAGGAAGTAACTGGTGATAAATACTAAACCAAGGATAAGACAAAGGAAGTAACTGGTGATAAATACTAAACCAAGGATACAGGAAAATCAAAGACCAGGAGCAAGGGAAAGTCAACAAAAACAGCTGAAGTCAAGGGTGAACCTTGTATTGTGCCTAAGCATCCCAATTGGGATCCCATACTTCCTATAAATCTAGAGAGAGTTTACATTTATACTTAACATGTAGAAATTAGAATACTAGATAAGTTATTAAAGCTTCATCTTGACTATGATCATTCCATTTTACCATCAGAGCTATTAGATGCATGTTTAGAGCAGTGTGAGATATTACTCTCTAGCATGGGCTTTCATGGTGGACATGTGCAACTGAAAAAGGATGACAAGCAGTGAATTACCAAATTACCACTGGTGATATTTTGGCAGATGTGCAACTTAAAAAGGATGACAAGTAGTCTGGTACCACTGGTGATGTTTTGGTAGATGTGCAACTTAAAAAGGATTACAAGCAATCAAGTACCAACTGGTGATGTTCTAACAAATGTGTCAATGGGAGGAGACAAAGCTAGGAGGTTCTCGTCAAACTATGAGAACAAACAAGCTACAACAATATGGGAATGTTGGAAGGCTTTATGCGAGCACACAACTAACCAAACTAGTGATCCAAGGATGACAAAGCTTCCTATGGGAATTTGGACAGAGCTTGATAATTTTATTAAACTCTTACATAAGAAAACCACTAAAGGCAATTGCATAAGTCAGTTTGAGATAGCAATCAAGACACTTGTGAAAACAATTGTAGCTGCTGCCCTGGGAGGGAATAAGGATATAACCTTCTAGTTAGTAAGAGTTTTTGCTTCATGTAATTCGTGCATTGACTAATTAATATAAAATAAATTAATTTATTAATATATTCTTTTTTCAATGTGAAGCATATTTGTTTACACATGGCCCATACTTTGTGAAGAACCAAGGGCCTCTTGCTACATGGAGTACTCAAGGCATGGAAAAATCACACTATGGCACACGTATCAACTATTTTCATATAACTCAACAGGTGGGAAAACAAAAACAAATGCATTACGAGAGATCTTCAACACATTCTACCAAAGACAAATGCAATGATATAATGTAATTCCTAAAAGCTAGGCTAGTTTATACCACATAAAAACATAGCTGCTATTATTAACATCAATATATTATAAACATTCATCATGCTCAATAAATTGTATCTCTATGCAAGTTGAAGATTGAGATGGATAAAGTCATGGTGACGCAAAGCTCACAACACATGTGGCTTGCACGTGTCACCAATGGAATATCACCACATGTCAGTATGGCACACATGTGGCCAGTAGTATAACTCCACGTGTCTGTACGGAGTACACGTGGCCCATACAACCATGTCATCGCCCGAGAGCCTATAAATGAATGAGTTGATTTTATTAAAAAAATCCCCCCCGCATAAAAAGACCTCGTGTGTCCTAATTTGCCTCCATTGCCTTGCTTTGCTTTGGATTACTTTTCCCTACCTTGCCTTGCTTTGGAAAGACAACATAGGTACACGCAACCGTTGTGTTTGGATTTTCCTTTGCGTGCCATCATTCCATCTGGTAAGAGCACTCTATTCTATCAATCTCTAGCATGTTATTTGCATAAATATAAAGACTTTTATCCACATCAATATAAATATGTAACCCATCATTGAAATGGTGAAAAATGGATCAAATCTAACTAGATGGAAAGACGGCGCGATTGAGAACAATCAGTCACAAGAGTGGATTGTCCTCTATGTTCTGTCTTTCCAATAGGTCAAAATTGCTTCATTTTTCACTTTTTCAATGATGGATTCCTTATTTATTGGTATATATTCTTTCTTATTCTTGCTTTGTAATTGGAAGATAGGATCTTTTCAAAATATGATATGTTTTCTTTATTTCTTTATTGCAAGCCACCATAGATGGCTAGAATAAAGAAAACAACAAGAATGGCTAGCCCAAGTCCAAGTTTGGTAGAGAAAGCAGTAAAGCAAAGTAAAATAGTAGCAATCAGAAGGTGAAGACAAGGATAAACCAGCATGTGAATGCCCTTAGAGAGATAAGGAGGGACCAAAAGCGTATTGAGCTTCTCATACCTAAGCTTACATTCATGAGAGTTGAGAAATAGATTTATGATCATTGGAAGCTTGGGATGAGCTGGGCCGACAATGCAAGAGGCTATGTTCTGTTATAGATTTTGTTATAGATTTTTTTATTGATAGTTACATATGTTTTGCCCATTCTCATAGGGTCACTCTTATGGACAAGGCTATGCACACCTACAAGCTTATAAGATACATATTAGAAAAGCCACATATGTTCTTCCCATGCTCATAAGGTCACTCTTTTGGACAAGGATATGCACACTTGCAGACTTATAAGATATAGATTAGAAAAGCTATTGCATCCTATACCATTGAGTGACTCTAGGGCATTTAATATCTTGAATGTGCCTCCAGCTAGGAAACCCAAGGATGCATGAATCAAGATTGAAGACGTTACACATGAAAGGGATACTAGAACTGCAAATCAAGCAAAGGCTGAGAAGGGCAAAGAAAATATATCTTCTGAGGAAGAAAGGAGAATTGAGGAAGAAAGAATAATGGAGGATGAGTTGATGGATCTTGAAGAAAAAAAAAATCTTCAAGAATTAAAGAAGGCACCTGGACAACTTGTTGTTCAGGTGAAAGATTTCCCTGATGGTTCAGAGTATCATGATATATCACCTTCAAATACATATATGCTGGCAAAGAGAAATCAAGAAATAAATGATGTAGTGATCTTGATATCTCTCAAGTAAGCTATCTTTTTGAAGATTTTATTTTTATTATAGTCTTTTATGAGGATAAGAAACTAATTTATCTAGTGATATGTTTTTTTGTAGGTTTCTTTTGGCCACCCTACCTCCAACGGCCTACTATCCTCTTTTTTTGCTAGACCCTATAGTCTATATTTATGTAAGAGAACCAAGCACCAATTTTAACAGGCTCGAAGAATGGTTGAGGAGATGCAACTTTGAAAAGGTGCAATATGTAATTGTTCCTTATAATGAGAAGTATTTTCTTTTTAATATATGTCTTTAGTTTTAGCTACTTCTTTTTATGCTTCTCTCTATCAATGATCATTTGCTTCTTTTTATGTTGTGTAGGAGCCATTGGAGTTTATTTATAATTGATCTCAAGAAAAAAGACATGTTTCTTAAATTCCATGTTTGGTATGCATGGAGAAGGAAAATTATAAGTCCTTAATTTAAATGGTCATTGTGTTTAGTTATTCATATCGTATTGTATTCATTCATATTGTATTAATCTATGTGATTTGTTATTTTGCAAGGCATCTAAGCATATAATAAGCACATTATAGACCATTCCTCCTCCACTCCTCTCGACAATAAAACTCCACATCAATTTTTCATTTTTCTTGTGTGTTATTAGAGTATCAATGGCAACTTTAAAGTTTCTAATGGAGATTTTGTTGAGAGTTTTAACAATAACTATCATTGCTATAAGCTCCATTACAAACTGATGAAATCTCACGTGGATGGAGAGTAGTCGCAAATATATGGAGATACATGCAATAAAAATTTCTAGTAGACACATCAAAAAGAGTAGCTGTAAGTATTCTCAACAGACATCAAAGAAAGTAGTAAAAAACTTATAAATTTATCTTAAACTTTCATATCATACTAACGTTTACTAAGCATTATATCATAATTCTTTGTAATTTACAACTTCATGTTATACAAACACATACATATGGTGGGCGAGAGCAAAGGCAATTATAGTAGTGCTCAACAATTGTGTAGATCTTCCCGCAGATCCAGATTCACCACCACCATCAATCCCACCTAACCCTACAAAGAAGCCATTGAAAAATAAAGGACTTCCCACAATGTCTCCATTGAAATTCCGGTCAAAGAAAATGATAAACATGGTGAATAAGGAAAAGGCTTCTTAAAAACAGAAACAATCAGAGAAAACTAAGTCCAAGTAGTCAGAGTCCTAGTGGACCAAGGAATCTTAAGATGCCAAAGCTTCTATGGACACTAACCAGCCAAAGCAAGAGTAGAAATTTATCATTCTTTGTAACCAAACAATTTCTATAGATCTATACCATTGTAATAAATATATATATGAAATCAAAATTGAGTTCAGTTTCTCGTTTAACATTAGTCATCTTGTCTTAATAATGTTGAATGTCTGTTTTGCAAAATGAATCTACAACACAAGATCTATAGATAGGTGCAAAATTATATTGTATTAAGAAAACTTCAAGATTATAGGTGACAGACATTTCATGCAACTAAAAGTATTCTCGAATCTTCTTCCCACCGCCATGACATCATCTACCTTAAATTTAAAGCCCAATGGTATGGCATCTAATAGAAACTTCCCTAGCACAAGTCCATGTGGTCCGTAGAGAAACTTCCCTAGCACAAGTCCGTGTGGTCCGTTCTCTGATGGGGTCCCGGATCCTCAACTTCTAACTGTCCGAATCCGGGTTCTCGAAAAAGATGCACGAGCGTGCCAAATGGCGGAAATTTCCAACCGTGGCCCAAACGGTGCTGAAGAGGCATGAAATTCGAATCATGCATGGACAAATATGTGGCAAGCAACCCGGATCTTTCTTGTTGTGTACAGATGCGATTCGGACTCATTTCGGATCCGAAACTGCACTGTCTTTGTCGGGACCCAACTTTGACGCACTGCGAGAAGTGATTGTGATGCCCAAATCCATGCACGGAGTGATGTGGACATAGAGCAACTTCCCTAGCACAAGTCTGTGTGGTCCGTTCTCTGATGGGGTCCCGGATCCTCAACTTCTAACTGTCCGAATCTGGGTTCTCGAAAAAGATGCACGAGCGTGCCAAATGGCAAAAATTTCCAACCGTGGCCCAAACGGCGCCGAAGAGGCATGAAAATCGAATCATGCATGGGCAAATGTGTGGCAAGCAATGCGGACCTTTCTTGTTGTGTTCAGATGCGATTCGGACTCATTTCGGATCCGAAACTCTGTTATGGCGATCTTGCACTATCTTCGTTGGGTCCCAACTCTGACGCGCTGGGAGAAGTGATTGCGATGCCCAAATCTATGCACGGAGTTATGTGGACATAGAGCAACTTCCCTAGCGCACAAGTCCGTGTGGTCCGTTCTCTGATGGGGTCCCGAATCCTCAACTTCTAACTGTCCGAATCCGGGTTCTTGAGGGTGAAAAAAATTACAACAGTGGTCCAAACGGCGCCGAAGAGGCATGAAATTTGAATCATGCATGGACAAATGTGTGCCAAGCAACCCGGATCGTTCTTTTTGTGTTCAGATGCAATTCGGACTCATTTCGGATCCGAAACTCTGTTATGGCAATTTTGCACTATCTTCGGCGGACCCAAATTTGATGCGCTGGGAGAACTCATTCTGATGCCCAAATCCATGCACGGATTTATGTGGACATAGAGCAACTTCCCTAGCACAAGTAAGTGTGGTCTATTCTCTGATGGGGTCCCAGATCCTCAACTTCTAACTGTCCGAATCCGGGTTCTCAAAAAAGATGCACGAGCGTGCCAAATGGCGAAAATTGCCAACCGTGGCCCAAACAGCACCGAAGAGGCATGAAAATGGAATCATGCATGGACAAATGTGTGGCAAAGCAACCCGGATCTTTCTTGTGTTCAAATGCGATTCGGACTCATTTTGGATCCAAAACTCTGTTATGGCGATTTTGCACTATCTTCGTCGGGACCCAACTTTGAGGATCCGGGTTCTCGAAAAAGATGCACGAGCGTGCCAAATGGCGAAAATTTCCAACCGTGGCCCAAACGGTGTGGAAGAGGCATCAAATTTGAATCATGCATGGACAAATGTGGCAAGCAACCCGGATCTTTCTTGTTGTGTTCAGATGCGATTCGGACTCATTTCGGATCCGAAACTCTGTTATGGCAATTTTGCACTATCTTCGCCGGGACCCAACTTTGACGCGCTGGGAGAAATGATTGCGATGCCCAACTCCATGCACGGAGTGATGTGGACATAGAGCAACTTCCCTAGCACAAGTCTGTGTGGTCCGTTCTCTGATGGGGTCCTGGATCCTCAACTTCTAACTGTCCGAATTCGGGTTCTCGAAAAAGATACACGAGCGTGGCAAATGGCAGAAATTTCCAACCGTGACCCAAACGGCGCCCAAGAGGCACGAAATTCAAATCATGCATGGACAAATGTGTGGCAAGAAACTCGGATCTTTCTTGTTGTGTTCAAATGCAATTCGGACTCATTTCGGATCCGAAACTCTGTTATGGCGATTTTGCACTATCTTCGCCGAGACCCAACTTTGACGCGCTAGGAGAAGTGATTGCGATGCCCAAATCCATGCACGGAGTGATGTGGACATAGAGCAACTTCCCTAGCACAAGTTCGTGTGGTCCGTTCTCTGATGGGGTCCCGGATCTTCAACTTCTAACTGTCTAAATCCGAGTTCTCGAAAAAGATGCACGAGCGTGCCAAATGGCGGACATTTTCAACCGTGGTCCAAACGGTGCTGAAGAGGCATGAAATTCGAATCATGCATGGACAAATGTGTGGCAAGCAACCCGGATCTTTCTTGTTGTGTTCAGATGCGATTCGGACTCATTTTGGATCGGAAACTCTGTTATGGCGATTTTGCACTATCTTCGTCTCGGGACCCAACCTTGACACGCTGGGAGAAGTGATTGCGATGCCCAAATCCATGCACGGAGTGATGTGGACATAGAGCAACTTCCCTAGCACAAGTCCGTGTGGTCCGTTCTCTGATGGGGTCCCGGATCCTTAACTTCTAACTGTCTGAATCCGGGTTCTCGAAAAAGATGTACGAGCGTGGCAAATGGCGAAAATTTCCAACAGTGGCCCAAACGATGCCGAAGAGGCATGAAATTCGAATTATGCATGGACAAATGTGTGGCAAGCAACTCGGATCTTTCTTGTTGTTTTCAAATGCGATTCGGACTCATTTCGGATCCGAAACTCTGTTATGGCGATTTTGCACTATCTTCGTTGGGACCCAACTTTGACGCGTGGGAGAAGTGATTGCGATGCCCAAATCCATGCACGGAGTGATGTGGACATAGAGCAACTTCCCTAGCATAAGTCTGTGTGGTCCGTTCTCTGATGGGGTCCCGGATCCTCAACTTCTAACTGTCCAAATCGGAGTTCTCGAAAAAGATGCACGAGCATGTCAAATGGCGGAAATTTCCAACCGTGGCCCAAACGGTTTCTGAAGAGGCATGAAATTCGAATCATGCATGGACAAATGTGTGGCAAGCAACCCGGATCTTTCTTGTTGTGTTTAGATGCGATTTGGACTCATTTCGGATCCGAATCTCTGTTATGGCGATTTTGCACTATCTTCGTCGGGACCCAACTTTGACGCGCTGGGAGAAGTGATTGCGATGCCCAAATCCATGCACGGAGTGATGTGGACATAGAGCAACTACCGTAGCACAAGTCCATGTGGTCTGTTCTCTGATGGGGTCCCGGATCCTCAACTTCTAACTGTCCAAATCCGGGTTCTCAACGAAAAAGATGCACAAGCGTGGCAAATGGCAAAAATTTCCAACAGTGGCCCAAACGACGCCGAAGAGGCATGAAATTCAAATCATGCATGGACAAATGTGTCGCAAGCAACTCGGATCTTTCTTTTTGTGTTCAGATGCGATTCAGACTCATTTCAGTTTCGAAACTCTGTTATGGCGATTTTGCACTATCTTCGCCGCCGTGGGACCCAACTTTGTATTGTATTGTATTCATTCATAGCCGCCGTGGGACCCAACTTTGTATTGTATTGTATTCATTCATATTGTATTGTATTCATTCATATTGTATTAATCTATGTGATTTGTTATTTTGCAAGGCATCTAAGCATATAATAAGCACATTATAGACCATTCCTCCTCCACTCCTCTCGACAATAAAACTCCACATCAATTTTTCATTTTTCTTGTGTGTTATTAGAGTATCAATGGCAACTTTAAAGTTTCTAATGGAGATTTTGTTGAGAGTTTTAACAATAACTATCATTGCTATAAGCTCCATTACAAACTGATGAAATCTCACGTGGATGGAGAGTAGTCGCAAATATATGGAGATACATGCAATAAAAATTTCTAGTAGACACATCAAAAAGAGTAGCTGTAAGTATTCTCAACAGACATCAAAGAAAGTAGTAAAAAACTTATAAATTTATCTTAAACTTTCATATCATACTAACGTTTACTAAGCATTATATCATAATTCTTTGTAATTTACAACTTCATGTTATACAAACACATACATATGGTGGGCGAGAGCAAAGGCAATTATAGTAGTGCTCAACAATTGTGTAGATCTTCCCGCAGATCCAGATTCACCACCACCATCAATCCCACCTAACCCTACAAAGAAGCCATTGAAAAATAAAGGACTTCCCACAATGTCTCCATTGAAATTCCGGTCAAAGAAAATGATAAACATGGTGAATAAGGAAAAGGCTTCTTAAAAACAGAAACAATCAGAGAAAACTAAGTCCAAGTAGTCAGAGTCCTAGTGGACCAAGGAATCTTAAGATGCCAAAGCTTCTATGGACACTAACCAGCCAAAGCAAGAGTAGAAATTTATCATTCTTTGTAACCAAACAATTTCTATAGATCTATACCATTGTAATAAATATATATATGAAATCAAAATTGAGTTCAGTTTCTCGTTTAACATTAGTCATCTTGTCTTAATAATGTTGAATGTCTGTTTTGCAAAATGAATCTACAACACAAGATCTATAGATAGGTGCAAAATTATATTGTATTAAGAAAACTTCAAGATTATAGGTGACAGACATTTCATGCAACTAAAAGTATTCTCGAATCTTCTTCCCACCGCCATGACATCATCTACCTTAAATTTAAAGCCCAATGGTATGGCATCTAATAGAAACTTCCCTAGCACAAGTCCATGTGGTCCGTAGAGAAACTTCCCTAGCACAAGTGCGTGTGGTCCGTTCTCTGATGGGGTCCCGGATCCTCAACTTCTAACTGTTCAAATCCGGGTTCTCGAAAAAGATGCACGAGCGTGCCAAATGGCGGAAATTTCCAACCGTGGCCCAAACGGTGCTGAAGAGGCATGAAATTCGAATCATGCATGGACAAATGTGTGGAAGGCAACCCGGATCTTTCTTGTTGTGTACAGATGCGATTCGGACTCATTTCGGATCCGAAACTCTGTTATGGCGGTTTTGCACTGTCTTTGTCGGGACCCAACTTTGACGCACTGCGAGAAGTGATTGTGATGCCCAAATCCATGCACGGAGTGATGTGGACATAGAGCAACTTCCCTAGCACAAGTCCGTGTGGTCCGTTCTCTGATGGGGTCCCGGATCCTCAACTTCTAACTGTCCGAATCTGGGTTCTCGAAAAAGATGCACGAGTGTGCCAAATGGCGAAAATTTCCAACCGTGGCCCAAACAGCGCCGAAGAGGCATGAAAATCAAATCATGCATGGGCAAATGTGTGGCAAGCAATGCGGACCTTTCTTGTTGTCTTCAGATGCGATTCGGACTCATTTCGGATCCGAAACTCTGTTATGGCGATTTTGCACTATCCTCGTTGGGTCCCAACTCTGACACGCTGGGAGAAGTGATTGCGATTCCCAAATCTATGCACGGAGTTATGTGGACACAGAGCAACTTCCCTAGCACAAGTCCGTGTGGTCCGTTCTCTGATGGGGTCCCGGATCCTCAACTTCTAACTGTCCGAATCCGGGTTCTTGAGGGTGAAAAAAATTACAACAGTGGTCCAAACGGCGCCGAAGAGGCATGAAATTTGAATCATGCATGGACAAATGTGTGCCAAGCAACCCGGATCGTTCTTGTTGTGTTCAGATGCAATTCGGACTCATTTCGGATCCGAAACTCTGTTATGGCAATTTTGCACTATCTTCAGCGGACCCAAATTTGACGCGCTGGGAGAACTCATTCTGATGCCCAAATCCATGCACGGATTTATGTGGACATAGAGCAACTTCCCTAGCACAAGTCAGTGTGGTCTATTCTCTGATGGGGTCCCAGATCCTCAACTTCTAACTGTCCGAATCCGGGTTCTCAAAAAAGATGCACGAGCGTGCCAAATGGCGAAAATTGCCAACCGTGGCCCAAACAGCACCGAAGAGGCATGAAAATGGAATCATGCATGGACAAATGTGTGGCAAAGCAACCCGGATCTTTCTTGTGTTCAAATGCGATTCGGACTCATTTCGGATCCGAAACTCTATTATGGCGATTTTGCACTATCTTCTACCGGGACCCAACTTTGAGGATCCGAGTTCTCGAAAAAGATGCACGAGCGTGCCAAATGGTGGAAATTTCCAACCGTGGCCTAAACGGTGTTGAAGAGGCATCAAATTTGAATCATGCATGGACAAATGTGTGGCAACAAGCAGCCCGGATCTTTCTTGTTGTGTTCAGATGCGATTCGGACTCATTTCGGATCCGAAACTCTGTTATGGCAATTTTGCACTATCTTCGCCGGGACCCAACTTTGATGCGTTGGGAGAAATGATTGCGATGCCCAAATCCATGCACGGAGTGATGTGGACATAGAGCAACTTCCCTAGCACAAGTCCGTGTGGTCCGTTCTCTGATGGGGTCCTGGATCCTCAACCTCTAACTGTCCGAATCCAGGTTCTCGAAAAAGATGCACGAGCGTGGCAAATGGCAGAAATTTCCAACCGTGATCCAAACGGCGCCCAAGAGGCACGAAATTCAAATCATGCATGGACAAATGTGTGGCAAGAAACTCGGATCTTTCTTGTTGTGCTCAAATGCAATTCGGACTCATTTCGGATCCGAAACTCTGTTATGGCGATTTTGCACTATCTTCGCCGGGACCCAACTTTGACGCGCTAGGAGAAGTGATTGCGATGCCCAAATCCATGCACGGAGTGATGTGGACATAGAGCAACTTCCCTAGCACAAGTTCGTGTGGTCCGTTCTCTGATGGGATCCCGGATCTTCAACTTGTAACTGTCTGAATCCGAGTTCTCGAAAAAGATGCACGAGCGTGCCAAATGGCAGACATTTTCAACCGTGGCCCAAACGGTGTTGAAGAGGCATGAAATTCGAATCATGCATGGACAAATGTGTGGCAAGCAACCCAGATCTTTCTTGTTGTGTTCAGATGCGATTCGGACTCATTTTGGATCCGAAACTCTGTTATGGCAATTTTGCACTATCTTCGTCTCGGGACCCAACCTTGACGCGCTGGGAGAAGTGATTGCGATGCCCAAATCCATGCACGGAGTGATGTGGACATAGAGCAACTTCCCTAGCACAAGTCCGTGTGGTCCGTTCTCTGATGGGGTCCCGGATCCTTAACTTCTAACTGTCCAAATCCGGGTTCTCGAAAAAGATGTACGAGCGTGGCAAATGGCGAAAATTTCCAACAGTGGCCCAAACGACGCCGAAGAGGCATGAAATTCGAATCATGCATGGACAAATGTGTGGCAAGCAACTCGGATCTTTCTTGTTGTTTTCAAATGCGATTCGGACTCATTTCGGATCTGAAACTCTGTTATGGCGATTTTGCACTATCTTCGCTGGGACCCAACTTTGACGCGTAGGAGAAGTGATTGCGATGCCCAAATCCATGCACGGAGTGATGTGGACATAGAGCAACTTCTCTAGCACAAGTCTGTGTGGTCCGTTCTCTGATGGGGTCCCGGATCCTCAACTTCTAACTGTCTGAATCGGAGTTCTCGAAAAAGATGCACGAGCGTGTCAAATGGCGAAAATTTCCAACCGTGGCCCAAACGGTGCTGAAGAGGCATGAAATTCGAATCAGGCATGGACAAATGTGTGGCAAGCAACCCGGATCTTTCTTGTTGTGTTTAGATGCGATTTGGACTCATTTCGGATCCGAATCTCTGTTATGGCGATTTTGCACTATCTTCGTCGGGACCCAACTTTGACGCGCTGGGAGAAGTGATTGCGATGCCCAAATCCATGCACGGAGTGATGTGGACATAGAGCAACTACCGTAGCACAAGTCCATGTGGTCTGTTCTCTGATGGGGTCCCGGATCCTCAACTTCTAACTGTCCAAATCCGGGTTCTCAACGAAAAAGATGCACAAGCGTGGCAAATGGCAAAAATTTCCAACAGTGGCCCAAACGATGTCGAAGAGGCATGAAATTCAAATCATGCATGGACAAATGTGTGGCAAGCAACTCGGATCTTTCTTTTTGTGTTCAGATGTGATTCAGAATCATTTCAGTTCCGAAACTCTGTTATGGCGATTTTGCACTATCTTCGCCGCCGTGGGACCCAACTTTGACGCACTGGGAGAAGTGATTACGATGCTTAAATTCATGCACGGAGTGATGTGGACATAGAGCAACTTCCCTAGCACAAGTTCGTGTGGTCCTTTCTCTGATGGGGTCTCCGATCCTCAACTTCTAACTGTCCGAATCTGCATTCTCGAAAAATATGCACGAGCGTGGCAAATGGCAAAAATTTCCAACAGTGGCCCAAACGATGCCGAAGAGGCATGAAATTCGAATCAAGCATAGACAAATGTGTGGCAAGCAACTCCGATTTTTCTTGTTGTGTTCAGATGCGATTCGGACTCATTTCGAATCCGAAACTCTGTTATGGCGATTTTGCACTATCTTCGCCCCGGGACCCAACTTTGACGCGCTGGGAGAATTGATTGTGATGCCCAAATCCATGCACGGAGTGATGTGGACATAGAGCAACTTCCCTAGCATAAGTCCGTGTGGTCCGTTCTTTGATGGGGTCCCGGATCCTCAACTTCTAACTGTCCGAATCCGGGTTCTCAAAAAAGATGCACGAGCGAGCCAAATGGCGGAATTTCTAACCGTGGCCCAAACGGCGCCGAAGAGGCATGAAATTCGAATCATGCATAGACAAATGTGTGGCAAGCAACCCGGATCTAGTTGTGTACCATGCAGATCAACAAAACCAATTACTCTAAGAAGAGACCTACTTCACATGACGAGAACCAAGGAGCTACAATTGCATTCGATCTAGCTCTACCATGTGGTGGAGCTAGAATGCATCGATCTAGCTGTGTACCATGCAGATCAACAAAATTAATTACTCCAAGAAGAGATCTACTTCACATGATAAGAACCAAGAAGCTAGAATTGCATTTGATCTAGCTCTACCACGTGGTAGAGCTGTATCCAACCTAGACCACATCGTAGAGCTAGAATGCTTTGAGGACTAGCTCTACCATGTGGTGGAGCTAGAATTGCATTTGAGGTCTAGCTCTACCAGTGGTAGAGCTAGAATGCATTGATCTAGCTGTGTACCATGCAAATCAACAAAACCAATTACTCCAAGAAGAGACCATGACGAGAACCAAGGAGATAAACAAGTGTGTTGAATGGCGCAGGGACCCAACTTTGACACGCTGGGAGAAGTGATTGCGATGCCCAAATCCATTCACGGAGTGATGTGGACATAGAGCAACTTCCCTAGCACAAGTCCGTGTGGTCCGTTCTCTGATGGGGTCCCGGATCCTCAACTTCTAATTGTCCGAATCCGGGTTCTCGAAAAAGATGCACGAGTGTGCCAAATGGCAGAAATTTCCAACCGTGGCCCAAACGGCGCCGAAAAGGCATGAAAATCAAATCATGCATGGACAAATGTGTGGCAAGCAATCCGGATCTTTCTTGTTGTGTTCAGATGCGATTCGGACTCATTTCGGACCTGAAACTCTGTTATGGCGATTTTGCACTATCTTCGCTGGGACCCAACTTTGACACGCTGGGAGAATTGATTGCGATGCCCAAATCCATGCACCGAGTGATGTGGACATAGAGCAACTTCCCTAGCACAAGTCTGTGTGGTCCGTTCTCTGATGGGGTCCCGGATCCTCAACTTCTAACTGTCTAAATTCGGGTTCTCGAAAAAGATGCACGAGCGTGCCAAATGGCGAAAATTTCCAATCGTGGCCCAAACCGCGCCGAAGAGGCATGAAATTCAAATCATGCACGGACAAATGTGTGGCAGGCAACTCGGATCTTTCTTGTTGTGTTCAGATGCGATTCAGACTCATTTCGCATCCGAAACTCTGTTATGGCGATTTTGCACTATCCTCGCCGGGACCCAACTTTGACACGCTGGGAGAACTCATTGCGATGCGCAAATCTGTGCACGGAGTGATGTGGACATAGAGCAACTTCCCTAGCACAAGTCCGTGTGGTCCCTTCTCTGATGGGGTCTTGGTGGATCCTCAACTTCTAACTGTCTGAATCTAGGTTCTCGAAAAAGATGCACGAGCGTGGCAAATGGCGGAAATTTCCAACAGTGGCCTAAACGGCGCCGAAGAGGCATGAAATTCGAATCATGCATGGACAATTTTGTGGCAAGCAACCCGGATCTTTATTGTTGTGTTCAGATGCGATTCGAACTCATTTTGGATCCGAAACTCTGTTATGGTGATTCTGCACTATCTTCGTCTCGGGACCCAACTTTGACGCGCTGGGAGAATTGATTGTGAAGAGTAGGAAAGTACAATTTCAAGCAAGGAGAGAGGGGAGAAGCTATGCTATGAAGAAGGTGGAGAGGGGTCTTTTGTGCATGCTCTAGCACAAGGGAGCTTCCATAGCCGGCTTAACAATGTTCTTGGCTACCATTGGGACACAAGCAGTGCTTATTTGAAGACACCCATACAAAGAGAAGAATCAATTCACTATGCATACCCAGATTGTCTCACAAATCTTTTGTTGCATAAATGTAGCTGTACCACATGGTAGAGCTAGAACACTCTAAACTCTAGCTGGGGTGGAACCATGTGGTAGAGCTAGACGTAAATGGGTGTGACTAATAAGGTCAGCCATAGCATAGAATCTTGAAAGGCCTAGTAGGTAAGAGTAGGTGATTTTTGACTCCTCAAGTCAAGATAGAGGTACGATACTAGATGGATGGTTTGTCATTTCAAGTCATCTTGCACTAGTTTAAGTCATTTCAACTCCAACTCTACCATGTGGTAGAGCTAGAATGCATTTCTCCAGCTCTAGCATGTGGTCGAGCATTCAAATTATCCCGCCTAATTTTAAATTCAAATTATCCTGCCCTCTAAGAATTTAAAATGGTCTTGCTCTTTTTCAAATTTTCCTTGACGTCCATGTGGCTTATGTAATACAAACCTACTTTCCCATCTTGTCATTGACAACTAGCACTTGGACATCACCGCATCCATTATCAAATTCAACGATACAACAAGGTACACATATTTTTGTCTCATATTAAATCATTATCTATGATTAGATTTAAAGTTTTGAACATGTCAATTAAAATTTAGATCATACACATTGACATAGAGTAGAAAATAAAAGTATGCAAGAATTCAAAAAATCAGGAATGGTTGAAGAGAAAAAACCTGATACTCCGCCAGGTGCATGGAGCTGCAGTGCATGACTTGGTTGTCAAGCGCCCATCTCACTCTTTCAGAGTAGAGGCTAGCAGTGCCAAGAAGATCCAGACGAAGACCCCCCTCAGTCCCTCCGGAGACACCAAGTTCAAGGGTGGCCATGATGCATCTGGCAGGAAAGCTAAGGGTAAGGGTGTCTGATATGGCGATCAGCTGATTGTCTCCTCTTTCCCCCTCCTCTTTATCTCCTTCGCAGGATCTAGCTGTGTAGTGAAGAGAAGCTGGCGATGATGAAGCTTTTGTGGCTATGGCGTCCTGCTGATCTAGAGGGTATTATAGTTCAAGCTGGGACCAGTTTGCCAAGAAGTATGGTGGTTACAGTCCCATCTACGCTCCTGAGGAATGGTTGCCACTGGCGATGTGTATGCTGCAGCGCCATCAGATGCTTAGAAGAGGGTGTTGACATGGCTCTTTGCCTACAAGAAGAGAGTAGCTGAAATAGCGCATCGCAAGCAGCCGCCCAACGAACCAGCGCCACAGAGCCTGCAGAGAGAGAGAGAAACGCAGGATAAGGTTTTGTGGAAGTAAAGATTTTGTTGTTCGTTAGGTATTTTTTTAATTGTAATGTGAAAAGACCCTACTTTAGTGTTTGTGGAAGTGGCACGTGGGAATGGCCCCTTGATTGGAGGGAGGGAAATTCAAATTTGAAATTTGAATGAAGGAGCCTAGCTATGGCGGTGGAAGATGGAGCAAAGAGAGAGACAGAGATTGCCATGTGTGCGCACGGGGGCGGAATCGCGAGGAGAGAGAGGTGAGTGGTGGGCATGGCTGGCCCAGCCCGCAAGCAGCCCGGATGGGAGAGAGAGGCGAGCGATGGGCCGTGAAGCGATTATTTAAATAGGATTAAAGCTATATTTAAATATTCTTATAGGTTTAATAGGTTAACTATAGTAACTTAAAGCATGTTTATAGTTTACAATTATACTTTACTTATTTATAGACTTTATATAGCTATATAAATCAAACCTATTTATATATAAACCCATATATTTTAAGTTTATAAATAACCTATAGTTTATAAATAAACCTTTATAAATAGGTAATATAAAGTTTTAATCGATAGGCTTAAAGGTTTGATTATAAAAATATAGCTTTTATAGTTATATATATAGGCTTAAAGTTTATAAATAATAGGCTTATAGGTTTGTTTATATAAATAGGCTTATAGGTTTAATAGGTTAACTAAAAGATATATAAATAGGCCTATAGGTTTAATAGAGTAACTATAGTAACTATAGGTTTGATTATATAAATAGACTTAAAGATATATATAAATAGGCTTATAGGTTTAATAGGTTCACTATAGTAACTTAAAGTCTATTTATAGTTTATAATTATACTTTATATATCTTATTTATAAACTTTCTATAGCTATATAAATCAAACCTATTTATATATAAACCTATATAATTTAACTTAAATTATATACAGTAACCTATATATTAACCTACAACTATAACTATATAACTTATAGTAACTTAAATTATATATTTATAACTATATAGCTTATAGTAATTTATAGCTAATAAAAGCTTATTTTAATGCTACTATATTATAGCTTATTTAATAAATATAACTGTAAGCTTATAAGTTTGATTATAGCTTTTAGTATAGGTTAAAGTATATGTATAAATTCAAGGGGATTTTGGTACAAAAATAGGGCAAGGAAATGTATCCATACTAGTGGAGGAATGTTTGAAAGATGTGGTCCTACCTTTTCCTACAATGGATACTTCATCTCTCCAAGACTCATTATGGAGTGCCGTTCGATGGCCAAAGATTATTTTACAATCTACTATCATGAATGGCAACTTAATTTGATCAAACAAAAGCTATAGCGGTGATGAAGAAGGGGATCATTCTAATCCTCCAATTACAGATGCAATTCCTATAACAAGCCCAGAATTTGAAACATTGATTCCTACCATAGATTGTTAGGTATCAAGGACTAGGGAAGATCAATTCACACACAAACCATGATTACATAAACACTTCTATTGCATTGAATGAGAGACTACAAGTTTATATAGATTTTTAGGACTAATAGAGTCTGACCTTTTTTCTAGATCCTTGCTTCTCATCATGTGAAGTAAGTCTCTTCTAATATAAACTGCCTTAATGGATGGGTTTTGTGCAAGACCCCATACATCGCTATGTACTATCTCAAGTGGCCTGCTACTCATGTTGCCTTCTCTAGGAAACCGCAACCTCGCCTGCTTTCCAAACTGACAGGCTTCACAAACATGCATATTCCCATGCTTGAATCTAGGCAGCCCACTAACAATGCCTCTTGCCTGCATGTTCTTTAACCTTTGTATATTCACATGTCTAATCCTTTTATGCCACATATCAATGTCATGTACCACATTTCGGCTTTTAGAAAACATGGCTGATTTCAACTCAGGAATCCCAGCATCAAGCTTAAACAACCTGCCTTCTTTCTTTCCTTTGGCAATGACTCTACATCCATTTTTGAAATCCTCAACGAAGCAACCATGCTCGTTGAAACGAACCTGTAATCCCTATTCCACCATTTGACCAACTGAGGCCAAAATTTTTATGATAGAAGGCACATACAATACATCTGATGACATAGACTTTGTTTCACCATTGTGCATAACCAATGGTACACTTCCAACATGTGTAATGGCATGTTGAGTATCATCTCTTGTCTCCACATAGCCTTTCACATCCATAGGCTTCATATGCTCAAACCATTCACCATGACAAGTCATATGGTTTGATGCTCCAGAGTCCATATACCAAGTGTCATCATTTTCAGCATTTGTCATCATAGATCCCACAACATGTTTCATGGCAAACAAGTGATTTGCGCTGCCATCATTACTGCTTGATGCATAATTTCCACCATGTTGTGCATAATGTCCACCATGTTGTGCTCTACCCCCTCTCAAATCATTTTGTTTGCGGAAACAATCACGTGCCATATGACCAAATTTCCCACACTAATGACATTCCACATCTTGCATAGATGTTTGTTGGCCTTGCCAACGTCCTCTACCATGAGGATTACCTCTGCCTCTCTAAGGTGTATATCCACGACCACCTCTAGTACCATATGTAGGCTGAAAATTCTATTGTGGTGACCTGTCCTGCCATCCACGACCATTACCACGGCCACGTGATACAAATCTCCCCCTGCCTCTAGATCCTCTTTGTGAGTAGAACGCCTGATTTCTGCCATTATCATCATGGCTAGTAGATGCATCATGAAAGGAGGCACTGAGTTTGATTTCCTCAACAAGCAAGAGTGAAACCAACTCATCAAAGTCAGGTAAACCTGTACTCCGAACCGAGATAGATGTATCAAAAGATTTATACTCCTTGCCAAGACCACGCAAGGTAAATCATCATCAGGCATGGGAGCATTGATTGTTGCCAATGCATCTGCATAATTCTTTATCTCTTGTACATAATCATGGATGCTCCTTCTATTCCATTTCACATTATGAATCTGTTGTCGCACAACTGAGACTTGCGAGCACTAGTGTCTGTATCAAACAGCTTTACCAATGTATCCCATGTATCCTTGAGATTCTCAGCATCATGTATGTGTATGAGTATAGCATCCGAAATACATATAGACAGATAATGCAACACTTTGTATGCTCTTTCTGACCATTGCTTATGAGCTATAACCTGTTTGCTGTGTAGGTTGTCGGGGTAGTTTCGGCTCTGGCTCCGCACCTATAATGAGATTCCAAAAAGCTTTTCCCTTCAGAAAACTTTTAATCCTGTACTTCCATGCCTGGAAGTTCTTCCTATCCAGCTTTTCACCCACAATTTGTACTGGATTATCCGACATATTTGCTCAATGCAAATACACCTTCCACAATTTCACCCACAATTTGTACTGGATTATCCAACATATTTGCTCAATGCAAATACACCTTCCACACACGTCCAAATCTGTAAATGAGCCTTCCTCAGCTAAACCACACTCTAATGGGTGTTCCAGAAACTCCAAACTAGTCAACAAACTTCAATTTTGATGTAGAAAATTAAACTATATGCATCCAAAATGAACTGGTTTACGCAGTCCAAGATACCCTGCTTTGATGCACTTTCCAAGGCTCCAAATTGAAATGTAGTGGTTCAATCAAGTGTGTATAACTTGCATTGACACCTAAACAACCTCAATGTTGCATATCAACACTATCGAAGATGCGTACATACCAATTTTGTCAAACTCCCTTCTCTGTTTTGAGAAAAACCAAAAACACCAGTAGTAAAATTGCTCTAATTTCTTCAATCCTTATACAAATTGAGAGACCAGGCATTCATTATCTTAGCAATGATGTCCACTAACTCCATGTAAAAGGAATTAGACCAATTGTTTAACACGAGAGAGTAATTAGTCAATTAATCACACTCTGTTTCACTGAACACAGTAGACAGCCTGTTTAATCAGCTCATTTCTAGCTCCATAAGGCATAATTGATCCAACAAATCATGTAGCCTCCTTCTCAGGTGTATGTATCAACCAATTGCTAAGGCAATTTTGGAATTTATCAAGCACAAAAGTGGAATTTGGCCTCCACTTAGCAAAATATGTGAAAAACTGTCCTGTTTCTCTGTAGATGCTGCGCCGCCTGCTCCTAAGGGTATTTGGAGTGATTAAAGTGTCAATTGATGATTTATAATGTTGCCTAACACTCCAATGCAAGTGTACAACCCATCAATGAATTGATTTTTGCCAAAAACTTGCTCTAATTTCATCAAAATTTGACCTCTATTTCTTTGTTTTGTGAGAGCTTCAAAACCAGTAAATTTCAATCACATAAATGTGGCATCATATTTGCTCCAAAATCAGTGTAGGTTATGCACATGAGTTGCCAATACATTCATCCTTGTCACATATATGTGTCTTTGCCAGATTTGCATCTATTTCACCATACATCACCGCTTCCAAGCTCCAATGGAAAGCTTCCAAAAAACCTGAATTTTCCTTTGCTTTGGGCAACCCTAATTTGCTTTGTTTCTGCTTGAATCGCCTGCAATCCGCTCAAGGATGTTTAGAATACCTTACCCAGTAGGCCAAGCTTTCAGATCTGATAGAAATCGGTGTGCTCCAAGCTTCAGAGCTTTTCTTCACAGCTTCTTCTCCCTCTTCTCTCACTCACTCATAAACCCTAATAGAGAGCACCAGGCTCTGATACCATGTTGAAAAACACGTAGAGGGAGGGGAGACACACACACAGGATCAAACCCTAATGTATATTACAAACCCTAACCATAGAGGGAAGCCATCTCCCTTCTCACACAATGCATAAAGCCATAATCCATAATACACAAGACACACTATGTGTTGTGTCCACACTCAGCTAACCCTAGCTAATGTCCACACACTATGACCAGCTCGACGCGATCATTTATGTCTCACACATGCTGCTACCTAACATGCCAGCACATAGCACAGCTGGCACACACTGACATCGAGCTTGAATCTCAACATTGCATTGCATAGTTTGAGTGAAGTGACAATAGATATGGGGCATTATTGTAGGCCATTTAAAATGTTGGTTAAGTTAGGTTAGGATTCGTTATCCGCAAGTAGGTGGCTATAGTGGAGGGGGAGCCCTCAATCTTCTCACTATCATTATCTTGTAAAATAGAAGTTGCCTTTGGCTTTAATAGTGGGGAGCGTGTGGAAAGTCCTCAAAAGCTACAATCCAAAGGGAAACTGTCCACCCTGCTTGTCAAAGTAGTATTCTAGAAGGACTTAATAAAGTTCTAATATCACATGAGAAGTATAAGAGTTTTAATGCATTCTTGTGTTATTTAATCTAAGAGAATTCTTATGTTATTTAAGATTTAAGAATTCTTGTGTTAGAATGGTGAAAAAGGTCTACATAGAGAGACTCGAGTATCCTAAGCATCATTCCATATCTTAAGATAAACTCCAATGTTCTTATTCTTCTCATTTATTTGGTTTGCACCCTTGGGTGCTGGGGTTTCAATTTTTATATTCTCTTATGCTTTATTTGGATTGCAAGCTTATGTCTTACGCATAAGGCTTATGTATATAGCTTATGGAAAAGACTTATGCATAGAGAGAAGTTGCATAGAGCTTATGCATAGAGCTTATACATAGAGATATGGGGTATTATTGTAGGCTATTTAGAATGTTGGTTAAGTCATGTTAGGAGTGGTTATCTGTACGTGTAGGTGGCTACACTGTAGGGGAAGCCCTTGATCTTTTCACTATCCTTCTCTTATAAAATAGAAGTTGCCTTTGGCTTTAATAGTGGGGAGCGTATGGAAATTCCTCAAACGCTGTGATCCAAAAGGGGAACTCTCCACCTTGCTTGTGTAAGCAGTATTGTAGAAGAACTTAATAAACTTCTAATATCACATTAGAAGTATAAGAGTTCTAATGCATTCTTGTGTTATTTATGCTTAGAGTGTTCTTATGTTATTTAAGGTTCAAGAGCTCTGCATGTAATAAGCTATATGCATAAGGCTCTTTGCATGTCATAGGCTCAACACATGACATAAGCTCTATGCATAAGGCTCTATGCATGTAATAAGCTCTACGCATAAGCCTTATGCATATCATAAGCTCTATGTATAATGCATAAGCTCTATGCATAAGGCTTATTTACAAGATCCTTATGCATAGAGCCTTATGCATAAAACCTATGCATAGAGCTGTATGCATGCATAAGGTATACACATAATAGCTTTTCTTTTTAAATCCTCCTTATTCTATAGACATGATAACCTATTTTATATAATTTAGACATGTGGGGGGATAATCCAAACTCGAGAAGCCCAGTGACTCATCATTCAGTGTCCATCGTTGACGACCCGGACATGGAGCGACTCTCACAGTTGGCTGCTAGAGTTTGTCGCATTGGTATGGGAGAGAGAATATGTGGAACATTTTCTCTCCACCCTCGATTTCTTCTACAATTAACCCTACACCTATGGGGGGTACTTTGATGGGTGGTTCTAATCCTAGGTTACGCACTTCGATACCCTTATCCACTGCCATTGGAGGAGCTAGTCCATTTCAGGGTGTTGGGCCTTCACATGAAGGTTTGACTAGCCCACTACCCTTTCTTATGTGGCACCTAATCCATAACCTCATACCACATCCTTGTCAAATAGGAGGTCTACCTCTTCTTGACATTCTAGTGGGGGTCATCGTTCTAAGGGGATGGTTGCGATGGTTATTTTGAGGGCAATAATAGATCTGGTTCCGATTCCTCATCACAGGATGAAGAGGCACATCAGGTAGTGGATCCAAATGCCTACGATCCTGTGACACTTTCTTATGGTGTGAGGATGATAGATGGGATTATCATTGAGGATAGCAAGGGGAAGCATGTCATAGCATGCATGCATCACCTTGTAAATCTTGAGTTAAAAACATTTGGGGCATTGACTAGAGGAATCAAGACAATGCAAAGAAAGAATACATTGTAAGTGTAATGAAGATAAAGTTTCATGTGCCACACCCCGACTTATAGTTTAATGACCTTAATATTCTCAATCATATCCAAGGACATGTGAGTCATAGGAAATCATCGATTGCTAAGGCCATGAAGTGTGGTGGCATCAAGACGCGAGGAGAATCAAATAAAGATTGGAAGAAGGCCAAAAATACATATCGATAAAATCCTGATCTATACAAGTAACAAAGAGAAGCAGCACGAGTATGCATGCATAGAAGAGGGGCTTCTCATGTTGGATCGCGGGTGGAAAGCCATCTTTCCTTGATCAATTTGTAAGTATTTGAACCCTTAACATTTTGTATTCAAAATTTTGGTTTCTAAAGAGCTAAAACTTATATAAAGTGTTCTTTTTTAATGTGTTTAATGTAGCAAAATGTGGTGGGCCATTCTCCTTCTCATGAGTGAGAAGTACAACTTTGCAATGGGATCTCATCCACATTTGAATGGTTGCGACAATAGGGTATCGCTTTGAACTATAAAGCTATGCATGCTGTAAGTTACTTTTTTGAACAAGTTTTAAAAGTTCAAATTCCTTTGGTTTTATAAGCTTTTAGAAATTTATCTAATTTGTGGTTTAATATTAATTAATCTTGTGTGATATAGGAAGATGACAAAGAGGCAATAGGTGAGGAGGATGAGGAGGATGACGATGAGGAGGAGGAGGAGGAGGATGAGTAGAGACTGCAGGCCTATTGTGTTTTATGGTGTGTAACTCCATACTCAATGTAGCTCACCTTTTATGGCATGTTGGATGCTACTTGCCTTTTATGGCATTTTGGATTTAATACAAATAAGATTTAGAGAGCTACTATGATTCAAATGTATTTTCATATGTCGATATGTTTGTTTATACAAATTAGAACTGCCTTTAATATATTGAATTAAAATTGTTTTGGGAAATATTGGGACTACAATTTTTCCTAAGTGTTTTTTTAATCAGCGCCAACACTATTATTTTTTATTAGCAAAGTTGAGCGAGAAAATAGCGACGTTGATGTTTTTTATTATCAGTGGCGCACTGAGCGGTAGAAATAGCGACGCTATTATTTATTAACAAAAATAGCTGTTGTTTTTATTAGCATCCCTCTAGTGGGCGACAAAAATAATGTGGAAAATATCAGCACTTATACTGTGTGATCTAGCGATGCTTATACTGTGGGATATAGTGACGGTTATACAGTGGGATATAGTGGTGCCTATAGCGTCAAAATAAAAAAATGGCACTTAGCCCCGACACTTTTCTAGATCCTTTTATAAAGGCCACACTATAAATTCTGCTAGGCCCTCTTTTTGTTGTAGTGTGGACCCATCAACAAACCTGAAGTCTTTCAATCTGCCTTTCCATGCTGCTAAGAACAAATTATTAGATCTTTCTCTCCTTCTCTTGTTTAGTTTCATAAGTGACACGACAAGTTGCTCCCATTGACTCATTGATAACCACACTAGTTAACATTATTTTTGCGTGTGGTTACGCTTCATGTACCTCATTTTTATGTAAACTGCATTAAGCGCTTCAAGTAAAAGAAATATGGGATGATCGAGCTTACGACGTGTAATGCTGGCCATGAGGATAAGCCTACATGTACATAGAGCTAGAAGAATCAGTTTTGGCCCCCCCAATTGTAGAATGGGCTATCGATCATTTTAAAAAGAGAGCACATGTATATAAGTGACTTATGAAATATGAAAAGGGACAATCCCGTTATCATAATTGAGTTTCCCTCTCTCTCTCTCACTCTCTTGTGGCTATGGTGGTAAGCTTGTGTGCATCTATGCTTAATTACTTTATTGTGGTGTGTGCATGTAGGTGAGGTTAATCTCATTGTTGCCTCTTCATCTTCTTCTTGTTGCTCTCTCTCTCTTTCACTCTTGCACACATGAAGGTATTGAGTGGGAGTTGATCTCTTCATAGCTCCTCTTTTCTTGTGGAAAGCTCTACTTGAGTGACACGTGGTAGTGGAGTGAGCCCCTAGTGGCCTCATATCGAAGAGTTAACCCTCATTAGGGTTAACTAATTGCTAATTCCCAAAAACTGACCCTTGTGTAGTCTTATTTCTCTTATTTTCTCTCTTTTATACAAGGAAGCATGTTCTTTTTAGTGAATATCTTTGGCACCACTTCTAGGGAATTCATTAAGCTTAGGGTCCTCCATATCTTATCATGCTTGCTAGAGTCTTGATTTTCCTGGTTGGAATGCAAATCCACCGGTAGGAGTATGTTATAATATGCATGGCTGTTTGGTTTGATCTTGTTTTTCTTCATCCAATGGAGTTCAATGGAGAATTGGAGCATGAGGAGCTTGGGAAGCTACATTAGAAGTGGGAGCTACAAGTAAGTGACCTAATCTTGCTCTTGAGTCTATTAATTTACTAGCTAAAAAAACTATATAAGTATCTTAATCTCATAATTAATCTTAGATCATTAGGTTTAATTAGGCATTCTAGGCGTCATTGAATATCTTGGGGTTAGCCTAAGCCATCCACAAAAAGAATAACATTAAAAAATCATCAAGGAAGGGTTTAAATCATAAATAATCCAAAGGAGAAATTGGGCGCATTCATTTTTTGCCAGTGTTTCTGAGAAGTGAACAGTCATTCACCTCTCAGACATACGAGTATACGATTCTTAGCCATGGCCGTTTGATTTCTCTTGTATGATCCTTGAAATAGCCTTCCAAGCACACAAAAGATAGCAAATCCCGGACTCAAGCATGCAAAATATATGCACTGGGCTCAGCCCATTGCCATAAAAACTGCAAGAAACACTCAAATACGCTCAAGAATGGCACACTCTCTCTCTCTCTCTCTCTCTCTCTCTCTCTCTCTCTCTAGGAAGCTACAGCCATGCACACACAAAAAGAAACTAGACCTAGGTTATGGCACACAAAAGATAAGCATAGAGATCATCCTCACCATCTTCTTCTTCACTCTCTTCCTCCATGGATATGGCGTTGAAGCACAAGAGAGATGGAAGAAACAAGAAAGCAAGAGTTTGTGCCAATTGAGAGAGATTGAAAAGAACCGTGAGATTGGTAGATAAAGGTAGAGAGAGGTTGTAACCAACTTCCAACTTCCCAAACCTCCCAAATCACACGACTCCTTTCTCTTTCTTTCTTTATTGAATTTGAAAAGTTTGTTACATAAGCTTTTTGAAACCTTAGGCTTATCTTTCATTTTTGTGCATACATAGACCATGGCTTTTAACCTTACAAAATAGCTAGAGAGAGTTTCCAGGCTTTGGCTTTACAAGTGCGGACCCGCTAAATTGCCAAGCATTTACAAAGTTGGGCATGCGTACAAATCATACGGCAACAAGTGTATGTCGAGGCTTGGATACAAAATAAACATGGGATAACATCATTCTTATTTGAGAAAAGCTGCATCTTCTTAGCCTATTTGATGTCAAAATTGGAGGCTATCATTCCTCCCACACTTAGCTTGTGAGCTCCCGCGAACAAAATATCAATGAAATTTCTCCCTTTTCACATAATCACTCCTTCAAAAAACTCCTCAAACTTCATCACACCTCTTCAAACTCCTAACTTACTCTCCCACACTTACTCCATACTCAATCAAACATAGAATGAGGTGAAAAATCATTAACACATCCCCCACAAAAAACCCACAAACATCCTATGGAAATAATAATAACTCCTAACTTCAAACACCAAAATAATCCCCATCAAAAGATCATAATTTCATAGCTCTCCCTCACTCAAAATCTGCATGAAAATCTGCCACCCTTAAAAACATACCCTTGCTACGCCAAAAATCTCCGGCGTAAGGATTTAAAACACGCTGCCCACTGTTTAGAACAAATCTATTCATAGGAGTTCATTTAATGAAGAAGCATTTGTGGATTTAGGTATCCACACCTGTTTGGCTTGTTTGGATTGTGGCTTCTTTGGCATCCAAACTTGTTTAGCATTTTCTTTCATTGCCGGTACACTTGGAAGCGAGACTCTATTAGGTTCAAGGACCTGATTTTTTTTTTTGTTGACGTTGTCAGATTGGTTGTTACTGGTGTATTAGCCTTATCAGGATTCCACACATAGGATTTTTTTGGGTGGAAGAATAATCCTGGTTTTGGCTATCATCTATGCGTGGCGACCTCTGTCTTGGCCAGCGCTATATCTGTCTCTCTCTCATCTTTCTCTTTTCTATTTCACTCCCTTGCTGCTCTCGGCTACTGTTGTATAGGACCTCAGGCTCTGCGTTGTGACAGATCTGACCTTCTCTCTATTGCAGATTTTCTCTGTTCAACACGAAAACAACCAGTTGACCTCCAATCTCTTCTGCAAATGTGTATGTGTGGGGCATGAGGTCGTTCCCAGACTACCAATCCTCCTTTTTCTACTAGCGGCCAGAAAACCTCAAATTCTCTCTCTCCTTCGCTGCACCCAGACCCTCATTGTCCCTTCCTTTGCAAAGCTTGTCCTCTCCTCAATGACACAGGCATCAAGAAGTCCCCTTTTTCTCTTGCACTCTCCTTGTTGCCCATCATGATCTACCATCTTCCTTTGCATTTTCATTCTCCTGCGCCTCCGTCTTCAAAAGTCTGACAAGAATGCGGTCCCCTCGCTCTGCTCTTTGCAGCTTTCATGTCCATCTTGCTCCTTTCTTTCCTTCAAGACCGCCTCCCTCCTCGGTCTTTGCACATTCTTTCTAGGCCAGTGCTCCCTCCACATTTGAAGCTGCTTCTTGCAAGTTCCATGGCTAGCCCCTCCCGGCGAACGCACCAAATGAAATAGCCTTCCAAGCACACAAAAGATAGCAAATCCCAGACTCAAGCATGCAAAATATATGCACTGGGCTCAGCCCATTGCCATAAAAACTGCAAGAAACACTCAAATACGCTCAAGAATGGCACACTCTCTCTCTCTCTCTCTCTCTCTCTCTCTCTCTCTCTCTCTCTCTCTAGGAAGCTACAGCCATGCACACACAAAAAGAAACTAGACCTAGGTTATAGCACACAAAAGATAAGCATAAAGATCATCCTCACCATCTTCTTCTTCACTCTCTTCCTCCATGGATATGGCGTTGAAGCACAAGAGAGATGGAAGAAACAAGAAAGCAAGAGTTTGTGCCAATTGAGAGAGATTGAAAAGAACCATGAGATTGGTAGATAAAGGTAGAGAGAGGTTGTAACCAACTTCCAACTTCCCAAACCTCCCAAATCACACGACTCCTTTCTCTTTCTTTCTTTATTGAATTTGAAAAGTTTGTTACATAAGCTTTTTGAAACCTTAGGCTTAGCTTTCCATTTTGTGCATACATAGACCATGGCTTTTAACCTTACAAAATAGCTAGAGAGAGTTTCCATGCTTTGGCTTTACAAGTGCGGACCCGCTAAATTGCCAAGCATTTACAAAGTTGGACATGCGTACAAATCATACGGCAACAAGTGTATGTCGAGGCTTGGATACAAAATAAACATGGGATAACATCATTCTTATTTGAGAAAAGCTGCATCTTCTTAGCCTATTTGATGTCAAAATTGGAGGCTATCAATCCTCCTAAATCTACCTCATCAATGAGAGTAGTGAGCATTAAAAAGGAATAAAGTGCATTAAAGGGACCATAAAGAGCATTAAAAAAGGGTATAAAGGGAGTACAACTATACTATTAGGGGAATATCAGAGGGTAGCTACTGTTAGAAGACACGTCGTTCTTGTACAACTGTACCTTCTCCAGTGTCTATAGGCATATGTCCATACGTCTAGAGATGTACAACTGTACCTTCTCCAAGCGAACATCCGTGAACGTTCATACCTTCTCTGAGCATATGCCCATTCCTTAGAATAATCCACAGTCGTACCCTTCCAACTTGTGAACGCCCGTACCTCTTCTAGCATACGCCTGTTCCCCTCCAGACCCACAATCATACAAAATTTAACGTATGGTTGCACCTCCCATCCAAGCCTATACCTTCACACACATACAGCCATACCTTAAAAAAACAGTTGTCACACGAGCTTGATCATGTGTTGTCATTTGTTACATTCATGCACCTACACTCAGGGAAATTGGTGCAAAATAATCCTTTGTTTGACAATGTCGAGCCATCAAATGCAAAATCACTTGTGAGATATGATCCTTCAGTCAACATAGAGTGGAGAGAAATGGTGTTAGTCCTTGACAGCATAGCAAAAGTGAAGAGCATCTCCCAGCATGAGATGCACTACCCCTGACCTCCTAGAGGCAGGAGTGATTGCCTAGTGCATGGAAAAACCACCGATTCTCGAGCAAGACCTAGGATCCCCTACGCATTTGCAAATGAGTCTTATCTTGAGACTAAGAAACTTTATCTTGGGAAACACACAATCAAAAGAGCCTCATCCATGGACACAGGCATGGAACATGAGTCGGAGAGAACTACCACACCCCACCACTAGACCCTAGACTAAAGGTGGGGTGGAGCCCCAATAACCTAATCTAGACTAATCCATTTGTCTGGGGAGCCATACGAGCTATTAAACAATATAATTATACCAAGACCATAGACCAGCACCAAACCTAGTGAAGGAGCCAACTCACCAAGGTACAGAGACCTCTTGTCAGAAAGGGAAAGAGCCTACCCCACGAACATTTTAGCCAGCACACATCACCTATGTACAACCCCTACCCGCCTCGTGGGATGTATCTTAGATACCATGTGGATCCCTAAAAAGCACACATTGGCCCACAACTTAGGCAAGGACCACAGATGGGATACTATCCTCCTCCAATCCTAGCTCCCCCACCCATCATACCCCAACCTACACTAGCACCAGCCATGGCAGGACAGATATTGGAAACATTGAGGATAGCCATGGAAATAGGGAGGGGGTAGCTTCAAGAATTTCACCCCCAACACTTGCTCAACCCATGCAAGGGCCAAGATGGGAGAGAAATAAACTTTCCAACATTTCTAAACTGATCACTAAGTTTGATGGGATTGGAGATCCTATACCCCATCTGGAAATGTTCAACCAGATTTGTGAGGCATTTGGACATGTGGATGATCAAGTTAAGGTGAGTACCTTTAGCCTCATTGTGGATGGAAAATTAAGAGAGTGAAGGTGGAAGATAAGGCTACCTTGGGTGCCTTGAAAGAGGCTTTCAAAGCGGGATATTCAAGACATTGAACTCAATGGAGTCCAATCGAACAACTACACAATGTAAGACTGAAGGATGGAGAATCCATCTAGGATTATATCAACTGGGTGAGATATCTCCATTCTCATCATAACGGTAGAGATAAGTTCTCTCATGAAAGACTGAGCAAGCAATTCCTAGAGGGCCTCAAAGATGTAGCCCACACCTCCCTATACGCTCTCTCACGAAAGACTAATCGGGCGATTCCTAGAGGGCCTACACAACTCCCTGTGCGCTCTAGCCCACACCTCCTTTGATTGATACAAGACTGCCATGGAATGCGAGGATAATTTCAAGGGAACTCATTCCCGTGATTTGCATAAGGGCATTTTTGAAGCATCCTTCAAAACTACTAGCATGAAATCTGAAGGAAAAGGAAAAAAGTCCTCTTCAAGACAATAAGTGGAGCAATTAGTGGCTGCACTAATGGAGCAAATGACCCAACATTGGAGAACGAGCCAAGGTTTTGACCAAGTTAAGCAACCCCATCTTTACCTAAACACTACAACACATCGGGGGAACATCAGCATTTTCTAGCAGCGTTTCAATAGTGCTTTTTTTGTCAGGATGTCAGGGATTACGTTCGCACTACGCAATGAAATTCCACTATTTTCGCAATGAAATTTTGCTGCCCAGCAGCGCTTTTAGTAGAGAAATTTTGCTGCTATACTGTGATTTTGCTGTGCTGAACAGAGAGGGTAGCAGCGAAATTATGTTGTTATTTTTGTTGCAAGAAATTCCAGAGAGCTGTTGGATGCTGAATTCCGAAAATACATGTCACATGCACAGAGAAAATGATATATAGTTTTAAAAAATCGTCCCCCATTAAAATCCTTGGAGCCATGTTTTGAGAAAAAAAAAAAGATAGTTGAAAACTTTTGAGAAGTGAAACAATGTCAAGATCATGAATCTATCCCATCTTGTAATAAATCCATATGTGTTACTTCATCAATGTCTATATCCAATGAAAAGATGGGGTTCCATATCAATATCAATATCACTATCATGATCCAACTTAAGCATTGTCATGATTGATAGGTGACTCATCATCTTCTTCCGATTGATGTTCCTCATGTTCTTCATCGGCCCCGTCCAAAATGTTTTCTTCATCATCTTCTTCCAATGAGACAATTTGAGGTAGTACTTGCACCTCATCTAAAGATTCGGCCTCCACATCTTGATCTTGCAAGATATGGTTTGAACGAGGGGAAACTTGTATAACATACCACCACTTTGGATCAATTCGATCAGCATGAAACACAACCTAATATCACAAAGCAAAGGGGTTATACTTTTATTATACTACATCAAGATTTAATTTGGGATTGGTTGGGTTAGTAACCTATTGACAGTGTTGAGGTAGTACAAAGGTATCTTTCTCATCATTCCAAAACTTGGTGGAATCAATTTGGAAGAACCCATTTGGATGTTTCTTCACGGTTGCTTGAGCACCTCTATATATCACCCTGGACCATTTGACATCAAAGATGAATAGACTAAATGCTCTAAATCCAACCTCAAGAATATCCTGAATAGTTCCACAATACTCAAGATTGTCCTCTATAACATTGGTATCATGTCTACTGGCTAGACTTTCTTGCCCAAAAGTTCCCATCACACCACAATCAAATGTGTTTATTTTAGAATCCACACGCTTCATGCGAAAGTGCCTTCCCTCTTACCATATTGCATTATATGGTTTTTACTAACATTAAATAAAAGCATGACATTTAGTATATATAGTGCATTAAACAAGGTATATATGTGAGATAGAGATGAAGAATGTACTTACTTGAGGGTCACATCCTTTTGCATACTCATTCTCTTCTCTTGTGATTATCTCTCCATTTTGCGATGCCATCGATATTGCCATACGAAGCCATTCTATATTGATCACATTTGGTAGGGGTTCCAAGGTAGGCGAGAATGGCAAGCGTCTATTTGCTCTTCTGAAAGCTCTTCTCTCATCCTTGCATCTATTGATTGCATCCTTGTATCTCCCAATCCACTTCTCCATGATGATACTATTTAGAATGCAAAATGTATTCACCTTGTGGTGTAATGCTTCATCCAGTCTTCGTTTCCTTCCTTTTCCTTGAGGCACATTAGTGGTTAGTCGGTCATCCTCCTCATTGCTCCATAATCGTGGCATGGAAGGATCTATGCGAGATAGATGTTTTGAGATATACACAAGAGACTCTTGCATCAACCATCCCTCTGCCATGCTTGCTTCTGGCCTTGCTCTTTGTCTCCCAAAGTCCTTCAAGGTTTTCATGAACCTTTTAAGAAAAAACATTCATCCAATATGAACAACGCCACACAACGCCACTTCATCAACCAAATGCACCACAAGATGCAATTGGCTATAGTGATAATGTTTCTAGGGAAGTTGTCCTCAATCATACACACTGCCTCAATAGCATTGAGATGAGCCATCTCAATGGATATAGGATCTGTCTCCTTTAAGGATATATACCTACATATATAGCAATTATGTGTACTATTTACCAATACATGACTTGTGAGCGCATAAGAATTCCAAATAAGAAATATAACTTAGTGAATTGAAGAGAAGATTCATACCTCACCAAGCTTCCCATTTTGTAAATAGCCTCTCTCACCTTCTTGTCTCCACAACCGACTATAGCAATTGGAAGAATAAACTATGCATAAAAAAAACTATCTCAAAACCTTTCGGGAAACTTTATCACCTTGCAAATCATCCCTATAGAGGCTCTCACCACATTGTAGACATTGTGTTGCATCTTTATTAACCCCTCTAAATAGCATGCAATCATTGGGACATGTATGTATTATTGTGTAATCCATACCTAGCATAGAGAGCATTTTACGACACCCATCTCGTGAGTTCAGTAATAGATTTTGAGGGGGAAGAATCTTCTTGAGAAGCCTACAACATAGGGTAAGAAATCTTATGTCAGAATATTAGCAAGGAGAGTATATAGGACATGAAATATTTTCAAAAGAAAGAGACGGTCTTACCGAAGAAGACTTGTGACACTTGCATCACTCCATCCATAAGTTGTTTTGCAAGTTCAATAGCTCCATGTTTGCTTGCAGTGTGGAGTACAAATATCTCTCATCATACAAAGGTGTTCTTGCCTCTCTATGCAAGGTTTCCTCCTCTTGTGACATTGGAGCTTGCTCCACTATCATGTATGACCTCCCATCCAAAGAAGTCATTCACCATATCATTCATGATGAGATTCTATTCCTTCTCGTGTGACAATGGTGGAGGCACCTCATTCATTGGTTGGGGAAGATGAGTCTTAGTCATGCTTTCCATATGAGGCCTTTCCACCTTCCGCACTCTACCCAATGTCACCGAATGGTGTGGCATGTTACCTAGAACTCTCCTATGGTTCTCCTCTATGTCATCATCCGCACTTGGTCGTGGCACTGCCTCATGAAGACCATATGTTCAGACGCTCAATTATTATACGATGTTGTTGTATATATTGGCCCTTGCATCGATCACACACACATCAATTTCTCTCTCTCAACCATGCCTCCAATCCAACTTCCAGCCCTTGATGATCCCTGTCAAACATGTTTAACCAGGCCAAAACTTATTTAGGGTTCATACAAAACACACAACATCCAATACTGCAAATAGAAATTTACCCAGTTTTTTCCAATAGTATTGTAGTAAGCCCCTTCTTTGTGTTTTTATCCTATGAGGATTTTTTCCATGATGGTTGCATAGTCACCCAATCGTTTAATTTGAAGTTTATACCTTTCCACACACCCTGATCATCTTTAACACTATGAAGGATGCATGATGAAATGGCATTAGGAGTGCACCTCAAGTTAGATTGTAGATGATGAATAGAGGAAAGGATGATGCAAAAAGATGACGAGAAAGTGGTGTAATCACAGTAGACTAGGGAATTTCAAATGCATTTACTCATTTTGGGGGGAAATGAAATTTCAAATTTTATTTTTTGAAGTACACCATTTGGAACCCACTAAAGTGAAGTTGAAATAGCTGCGCCGTATTACATTAAAGTGGTGATAACCTACTAAAATACCCAAAACTAGTGAAGTTAGTGAAAAGTGGACATGACACCCAATGACATATTTATGGTTGAGAGTGATTAAAATGTGACCCTTTCTTAGCATTTTTAGCCCTAATGTGGAAAACATTAGCCGATAGATCATAGAATCTGAAGAGCTCTTGGCCACATACCAAGTTTTTTCTTACATCCAAGGTCTCTTTTCAATTACCGACATCATGAAAAACAAGATACACTTGATTTCCATGGTCTTACAGAAAAAATTACATTCATAAGGTGGTTAAAGAATTGAAAAATTATATTATATTTATCCAAAAGGGTACCTAAAATAATTAGAGAGAGGTTTCATTTTAAAATTCAAAATTCATTACTAAGTGGTTTTGAAAATACATCTTCAATGCAAATAGTGTGCAAGGTTTTCATTTGATGACTCCCCCCCATACAATAACCCCCCTCCCCTTTTCTCAAGGATATGTGTGTGTAAGTGGTACTGGACACATTTACTATAAGAGATGTTCATAAAGACACAAGGGGTGTGGTTGAGGGTGGGTGTGTGTGCAAACGTACAAGAAAATGTGGGATAGGATAGCAACCATAGAGCTTTGTTGGGAAACTTTATAAAGGAGGATGACATAAGGATAGAAATGGAAAGTAGCATAGGCACGTCTAGCTCAAATCCCAATGGTGAAAACATACCATCATTGTATTAAATTTGGTTTAGCAGTCTTCTAGATGTTGTAGGTTTTGGTAAAATGAATGATATCCAAATACCCAATAAGTGGGATAATTATGGTCATGCGTGTAGCTTTAACAATTCAAAAAGGTAAATTTGAACCAAAATATCAAATATTAAAAAATAACTTATAAACAATGAATCTACTAAATGTAAAGATAATGCATCCACCACTAGAACACGATCGAAATTGAATCCAAGGGGGTTGAGCCTGCCTTCCCCTAGAGCGACTTACCAATAGAGCTCTTATGTTTTCGTAATTGTAAACTATTTGTACTATTGCCAAGCTCTAATTTGAATTGCAAATACTAAAATTTGACACTTCAAATTATATGATGTTGTCCCTAGGGCGGTAGCCTAGTGGATAAGACTTTGGACTTTCTACTAGAGTTTCTGGGTTGAAATCCTCTTGGGGACATCACATACTAAACGTGTGTTTGCATGCAGGTGGACACGTAGGGGCCAAGTTTGATTTTTGGCGCATACCCTTACCCTTCAAAATTGACTGGTTTAGTAAAATATAGCAAGTTTTTCTTTAGTGTAAAATATGACAAGCACTTTAAAAAATCCCAAGTATTATATAGCCAAAATGTTAAAAAACGAGCATGATGCCCATCGGGATGCAACTATGACGTAGGCTGCCATTCGCACACCTTAAGCCATCACCATTCAATAGTCTTGGTTTTTGCTTCCACCCTTCTCTTTTCTGATCCTGGGTGGTATGAGGGGTGGGTGTGGTGAGTACTAAGTAGTATGATCAGTGTCGGAAATAAACTTTTTTTGAACCAATGAAAAAAAGGATGACCTTCAAGCCTAGGCAATTTTTATTGAAAAAATGCATGGATTAATCGGTTTTATAACTAAAACTTTAAAATTCTCAATTTTTCAATTTAAGTCTAGGAAAAATTATAACCAGTTTTTCTGAATTCGAGCAGTGAAAATTACACTAAAGGACAGTTTTTTTCTCACATTGAGTATGATGTGTGTAGCCAGGTGAAGGGAAAAAAATAAAAAACTCTATGCATACGACGTGCTTGACCTTGGTGCCGTTGGGAGTAGGGACTCGCGAGTCCCATCTTCATTGAAACAGTAGTCTGCACCGACTCTATCTGTGGCATATGGGTAGAAAATTCGACGACGATTTAATCGTTTTATCAATCATTAACCATCGGCTTTGATTCACTTGTCCCTAGTGTCACATGTTCTCTGTAACTTGCAAGTGGGCTCTGGATACATAAGATGGTTTGGCAACGTATGGGTACATAAGATGGTTGGCAACATCACTGGAGCTATTTTGCCTTGAACACAACTAGTGAGTAGGTTGTACTAGGGTGTCTAAGCCATTTTTGGCAAGATGGACACACATTTTAGATGGCTAGGTAGCAAGACACTTAGTTAAGATGGCTGGACAACCACAATGCATATCCAAAGGTAGTGTTTAAGCCCATTTTGGCAAGCTAGACACTTAGTTAAGATGGCAGGACAACCCCACTGAATACTTGGATAGGAGCAACCAAACTATTTTGGCTTTGAACACAATTAGCAAGAGGGTCCTACTAGGGTGTTTAAGCCCATTTTGGCAAGCTAGACTATCGCGCATCTCTTGCATTAATACTTTCACAGCATAAGTAGTACATTGCAGCCTTTTGTTTGTAGATTGGATGCTTTATGTATATACAAGTTTCATCTTTTATTACATATAATTTTTTAGTTTAGAAAAAACTTTTCATTTTGATAAAATACTTGCCATCTGAACAGCATGATTCTGGAGATTCATGTCATATGAAAAGCAGTTTGAAAAAATGTATGTCACTTGAAATTTTAAGGAACTCGTCGACCGAGTGTTTAGTGTTGGGTGAATGATAAATTTTTCAAACGACCTTCAAAATGTAGGAGAACCTGCAAATTTTAAATATTTTAGTTATAATATTTCTTAAAACCTACAAAATCTCCAAAAAAAAAAACCTTCAGTTTCTTGAGCTTGAAGGTTTTGAGAATTGTTAGGAAAATTGTTTCTCCTGAACACTGAACCCGTCAGATTTTGGCCCGGCAAGTTCTCTTTTGCGATCGTGGGTGGTACTGGAGTCTGGGGGTTGGTGGGTGGCTGGGTATGGTGACTCGTGAGTACTAAAAGTAGTATGATGTGTGTAGCCGGGTGAAGGGAAAAAAATAAAAAACTGTACGCAGACCACGTGCCTGCTGACCTCGGCGCCGTTGCGACTCGCGAGTCCCATCTCCATTGAAATGGTAGTCTGCGCCGACTCTGTCGGTGGCGTGGGCGGGAAATCCGACGACGATTTAATCGTCTTATCAATCATTAACCATCGGGGGGTAAGGCTTTGAGTCACTTGTCCCTAGCGTCAGGTGTTCTCTGCAACTTGTAAGTGGCCTCTGGGCGTACGCACCTTTAGATCATGCACTGTTCTCTTTGAGTAAGCAAGCGCACACACTGTCACACAGGCTTTACGATTGAGCTTTGAGCAGCTGATCTTTTGCAAGCTATTTTCCCATGGGGCGAAGCAAGATATAGATCAAGAGGATAGAGAACACCACGGGTGACCTGCTGCAAGCGGCGTGTTGATCTGGTGAAGAAGGCCCGCGAGCTCTCTGTGCTTTGAGATGCCGACGTTGCTCTCATGGTCTTCTCCAGCTGGGGCAGACTCTTCGATTACGCAGGCTCTAGGTACGCCGCTGCCCCCCAATCCTCTTAAAGCCAGGACTAATTAATTAGTTGTGATCTGAATTCGCTCCCTGCTGTGTCGCCGCAAGGACCATGAACGAAATCCTCCAAGCTTACATCCGTACCGCTCGCGAAGGCGTTGGCCCTCACCCTCCACCAAGCCACTCTGACGCGGTGAGTGCTTAAATCAAATTTGATGCAGAATACTCTTCCTCTGGAATGATTTCTTTGTTTGGGGATAATTTACATAGCCCTTGGTGTATCAATGTAGTCCTCTTTGTTATCTCACTGCTCTCTACAATACAGCATTGAAGAGAAAGTTCTTCATTATTTCCTCTTTGCGCTATGCTTCCACCATTCTTCATGCTAAACTCTGCAACCACCCCTACCTTCTGTCCCTCAACCCTAGGTCTCTCACATCTTAGAGGATGGTGGAATTCAAGTATCTCTCATCCACCTTGTACAAGGAGGTAGACAAGCATGCCGACTAGCTGGATAAAATGGCACTGAAGCAATTCGTAGAGTTGCCCTAAGAGGAGCTCCAACAAAACTTCACAGCTGCGAAGCAGTTGGAGCAGCTTCAAAAGTCAAATGTCATCACTCTGCCATCAAGTGAGAAGAAGGTCTTCGACCCTTTATATGTAGTTGAAGTGTTTAAATTGCTGGACGAGGGGGAAGTTGAGATCAAGCCAACGAACGACGTGGACCAAATTAGGCAATTTGGCTCACTGGAGGGCCTGGCCAAGGAATTCAAGATTACAAGCATGGTAGATGAAGACACACAGAAACTTAGATGATCAATCTCACACACAAACCATACTGCATGTCCAAAAAAGCTTTCGAAATAGTGATGGTAGCCAAAGCCAAAACAAGAGTGACCTTGGCGGAGGTCTGGCACCACAATTTGAAGGAACAGATTGGGAAGCTTACAAGACCCAACACAAAAACAAAGATTCGCCCTTGTTTGGCATATTATGACACTGATCGATAAAAGCATCAAGCACGCATGCCTATGATGAGGACGTGAGGTTTTTGAAATAGGATTGGAAGATTACATGGGCACGATCATGCACCACTAACTTTGATAGTTCTTTCCTATACACACTATGGATGCCCAAAGGAGGAGGGGTGGGTTCTTGTGGAAGAGAAGGGGGCTCGGGAAGGGTTGGTTCATGTGGATGATCTAAACTAACGGATAGTGGGGGAGAAGATCGCAAAGGGAGAGGAAGAGGAAGAGAAGGAGCAAGGCTTGGATCATCGCCAATGAAAGGTGTTGCTCGTTGACATGCTCTCTACTCTATCTTTGTCTCATGAGCTACCCTTTTTGTTTCCACCTCTTGAACTTGGTGGATGGGGAGAAGTCTAGTCCTATCATGTTTCCGACTCCTACGACTTTGAGAACCCATTCTCAAGGAAGCTACGAGAGACAAATTTATGAAGGCTCAATGATGCAATAATACTAGAGATGTGTGTGGGATAGTACTAAAGATGTGTGTTTATATAGAAAAAGTAGCTTATCCACTTCAAATCTAATTGGATTTCTTACCTACTGATTGGATACTTAAGATAAACATAAAGATAAAAAGAAAACTATTATCCACTTAAAAAATTAATATTATTAATAGTAAATATTTATAGATCTAAATATTTATCAATACTAGATATATAAATATATTTTAAAATTATCTTTCATTTTAAAACTATATAACTATATTTTCTTTCATAATGTGTTTTTTCGAAGGTTTTTCCTACACATAAAAATATTTTTAAGAAATATTAAACTTTAAAAATCAAATTTTAAAATGAAATAATATGGACTTTTAAAAAAATTATCTAATTTTAAAAATATAATCCTTTAAAGTTAGTGATTTTAAATTCTTTTATATTAATAAATTATATATTTTTTATTCTGTGAAATTCTATATTCTAATTCTCTTTTTTGAAAAATATTGAAAATATACTAAATTAATTTTTTCAAAAATCTACTTTTGAAAAAATTTGGGAAGGAAGGAAGGAGGTGCGAAGTGTCATGCGTACATGCCACATGGCTTTTACTTAACATGTGGCACTATTATCGTTGACATGGCTATTCCATGATGTGGCATGCAAAGGTGAGAAGAAGATGTGGCATTAATGATGACTAGGATGATGAGGTGGGAAGTCAACTAGATTGACCATGTTGACATGGAGGAGGGTGGATGTGGCAAGGTGAGGTAGCATGGTGCTTATGTGGATTCTCTCGAAAGCTGATGTGGACATAAAGTGGCATGCACATATAAAATTTGTGTCCACCAAAGCCTCACACATGGCATGATATCTAGGCTTTGAAGATTACCAAGCCTAGATTTTCAAACCTAACTAGGATTAGTTTTAGACTTGAAAAGGGGAGAGTGGACACAATATGGGAATTTTCACTTGGGAGAATTGAAAATGGAGCTTTTCATACTCACATTAAGAAAAAATAAAAAATAAAAAAATCATAGTAACAAGTATATTTATCTCTAGAGTTTTTAGATTAAAAATTTCAATATTTGATTTTCTAGAATTAAATTACAATTGATTTAATGGACCTCTAATAGTCATAACAAATTTTATAAAGTAAATCTACAAAAATCTAACTGTTAGATTTGTAATATTACCATGGTAGATGTGGTGGGAGGACAAAATAGTATGTTTTTAATAATTCTAATACCTTTTAAATAATATAGAAAATAGTATAACACTTCAAAAATTACTCACTAAATCAAGTTAATCTCTATATTATGTGAGCTTGTGATATGCAAAGTGGGAACATCATATGAGTAATAATGTAAAAGTTATAGGCAATTTACTCACATTTAGTGTACTTGTCGAAAGCTCCGATGATGACAGGACCTGTATACAATTTTTGTTTCCAAAGAAAAGGGGCTTTGCAATTATTGGATATTTGATAAGATTATAGTTTTAGTTTCCCAACTTTGCATGTGATGTTTCATTAGAAGACCTTAAAGTGAAACTCCTTGGCTAACTTGGAGAGATTGGCTATTCTTCTAGAAAAATTACCTATATTCAGACTAAACCCAAGGGCGCCCACTAAACGAAACTAGATAACCTCATCTTGCAACTGTTGGATAAATGTAATCCCAACTCCTTAGTCCAATTTAATGTGTGGTTGTTAGGCTAGTGGTCAGTGGTTGGTGTGTAAAGCCTACAAATGGTTGGTGCATGTTGTTCATGCAACTCATGCAACTAAAAATAGGGTAGAGGAGTCTCTAAATAAGATACAAGTCGTGATCAAGTGATTATGTAAGTTTGATTCATGTCTAATCATAATTAGTGTCTTCTTGTGTTAATCTGAAAGTAATTTTCTGCATATACCAGTTTTTGTCCCTCATATTTATGATGTTTTGTACTTGCTTTGATCCACCTTGAGTATGTTTTGATCAATCTTCATAGTTGAATTATTATATCCAACATTTGGTATCAGAGCATGATCCAATTAGGTTTAGTTGATTAGCAAAAATCTTCATCGATCTCTTAATCACCATAGCCAGTTTTCCTCTGTTTTGGACAGCATGCTGTAGATTGCTTCCATGCTTGCATCTGAGGTGATTATACCCCAATTTTTTGATATAGCCTTGTTGCTTTGCTCCCACGCTTGCCCTAAAACGGAGATCACAGCCCAATTTCATCGCAGCTTCGCGAATTTCTCATCGCCATCCAAACAAGTGTTTTTCTGCTCATCGCAACCATTCGCCGTCGTCTCAACGAATTGGCCTGATTCCTCTGAGGTGATTCAAGGTCATCATGTGAGGATTGAGCATACGAAATCTTGAAGCATATGGTTCACCGCAGCAGCTGTACAACACGTTTTTTCAGTCGCCTATTTCTGTCTTTTTTGCTCCAACAACACGGTGATTCTTATTTTGATTTATATTGATGATATTTTTATTATTTGGGCTTCAATCATCTATATGAGCAAGTTTTCAACATCAAGCATCATATTTCATCATCATGAGCTGTAAATTTTTCAACAAATTCAACGGAACTGGGTTTCATACCTGGCAAATCAAGGTGAAGGGCTACCTCATGAAGAAAAATCTGTGGAGTATGGTCAAGCCACTTTTAACAATTAAAAAAGGTAAATTTGAACCAAAATATCAAATATTAAAAAATAACTTATAAACAATGAATCTACTAAATGTAAAGATAATGCATCCACCACTAGAACAACACGATAGAAATTGAATCCAAGGGGGCTGAGCCTGCCTTCCCCCCTTAGAGCGCCTTACCAATAGAGCTCTTATGCTTTCATAATTGTAAACTATTTGTACTATTGCCAAGCTCTTTGAATTGCAAATACTAAAATTTGACACTTCAAATTAAATGATGTTGTCCCTAGGGTGGTAGCCTGGTGGATAAGACTTTAGACTTTCTACTAGAGTTTCCGGGTTCAAATCCTCTTAGGGTGTGTTTGCATGTAGGTGAACACTTAGTAGAGGTTTGATTTTTGATGGGCACCCTAACCCTTCAAAATTGACTGGTTTAGTAAAATATATCAAGTTTTTCTTTAGTGTAAAATATTTCTTGAGTGTAAAAATTCATTACTAAGTGGTTTTGAAAATACATCTTCAATGCAAATAGTGTGCAAGGTTTTCATTTGATGACTCCCCCCCATACAATAACCCCCCTCCCCTTTTCTCAAGGATATGTGTGTGTAAGTGGTACTGGACACATTTACTATAAGAGATGTTCATAAAGACACAAGGGGTGTGGTTGAGGGTGGGTGTGTGTGCAAAGGTACAAGAAAATGTGGGATAGGATAGCAACCATAGAGCTTTGTTGGGAAACTTTATAAAGTAGGATGACATAGGGATAAAAATGGAAAGTAGCATGGGCATGTCTAGCTCAAATCCCAATGGTGAAAACATACCATCATTGTATAAATTTTGGTTTAGCAGTCTTCTAGATGTTGTAGGTTTTGGTAAAATGAATGATATCCAAATACCCAATAAGTGGGATAATTATGGTCGTGCGTGTAGCTTTAACAATTAAAAAAGGTAAATTTGAACCAAAATATCAAATATTAAAAAATAACTTATAAACAATGAATCTACTAAATGTAAAGATAATGCATCCACCACTAGAACAACATGATAGAAATTGAGTCCAAGGGGGCTGAGCCTGCCTTCCCCCCTTAGAGCGCCTTACCAATAGAGCTCTTATGCTTTCATAATTGTAAACTATTTGTACTATTGCCAAGCTCTTTGAATTGCAAATACTAAAATTTGACACTTCAAATTATATGATGTTGTCCCTAGGGTGGTAGCCTAGTGGATAAGACTTTAGATTTTCTACTAAAGTTTATGGGTTCAAATCCTCTTGGGGTGTGTTTGCATGCAGGTGCACACGTAGTAGAGGTTTGATTTTTGATGGGCACCCTAACCCTTCAAAATTGACTGGTTTAGTAAAATATATCAAGTTTTTCTTAGTGTAAAATATTTCTTTAGTGTAAAAATTTCCAAGTATTGTATAGGGCAAAATGTTAAACAACGAGCATGATGCCCATCTCTGGGCGTACGCACCTTTAGATCATGCACTGTTCTCTTTGAGTAACAGTGAGAACGCGCGCGCGCACACTGTCACACAGGCTTTACGCTTGAGCTTTGAACAGCTGATCTTTTGCAAGCTATTTGCCCATGGGGCGAAGCAAGATAGAGATCAAGAGGATAGAGAGCACCACGAACCGCCAGGTGACCTTCTGCAAGCGGCGGGTTGGTCTGGTGAAGAAGGCCCGCGAGCTCTCTGTGCTTTGCGATGCCGACGTTGCTCTCATCGTCTTCTCCAGCTCGGGCAGACTCTTCGATTACGCAAGCTCTAGGTACGCCGCTACCCCCCAATACTCTTAAAGCCAGGACGAATTAATTAGCTGTGATCTGAATTCGCTCCCTGCTGTGTCGCCGCAAGGACCATGAACGAAATTCTCCAAGCTTACATCAGTACCGCTCGCGAAGGCGTTGGCTCTCACCCTCCACCATGCCACTCTGACGCGGTGAGTGCTTAAGTCAAATTTGATGCAGTATTCTCTTTCTGGGGAATGATTTCTTTTTTGGGGGATAATATGCATAGCCCTTTCGCTCTACTCTTGGTGTATTAATGTATTTCTCTTTGCTATCTCACTGCTCTCTACAATATTGTCACAGCATCGAAGAGAAAGTTCTTCTTGTTTCCTCTTTGCTGCTCTTCTCGTCCTGTTAACGAGTGCCTATTGCCATTCCTACCATGATACTAGAGAATCCTTGCGCAAAGATCGTCGAGTCAACCTACTTTATGCGTGAATGTCCTTCAGTTCAATAGTACACGCAACAAAACATGCTCAGAGAATCGAAAGGCATTCTCTGTAGTTGCACCCAGACTCTCATGATCACACTATATCAAACACTTTTTAGAATGCGTACAGAAATTTAAAGAAAATAAAAGGGATTAAATGAAAACTCAAAACCGACCTTCAAGGATGTGCTTTTGTTGTTGATATGAAGTTTAAAGAACTCTTGCGTCTCATTTATACAAATTTGAGAGAGAGAGAGATATATTTTATTTCCTTCTACTTATGATCCAAAGGGTTTATTATACTAAAACTACTACAAGTGAATCAACTCAACCAATCATGTGGTATCAGCATGGAGACCCCAATGTGTGGTTTCCTTGTAAATCTCCGACGGCAAGCCACTATATGGCACAGTGTATGATCTTGATATGGAGCACGCAAAAGGAGGGTCTAAATCTTGAGATTGAAGGGTGTCGCTCTCTGTAAAGAGTTTATACTCTCTCTCTCCCTTGGACATTACAAGTGCACGTGGAAACTACATGTCTAGCACGGGGTGCACTCTTTGGTTGTGGTTAGAGGGCACTCCAAAGAGCTAAGTTATCCGCTCTAGTGCTTGTTAGTATCATTGTGCATCCTACTAGCATGTAGCCTCATCTAAAGTCTCTCAATGGCTACACAACTCTAGGAAGAAAAGTACCAAGCAATCGTGATCTTTGTAATGTAGCACTCACATGAAAGGCCCAAAACCCTCTTAAATGAGGCAACTAAAACTCCTCGTTTCTCAATAATATGATGGGCCTTTGAACATGTAGCGCTCCTACATCTCTATCTTCTCCACTGCATAATACCTTGTGCTCTTTGGACTTAAATCAAAGTGATGGAAGTATGCTCAATGAACCCATCCCTAGTAAATCACAAAAAGTTATCCCACCGGAACTCCGTGGCAATGCCCCATGAGATGAACTTTATTGGGTGAGTGGGGGCATACCGCTGCTCATAGGTTTTCTTCCTAATGCCATCGAAGCATGCCCTATGCCGATTCTTTCGTTAGCTTTCCAAAAATGCACTTCGATGGGCCTTGCATTCGGATGTCGTGCCCTTGCTCTGTGCATTACTTCCGCCGCCATTCTTGCAACGAAGGCATGAGGCTCTATCTGTTTGAGGGTGATGAAGTCCTCTTCAAACATCATTTGTTCTGGCTCCATGGGCCTTCTCTTCCAACCCCGACCCCATATATACCCATACGTTGTTATTCATGTAGGTTTAGGCCTTGGCATCTCCCTTTTCCTATCCTACTATTGGCGAGGTACTGTTGACTCCGTGTTGGCGAGGGGCTTTAGTAGGGTCGCTCTTTGAATGAGTTGTTGACACCGTGCCTGGTTTTGTGAGTCATAAGAGACTGCTGCTTTTGTGAACAACTTTGGATCCGACGGAGGAGCTTCTTCCTTGTTCTACAACACTTGCCTGTGAGTTGCCATGTCCCTACTGGACTTCGACCCCTCCAAGTGGTTCATGAATCTCACAATCTCCTCCCAGCTGTAAGGCCTCAGGGTGCCTACTTGTTGGGCTATCCGGATTAAAGTCTACATGCAGTTCAGGGTAGTGCCCTTCTAGACACCGATGCTTTGTTGTCCTAGCTCTTCTTGGACCCTCTTCTATAGCTCTTTTGTATCCCTCTTTTCCCTTTTGGCCCATCCTTGAATTTATTCGATCATTTTCTCCTTGGCCCTAATCGCCTTGCTTGTAATTGGGAGCGAGATTCAGCATTGATCCAGCGTGATGTTCAATTTCATCTTGTTGAGGTCCTCCCACCCCCACAAGTTGTATTCCTTGATGCTATCAGTTGGCATGCTTTGATTCATGTGCATCCTTCCTTTTTTCTCCTTTTTTCTCCTTTTCTCCCCCTTCCTCTTCGTGACTTCTTCTTGTTAATTTTCCAATCTAGCTGACTTCCAAATTTCCTTCTTTTTCTTCTCTCTCGACACTTCTACTGCTCTGGACTATAATTGACTCCAGTTTGGCAGTTTGGCATCAGCTTCTTTCCTACACCAATCTCCGCTCCTCTCTTGACCAATTTTTTCTTGTCCAGATTCTCCTCAAGATGCTCTTGTAGGGGCGGGATTTCCTGCATTGTCCTCACCATCCCTTGTTTCCATTACAAGCACGGGTACTATCCGTTCATCAAGAAGATGTTACAAGTTTGTTATAAAATAAGAAGACCCGATTGTTGCACAATGGTTAGTTCAGCAGCAATCTGTGTAGTGGCCAAAACACGCTGGTTGGCCGCAAACAGCACGCATGCATAAAGATTTTGCATGCAAAGTGCATGCATAAAGCATGAAAGCATTATGCATACATAGAGTCTGCATGCATAAAGCGTAGATTATAGAGAGTATTCTATATGCATACTCTATGTATGCATCCATAGACCATGCATACTCTCTATACAATCATAAAGCAAGCATGCATAAAGAGTATACATGCTTAGATTATGAGATCTCTATGGATGCATACTCTATGCATGTATAGCTCTTTACAAGGTGGAACAATTCCTTGTAAAATTCTAAGGCATTTTCCAATCATCCCAAGAACCCAATACATGTTTAAGTGCAAATCCATAGAAGCGCTAATGACTTGGCATGCTAAAAGCTGATCCATAGATGGCATTTTATGCATTCCTATTGATGTGTTGCATGGAGACACATTGAGGAGACATGGCTTGACTTTATGGAAGAGCCTTGATACATACATCTTGGTTTGGAAATGGATGTGATATGAGACTCAGAGGAAACACTAAAAGGTAAGTCTAGAAAAGATTATTTGTATGTAAAAGATTTTCATATAAATAAGGTTCAGGGGATTTCAAATTCAAAATACCTAAAGCAATGGCTAATAGGCATTAAAGTTAAAGTAAAAGGGAAGTAAATGGTGCACAATGGAATCCCAAGGGCCACAAAAGTAGGTGCCCTCTTCTAGGGGTAGTTGAAGAGGCATTGATAAATGAAAAGGCCATGCCTAGCCAATGAAAGGTCAAGGGGATGAAGTTGGAAAGTCATGCATCACTTAGGTCTATATAACCATGAGTTTAGGGTCCATTTGGGATATGGTTGGGTGGAGAATCAAAGTTCTAGTCTTATAAGTCCTCAAGCCTATAAAGCAAGGAGCATTACATTGGTATCAAAGCCGAGTTATTTCTCTTTCATGTTTCCATTGAGCTCCTCATTGATAATTCTAATCTCTACTCCTTAATCTCTTTTGTATTCACTTCCATAATCTAATCTCTATATTTCTTAAATCTTCTCCATACAAAATACCTTTTGCCTAATACGTTGGGCATTGCTCATGCCTAATAAGTTGGGCATACCTCTTGCCTAATAAATTGGGCATACTTTGGAGATTCTACATGGAGCAAGTGGAGTACATGCTAACGTTGAAGAATAATTGAAGAATCAACATAATTCTTCTTCACATCATTAGAGACAATTCATAATTACCCAACCAAGTAAGCTCATTGTTTTTTTTTTTGCTTTGTATAAGAAATTTTCCATTTTGTTTATTGTTAGAGTAAATGGCTTCTCAAGGTGGGAAGGATGAAAATGGTGAGAAGGCGGAAAACCCAATATCCTCTTTCCACATGGAAGAGGATATTACAAAACCAAATGAAGGGTGGTTGCAAGATCAGGGTGCCCAGTTTTGTCCACTCAAGCACCCTGTAAATAGTAAAAAAACAGGCATTTGTTTACCTTTAGTGGCTAATCTCTCCTAGTAAATGAAGGAATTTCGCTTCAAGTTCTTTTGTTGGAACATTATATTCAAAGTTGGAAATATAGTTGCATAGTTTGATTAAGCATTAGATAGTCAAAAGTCCTCATTTTCTTAGGTACAAAGTCAATGTATACACCCTGTCCCAAATTTGAACTGATTCCATAAAATGCTAATATCTTTTACATATAAACTCATATGAGATTCCCACTTTGTACCTTAGATCTTCACATAATATGGAGCTTAACTTGATTTTTCGAGAAAATTTTAAGATATTTGTCTATTTTCTTTAAATATTTCAAGGTCTTCAAAGTGTTATAATATACGCCACTTTTTGTACCCACAATAGCTACCACTTAAAATCCTCAATCTTGTAGATCAAAAGAGTGGGTAGATACTGAGACATTAGTAGAATGTGGTGGTTAGTAAAAATTGCAAATCCAATGGTTGGATTTTTAATGATCTCTTTTTCAAAATTCTTCCAGACTATCAGAAGGCCTGCAAATATTAATAATCTAACTAGTAAAATTACATTTTTGATGTGAATCATCTAAAACCTATAGGGACTAGTGTACTTGTAATGGTGCATCTATGGAAAAATAAATTGGATCACTCTAAGTATGGAAAGATCATTTGTTTATCATTTCATCATATTTTTGATTAATTTTGATTAATTAGACTAATTTATATTAATTTAAGTTATATTGGATTGATTTAAGGACAAGCGTATTTTCTATTATTTGCTTGATCTCATTTTAAGTACCTTGCCTCTCAAAATTTGCTCTCCAAGCATTATCCCAGTCCAGCATAAACTGGATAAAACTGGACACCCTGATCTTGCAACAACCCTGAAATAGATATGCAAGATTTAGATCTTAATGAGTATGAGGATATAGAAATGAAAGAAAAAATCTCTAGGTCCCATCTAATATAGATGAGTTACAAACCTTTTTAGGACTTGCAGGGTTTTATTGAAAGTTTATAAGGAATTATGCTAAAATATTTGTTCTAATGTGACAAATCAACTTAAAGAAATAGGAAAACAATTTAGTTGGACTCATAATCAACAGGCTAGTTTTGAAAAATTGAAAGTAGCAATAGCTATTGCTCCTATCTTACAAATAGTGGGTCCAAATGAACCATTTGTATTGGAAGCGAATGCTAGTAATTTTGTTATAGGAGTAGTATTATTACAAAAAGGAAGGCCAGTTGCATTTAAAAGAAAAAATTTGGACAAAGTTCAAAGTAACTATTCAACTTATGAAAAAGAACTATTTGCAATTGTGCATACTCTTAAAAAGTGGTGTGATTATTTGTGTGGTGCAAATTTTGAACCATGAAATTCTTAAACGGTTAAGTACTCAAAAGGAGTTAAAAGGTAGGAAGGCTAGATGGGCTAAAATCCTACAAGAGTTTGCTTTTCAAATCAGATATAGAAAAGAAAAATTTAATGTCATGGCAAATACTCTAAGTTGAGCACCCATGATAAATGAGTTGAGTTTTACTCAACTAGAAAGTGAGTTGCTCGCTCACTTAAAAATAAAAATGTGTTAATGACCCTAGCTATCAAGTTGTTTGGAATTACTTGATTAAAAAAGATAACTCTCAAATAGAGAGTAAAGAAAATGCAGCAGCTAGTGATAAAAGGATGTCACTTAAAAAAGGTAGTGGTTCAAAGAAATCACTTAAAGAAGGGTCAAGAAGTGAAAAAGATCATTGGAAAAATGTTTCCATCGATAATGGCTATTTGTTATATAAAGAATGTCATGACAATCCAAGTGTGGGGCAGGTGGGAATTCTAAGACCTATGCACTTGTTAAAAGACATTTTTTTTAAGCAGGTTTAAAGAAGGGCATCGAGAATATGGGGCTCAAAGTAGCTTCCACTTTTACAAATATGTTAACTTCAAATAAAACTATCTTGCTTTATTTGAATGTGAAATTTTATCTACTCAAAATAGGTGAAATCCTTAATTATATGAATATATATAACCTTTGTAATAAAATAGAATGTCCATAAAGAAGATTTTATATGTCCAAATAAATATGTCCACTACCAATAAATATGAACATCCAAAATAGAATAAATGGCACGTATTACACAAAATCAAGTAATAATATATGGACACTCGAAGTTGAGTGTCTTAAAATCTTCCTAACCACCACTAGCTTACCTTCATTATCCTTGGGGAGTTCACCTCAAAAAAAATTAGTTTACCACGTGCGATCAAAAGGAGGGGTATTTTAACTCAAATTTTTGAAAATTTTTAACAAGATTACAATAACAGGAGGGGTATTTTAATTCAACTTCAAAAAAAGTCCGTTAGTTCATAAGTAAATAGGGGTAGTTTTATTGGGGGAAAATTTTAGTTAAGGGGTTTTTTAAATGTCCCATATTATTTTATAGAAGTGCACCCCTCAAGTCATTATCCAACCTAATGAATGCGTAAGTTGCAAAAGATTAAGTAGCAACTAGAGAAGGAGAAGGCAAACTTCTTCAATTCATTATTCTAGCAGTTGTTATGTATGACATTTTATATCCCGTGGGGCACATTGTTTCAATCTTAGTGATGTCATAGTGATCTTTATCTTAGTGGTAGATCGGCGGACCCAAGCACACCCTGCGTGGTATGGATGCTTAATCAAGGGAGGGTGTTAGAAGATATGTGATCTAGCATCCATTCTTAGTGTGATTTCCTTAGTGATACCTTAGAGTGTCTTGTTCTAAGATTAGAAGGTTCATTTACTAGAGTAATTGAGTGTAGGTCTAGTAGATACTTTCCTATGCTTAAGGCATCACCTTTTAGGTGAGTGTGGTGAGAAATCTAAGGGAGGTGGAGATATTCATGGCCCCTGGGTGCCTCCTTCTCATGAGCCTATATAAATAGGGTCTAATACTCACACTTAATAGCTAACTAGAGAGTTAAGTGGAGAGTGTAATGCCCTTGCTTTGTGTACTTGCTTAGTGATCAATATACTAAGTGGTCCTTTCCGAAAATACTCTCCTCTTTTCATTTTCCACATCTTATGTTTATGTGATGCTTGTGGTGACCTTGATTACACTCTATTGCGCATTAGTTATATCTCACTATTATCTAAGTGGTGGCATGTGTTGCTCTAGTGGTGTGAATTTGTCTATGTGATGATCATTCCCATTGCTTGATTCATTCATTCATTAAGCTCACACCATGTATTTTAACATCTCGATGGTTTCTTGAGGTACAACAAAGTAATATTTCAAGATCCCAAGGAACAACATAATATGTCCTTTGCTACTCAATGGTGTATCTTTTGCTTACAAATTCTTGCCCTTTGGACTTGCCAATGCTCTTGCACATTCCAAGTACTTATGAGCACAACTTTCAAGGATCTCCCTCCAAAAGTGCTTAGAAGTGTTCATGGTTGATTTTTATGTGAATTCCTCTCAAAAATAACATATATTTCCAAAGGAAAGTCTTTAAGCTATGTAGGGTTTATTAGATTCTTAACCTAAAAAGTGTCAGTTCATGGTGTGCGACAATGTATTTCATGGAGGACACATTGTCTCTGGGAATGGAATATCTATTGATGAGATGAAGATTAAGGTCATTCTTGAGCTTCCAAAACCCCTTAACTTCAAGGGTGTCGAGATATTTCTGGGTCATTGTGAATACTACAGAAGATTCATCTTCCTGTATGTTGAGCTGGCATGAGCTCTTTATAGGTTGCTAATTGTTTTTGTGTGGATTGATGAATGTGAGGAATCATTTGAAAATATAAATAAAGATTTAGCTTTATGTTAATCTCATCCTAACATCCGTGTTGTGGGAAGTTACCAATCTGCTAAGCTCGAGCTATGCTCAAGAGCTCCACCATAGCCGATTATCATTGCTATCCTCCTGCGCTCATTGTCACACCAAGGCAGTTGCTAAGCCAATGGGTGGTGCGACGTCTCTCACGAAGATCATGTGGAATCCCCGTTGAAGACTATCTCGATGGTAGCCTAATCACTCAAGCAAGAGGGTGAGAATAAGCAAGAAGGAAGTACGAGAGAATAAGTGATTAGCACTACTCACTCCCAAACCCTAACCCTAAGCACACCACACATGCTAGATTAGAGTTGCAAGATAGAGGGAGAGAGAACACTCTGGTTCTATCACACAAATGGGAGAATGAGTTACAAACAAGAGAAATTGGCTTTTATAGTTCCAAGCCTTTTCCCACTAGGCTGCTGCCCGAGAGTAAGTGACCCGAGGCAGCCTAGTTTGGCCAACTGAATAAGATCCTCTTGTTTGTCCTTCAAATCTCAATACTTGGGAGAATCTTTAGGGTTTTTCCCTCATCAAATGATGGGATTTAGAGTATAGTACTGTGTGCTTTTGCCGCACGAGTCGTAGCCACAAATGGCTGCAAGCATACAACCAGGAAAGCAAGCTCAAACAGAATGCAAAGGTGTGTCACTCATGGCTAAAACCGCTGCCGCCGTGAAGGATTTCCGCGTCGCAGTGAAGAAGGAGCTGTCGTCACCGCTCTACCGCTGTGCTGCTACACAGTGCTCGATCGCTCTCTCACTCTCTCTCTCTCTCTCTCTCATAGGTCATTTTGGTCTTTTGAAGACGTTAATATATCATTTCATTTCATTTCATTTCATTTCTCTCTCTCTCTCTCTCTCTCTCTCTCACACACACACACACACACGCAGGAGAAGGAAACCAAGAGGATAAGGCAAGAGCACTCTTGTATTCAACACATGAGAATGAGAGTTTTAGGGTTACATTTGACTCTTATAGGTGACTTGGCCGTTCACACATGGGCGTCCATACATGGTCGGTCGATCCTAACCCTTACCCTGCTGATATTCAAGGTGCACCTCTCATCGGCGATCACCCAATCCCTTTATCCTTAACATATGGTGCCGACAAGCCCGGCCCATGACTCAGAATATTTAAATTAATGACATAAAACATAGTACATCTCAATGTCCGTCATAGGTTAACATGCCCCCCTTCCTGATGTAGATTCCGTCCTCGGAAGCTATGGTATGGTAAGCTCGATAGGGTTGTTGTAGTAGACCGTCTGCAAAACAGGGAAGTAGAGTGAAAGTATGCTGGAATTCAAAAGATATAAATAAAGTGTATAAATTCAAGCATGTTAGACCACAATGGATGTTGCTATGAGACTTAGTTTAAGGGGTCACATGAATGAGCTAGTGTAGCAAATTAACAGGAGTTTAAAATTATTGAAAGTAAATCAAGATTTAGCAAGGTGTCAAAGGTTAATCAAGGTTTATAACTGGCCTAAGTCAAGGAAAATAACCAAGCTTAATAAATAAACAGATGACCACACTGTGTCTACTCTAAGAACAAGTTAATACCGCGAGCCTAGGGACACAAGAAACATCAGAGTTACAGGAGCCTTTTGCCTTTATTTTTTTATGCACGTGACAACTTTTACACACAATGGTGACCTTCCTAAGGCAAAACTAACATCGATCTTGGTACCATGTTTAACACAAGGCATTATCCAGGAATCTTTTAGTTCACCTTAGGCAAGGCTACCCCCTACCAACCAAGGCATTGGTCTGGAGTAGAATACTCCTCGCCTACCAAGTATCAATAAGGCGATAGGCCAACATTAAAGCACATCATAGACTTGTATTGCCATTTATTGTAGGCTTTTTTTTTTAATTTATTTCTTTTGATCTTCGCTCTTGAACTATAATTTGTCTTGCATCCTTTCGACAAAGGGGTAAAAGCTATGTCCTAGAGGTCAACACACACACATGACCAGGTGTCAAACATTAAGATGGTTTGACCCTAGACCTAAGACAATCGTATTCCAAGGTTAACTAAAGGCATCATGCTGCCTAGGAATATATCCAATAAAGTTAAGCTCATTAATGATTTATACTAGCACGTCAAGCAACTTCAAAAACTAAGTAGTACATTGACAATTTCCATGTGGTCATGCATTATAGTTCATGCAATTAATTGAACAGTAAAAACGAAAGAGAGTGGGTATGGAAGAATTACACTTGTATTTTGGAGATCTCCTTGATTCGATGAGAAAAATGCCTACAATTTGATGAGATATTTATGTATGAGCGTTGCGGCTATCTCCGGACTTGAAAGCGAACCCACCTCAAACTTTTCCACCTGTACAACCAACTAACAAGCACTATACCTCGAGAAGCACATCAGTGTGAAAAATTAAAGACTCGTTTAAGGAATCCAAACTAGAAAAAACTTGAAAACACTAACCTACCTACCAGTCACCACACTACTACTGAGGATACGGTAAGAGGATGTTGTAGAGTCCTGGCTCTAGCCCTAAGGCTAAGCCTCTATCCGCATCATCCAAATAAATAAAGTCAACCTCAGTAGTGCCATGAGTTTCATCCGTCCATTCATCATTGTCAGATATTTCCTTTTCATTTTTCCATCCACATAAACTCATCAAGAATGTAACCCTGCGAGGATAGTCATCTTGTGGAAAAGGAAAGCATTGGGCTATCGGGGATATGTCCTCTACGGAGTAGGGGTCAGTCATGGTCAATAGGCAAATTAGCCATTCTAATTCCTCAACATTTTCCTCTCTGGCTAGTACATCTATATGATCCCATTCAGTTTCAATTACAGGATAGCACATGTGAAATATCTGAGAAAGATACAGATGATACCTCTCACCAAAGGTGGGAGTGGATGAAGTGTATGATGATCGTGCATCTGCTCTTAACGTGCTCTTGCTTTTTTTTTACTATTTTTTGCTTTTCTTTTCTTTTCTTTTCTGTGTATGAAGCTATATATATACATCCCCTTGAATTTGGCAATTACATGGTCAGGGGAGAAGGTTAAGGAGGAAGCATTAGAATGTCGAGCGTGAGTACATGCTCTCCCTTTCCTTGGGTAGATCATATTTTTTGCAATGATGTTGCAGCCTCTTGGAACCAATTTGTCCAGCGGGTCATAGGTTGTGATGTGGACAGATAGCTTTTTATGACCCTTGTGGCCACATCTAATTGCAGAGATGTTAGTGTACGCTCCCATTGACGAATGGAGGAAATGGTTTCCGACGATACTATTACAAGGGGAGACATAGACTCATCGATCTTTTGTTGGGTGTTGACAAGAGTGGGTGGAGAGAATGTAGAAACTTCTATATCAGTGTGTGCCTGGCATGAGGAGCTAGAAGCTTCATGTGGCTCCCCCCTTCCTAAGCTAGGTGGTAATGATCGATATCGTTTGGGAATCCAAACTAACTCTGGAAGAAGTGGTACGAAGCTCTCTGTTACCTTTCCCTTACCACGATCTTAAATTGTCGTTGGGGTGGCAACAATTTGTTTGCAAGGTTTGACAGGTGATGTAGAGGGATTCAGCTTATGTTTAGGGACCCTAATCCGGTCATTCCCCTCGTAGTACCCTTGGGCTACTAATAATTTTTTAGGGATCCATCATGATATTACATTGCCCTTTCTCAGGTGGGTAGCTGCTTTCTTCCTATGAGGCTTCTTGTCTGAACGAGATTGAGCAGGGGAAGTAGCTGTTAACGAAGCTTTTGGGACCCATTTGTATGTATTTTTTGGCATAGTAAGCAGAGCTTTAGAGACCACCCTGCATGTTTCCACTCTTAGCATTGAAGCGTTAGAGGGGTGACAAACAATCAAAGATGGTTTTGCCACTGGACTTTGTGATTTTTCATTATCTAACATTTGAGTGGATGGCTTAGGTGCGGGACTTTGAGCGGTCAGACCTAGCGTTGGTTCTTGCGTTGTGACTCGTTTGGTTGCCCAATCGATATTGCACTTGGTGGCTATCATCCATTTGCGCCCTAAGTTTACAGTCCCTTTCATGGTACCCGCAGGCATAACCAAAAAGCTTTGAATTATAGTCCCCTTGTCATAGGCAACCGGAGTGTGCAAAATTCCTAAGACAAGGGTTTTCTTCTTGTTGATTCCTTTAACTTGGATAGCACTCTTGGTGGATAAAGATGGTTTTCCAAGTTGACACTACACGCCATATGATAGCAAATTGTGTTGAGCTCCTGTATCCAATAATGCATTATACAGCACCTTCCCGTAAGGACTCTGTAACTCAATTGGGTATCTTAGAGGTGGGTCAGATTCCAGTGAATCCTTGTCTGCGTCCTCGAAAAATGCTTGTGTAATCCCCAAGTTGGCTTCTCGTTGGTGCCTAGCACGCTGTTGACGTTCTTTGGCTTCAATTCTTGCTTGTATCTTTTTAAGCTCAGCTTGTTCTTTAGCTGCCTTCTTTTGATGGATTGCATGTAACTCCTCTTGGCTCAGGGGGTCATAGTACCTTTTGAATTTACTCCCATTAAGGAATCCAATGGTTTCAACTCCGTCGAGAGTCTCCACTCGGCGGATGGTACCTTGCGGGGTAATTTTACATACTCTATACGGTCCCTTACCAGCATATTTGAGCTTCTTCTTTTCGTTACGCACTCCATACATCAGGACTTTATCCCCAACCTTGATGTCCTTGTCCTTCAGGTGGCGATCAAACCATTTTTTCCTTCTATCCTTCTCCACAAGGGCATTGTATACAGCCAATTGTCTTTCTTCGTTTAGCTGCTCAAGGATATATAGACGCTCTACTAAGGGTTACCATCCCAACCCTCTTGAGTAGCAACACGAAGACTAGGAATGATAAATTCCCACGGCATGACCTCTTCTTGGCCATATACCATTTTGAATGGTGTGCAATTAATAGCCACTTTGTACGCAGTACGATAGGCCCATAAAGCTGTTGTAAGCTTTAGATCCCAATCCGTGCAAAGAGCTTCAACTGTCTTTGTCAAAACAGAGATTAAGGTCTTGTTGGTACTCTTGGCTTGGCCATTCGCTTGCGGATAGTAAGGAGTAGATGTATGATGGGATATCATGAAATTTGTTGTGAGCTCCTTAATCACTTCATTTATAAAATGCATACCATTGTCGCTCACAAGTTCAAAAGGACAACCGAAGCGTGTGATTATATTTTCAAAGAGGAACTTGGCTGTTGTCCTTGCATCTGCCTTACGTGTCGCTTTCGTTTCAACCCATTTGGTCATATAGTCAGTGGCCACAATAATATAGCGAGATTGTGTGTTGTTGCGGGCCGCTGGGCTAATTGGACCTACAAAGTCTAAACCCCACTTTTCAAATGGTTGGTTTACTTTGATCGGATGTAGGGGCATCTGATCTTTCCGCTGGGGTTTCTTGTATCGTTGGCATTCATCGCACCCCTTCACAAAGAGTGATGCATCTTGGAACATAGTGGGCCACCAATACCCCGATTGTAAGATCTTTCGCCCAGTTAAGTCTCCTGAGAAGTGACCACTGGCTACACCCATATGTGCCTCTTGCAAAATGTATAGATACTCATCCTCTCGGGCACAACGCCTAAGAACATCATCCTTTCCACTTTTATAAAGAGTCCCGGCTATCAGGCAATAGGGTTCGCATTCTTTGATCAGCTTTCGAGCTAGATCTTTACGAAGCTCCTTGGGTGGAAAGCCATTAACCAAAAAGTTAACAATCTTCTCACTCCACCCCCGTAGGAGCCTCACCATCAGGTATGCGAGACAAATGATCAGCCATAACATGTTTTTTGCCAGGTCTCACAACAACAGTGAAATCAAACTCAAGAAGAATCAATAGCCATCGTGTGATTCTTCCTGTGGAGCATGGTTTGTTTACCAAATACAACAATGCTTGATGATCCACATAGAAAACAAACTTGGTGGCAAGGAGGTAATAATGAAATTTCCTTACTGCATATATCATTGCCAACCCTTCTCGCTCCGTAGTGGTGTAGTTCATCTCAGCATCGTTCAACTGGCGACTGGCAAAGCTAATGGAGTAGTCTAGCTTGTGTTCTCGAGGTTGAGTTAACACACACCCAATAGCAAAGTTTGATGCATCAATATGCACATGGAAGAGTAAATCCCAGTTAGGCATTCTCAAGATTGGAGCACTCGCCAAGGCCTTCTTTAATAGCTCATAGGCACGGTCACATTCTTCGGTCCAAATAAACTCGATGAGAAGCTTATACAATGATCGAGCTATCTCGGCGAAGAATAGAAAAAATCTTCGATAATAACCAACGTGGCCCATAAAGCGTTGGACTCCCTTATAGTTGGTGGGTGGGGGTAATTCCAGAATGACCTTGATTTTACTCTCATCAGTGGAAATCCCATTTTTGGACACTATATGCCCTAAGATAACTCCGTGTTTAACCCAGAATTGGCATTTGAAAGGATTTAATGAGCTACGATATAATCTACACCTTTCAAATATTTTTCGTAAACACATCAAGTGCTCGTCCCAAGAGGAATGAACACAAAGATCATCTAAGAAAGCTTCACAAAAGTCCCTTAGATATTCCTTAAAGGCCGTGTTTATCAATCGTTGGAATGTTGCAGGTGCATTGGTCAAGCCAAAGGCCATGACGCGAAAGGTAAACACTCCAAACTCCGTGATAAATGCTGTTTTAGCTTGGTCCTCGACTACAATTGTGATCTGATTGTAACCCGAGTACCCATCTAAAAAGCTATATGCCTCCTTGCCTGCCACTCTTTCAAGCACATGTTCAGAATATGGCAAGGGGTAATGATCCCTTCTGGTGGCTGCATTAACCTTTTTGAGATCAATGCACACTCTGAGTTTCCCATTCTTCTTTGGTACAATGACTATCGGAGAAACCCATTCTGAGTGCTCAATAGGGTATATAAATCCACATTTTACAAGCTTTTCAATTTCCTCTTGTACAATCTTTGTGTACTTAGGATTCATTGGGTAGGGACGTTGCTGGACTGGTTTAGCACAGTGCTAATCATTGGAATCGTGTGTTGCACCACCGAGGGTGGAACACCCTTCATATCATGATATGTCCAAGCAAATATATCCTTGAATTCTTTAAGAAGCTTCTTAAGTGCAGCTTTCTCTGACTGGGTGAGGTCTTGAGCAATAAAAATTGGTTTAGACTCCTCACCCGGATCTGCTAAGTCTATCTCCTTAACTACCGCAGGGCCATCATAGACACCGCTACTCCCATTGGTAGGCGTTCGTTGGGCTTTTGTGTAGACCACTTTACGTTCCCCTGTGGGTGAATGATTTGAAATGCTCAGGTGCGGGGTGTAAGTCTACTGGTTTCTTGTTGTGCCAGGCTTTTTTCTTTCAATTCCGCCTCCTTTTGTTGTTGAGCTAGCTCTTGGTTTTGCCGCCTTCTTGCTCTTCGATCTCTAATTGGGCGACGTCATGAGGTTGCGAAATACACCACATGACACTTTGGAGGTATTGTCCCCAATTATCCGCTAACTTCCCGATGAGCATCAATAGCTCCTACATAACTAAGCCATTTTGCAGTGGATCTCTCCTTGTTTATTGTGGTTCGCACATTAGCTCGATAGCGTTGGCGCTTATGTCTAGTTTTCTTCTTACCAAGTTTTTGATTTTTGTTTCTATCAGATTCGAACTCACTTGGTCGATCTTCACTTGTGTCCCCCTCACCCTCGGATGAACTTTAGGAGGTCACTGTCCTAGGCCTTGAGCACCTTGCTTCCACATTTGGGTGAATATTTGATTCATCCCCCCCATCAGGCTCAGAGTCAATTTGTTCTTGAGATTCATACTCAGAGTTACATTGGTCAGAGTCTTCGCTACTGTCAGTTGAGTTTGCCACTTTCTTGCCATCAGGAGTCAAGTGCATAACACCTATCATGTTTATTGGCACTAATGGTGGCATATCTTGCCCCTCAGGTGTTACCCAACTTGTGCCTCTATTTCTCCATGTGTCTATGGTTGCCGCTAGGTGTACCCAATCCACGTTATCCGACTCAGTCATACCCGATAGGACATCCATATAAGGAGAATCTTTCCCATCATCAGTCTCTTTTTTGCATGTATAGCAATACCTTAATGGGGCGGAGTGAATAGTGGTATCCGATCGATTATCAATGATAACCTTGCTTCCTAAAGGATGTGCACGACCATTCTCAAGATCAACTCGAATGACAGAGTCCTGGAATTGTAGGTAGACATGGTTTTTCGACCAATCATGCACCATTTGTGCTTCCCTCATGAAAGGACGTCCTAAGATCATTTGATATGACATAGGATGCTTGGAGAAATCCATTACAATGAAGGTATGTCTTACCTTGTGTCCCAGAACCTTGATCTTAAGGTCCCTTAACATTCCCTTAACATTCCAATAGGTTTAGCTATGGTTTGCCATCTTAACCACTATGTTTGTGACTTTGAGGTGAGGTCTTCCCATAGATTCCCAACAGTTTTTAGTCACAATTCTCATGCCAGCACCACCATCAAGGATTCCCTTTAAAGTTAATCCCTTGTTGGTAGTAATGGGGAGGGTCGCATTAGATTCATCACCTTCAAAGTACTGTCCCAACTTGTTAACAGGTATTTCAACGACCGAATCTTCATCTAGGTTGGGTTGTAGATCCCAATGTTCCCCTTCATCTTGAAGTGTGTCGGGTCTATCCATATTTGCAAATTGTGGTAGCCCCGCCTTTAGTTCTCCATTGAGAAATGCCCGAAGAGCTAAGAATAGCTCAGGATCTCCGTATAATTTGGATATGATCGTGGTTCTGATTTCAGAGGACATAAAATCCATTGGCTTAGACACATTCAGCGGTACTTTTCGAGACATCGCCCCTTGACTAGGGACTGGTGAAGATGGAATCACTTCCTCTTCGATGGGGTCAGGCATTCCCTCACTAAACATTCTTTCAAGCGAAAAGGGTGTTTGCCCACTTCTTGATGTCGAAAGAACGGTAGAGGGGGAGGAGACACACACAGGAGCAAACCCTAATGTATATTGCAAACCCTAACCATAGAGAGAAGCCATGTCCACTCTCACACAAAGCATAATGCACTAATCCATAATCCACACAACACACAATGAGTTGTGTCCACACTCTACTAACCCTAGCTAATGTCCACACACTATGACCAGCTGGGCACGCGGTCATTTATGTCTCACACATGTTCCTACCTAATCTGCCAGCACATAGCATAGCTGGCTCACACTGACATCGAGCTTGAATCTCAACAGCCCCTCTCAAGCTCATGATGTACTGCCGCCGATGAAGATGTAGATGAGCTTGGGATATCAAGACTCTCAACACTCCCCCTCAAGCTCATCCCATGTACTCCCAACATAGTCCGGAAGTACTCAAACTTCTCCCTGCTAAGTGGCTTTGTGAAGATATCAGCCACCTGCTCATCAGTCTTCACATACTGAAGATCAACTGTACCATCCAGCACCTTCTCTCTGACAAAGTGATAATGGACCTCTATGTGTTTGGTCCTCGCATGAAACACTGGATTCTTTGCCAACTGTATACTGCTCATGTTGTCACAATGAATGACAACTTTGCCATCAAGAGGCTCACATAAATCTGCCAAGAGACTCTTTAACCATATAGCCTCACAAGTAGCAATGGCTGCACCCCTGTACTCAGCCTCTGTACTAGATAAAGCAACTGTAGGTTGCTTTTTGCTACTCCAACTCACCACAGCACTTCCAAGTGTAAAAGCATATCCACTAGTAGACCTCCTGTCATATGCGCTACCTGCCCAATCAGCATCTGTGTAGCCATGTATGTCCAAGCTTTTACCACTCTCATAAAGTAAACCATAATGTGCTGTGGTCTTCACATATCTCATGATGCGTCTCACTGCATCCAAATGTGGTTTCCTGGGGCTCTGCATAAACTGGCTTACTAGCCCCACAGCATAACTCAAATCCGGGCGTGTGTGAGTCATGTATATGAGACTACCAACCATCTTCCTGTACATAGAAGGATCATCCGATTCCTCGCCATAATCAGCCCGCAACTTCACATTTTGCTCCAATGGTGTACTCATAGGCTTACACCCTGTCATGCCATACTTTGCCAACATATCCAATGCATATTGGCGCTGTACTAACCAAGTACCTGCATGATCTTTTACCACTTCAATTCCAAGGAAGTATCTCAACTCACCAAGATCTTTCATGTCAAATTGCCCACTCAAAGCTTTCTTGACATGCATCACATCTGCACCATGATCACCTGTGATAATCAAGTCATCCACATAGATGACTAGTAAAACAATCCCATGCTGTGTCTTCTTCACATAGAGTGAAGAATCTGCTGTAGAAATCTGAAAACCAAGTGAGATAAGATATCTGCTCATCTTATCACTCCAAGCACGAGGTGCTTGCTTTAGACCATACAATGCCTTTTTCAACCTGCATACGTGAGTGGGATATCTAGGGTGTACATACTCTTCTGGCTGTGCCATGTACACTTCCTCTTGTAGATCTCCATTTAGAAATGCATTCTTGACATCCATCTGATGCATTTCCCAGCCATTAGCTGCAGCCATAGCAATGACTGCTCTCACTGTGCCCATCTTAGCCACTGGACTAAACGTCTCATCATAATCCAATCCTTGGGTCTGTGCATAACCCTTTGCTACCAATCTTGCTTTATGTCTCTCAATAGAACCATCAGATTTGCACTTCACTTTGTAAACCCATTTACATCCAATAACATTCTTGTCCTTTGGTAATGCAACCAAATCCCATGTATCATTATGGACCAATGCGTCCATATCAACATCCATTGCTTTCTCCCATACATGCTCTCCAATAGCCTCTGTATAGCATGTAGGTTCCACATGCTTCACCATAGATGTCATATATGCATAGTGCATAGCAAAATCTCTATATGTCAATCTGTCAACTGGATATCTGACTCTCTGGGATCTCCGCAATGCATGCGGATCACTCTGAACACTTGTAACTCTAGCATGTGGTGGCACATATCTATCCTGCCTAGGACCAGGTGTGCGTAAAACAGGTATGCCAAGCTCCTCATCCAAACTCTCCGAACTAGATGACTCATAACCTGTGATTCCAATTCCTTCGACTTTCTTCTTTCCTTTATCCATAGCACTACTCCCAGTGCTCACAATCTCATGCCTCAAACGTCCTGACCATGGACGTACACTGCTACTCTCAGCTTCTGCTGGCCCAGACATAGTAGAAAAACTAGAACTTGCTTGTGGTGGCAAGTTCACATGTACATCAGCCTCAAGTGACTCAATGACACCTTCATCTTTTGCTTTGTACCAACTAGCAAGCTCTCAAACACATCTCGTGAGATGACCACTTGTCTAGTTTGTGGATTATAACATTTGTATGCCTTTCGATCCTGTGCATATCCAACAAATACACATTTCTCTACCTTAGGATCCAACTTCCTTCTTCTTTCATCAGGCACATGTACATAAGCTATGTATCCAAAAACTTTAAGATGTCCAATGTCTGGCCTGTAACCTGTGAGCCGCATCTCTGGCGTGCTTCCATGAATGGCTGCTGTAGGTGTTTTGTTCAGTATATACACTGCAGTAGCACATGCTTCTGCCCAATAGTAATCTGGCATGCTCTTTTCATTGAGCATCGCCCTTGCCACTTCACATATGACTCTATTCTTTCTCTCAGCCACACCATTCTGCTGAGGTGTATACCTGCAAGTCAATTGTCTTCTTATTCCATGCTTCCTCAAGAAATGCTCAAAAGCTTTTGAGGTGTATTCACCACCTCCATCTGCCCTCAGACATTTAATCCAACAGCCATACTGCTTTTCTGCAAAAGCTTTGAAATCCACGAACTTTTCCAACACTTCACTCTTCTCTCTCAGAAAGTATATCCATGTCATCCTGCTGAAATCATCTATAAATGTAACATAGTATAAACTACCTTTGATAGATGGGTTTTGTGCAGGACCCCATACATCACTGTGTACTATCTCAAGTGGCCTGTTACTCATATTTCCTTCTCTAGGAAACCTCAACCTTGCCTGCTTTCCAAACTGACAGGCTTCACAAACATGCATATGTCCATCATATTTGAACCTAGGCAATCCATTGACAATGCCTCTTGTTTGCATGTTCTTTAATCTCTGTATATTGACATGTCCAATCCTCTTATGCCACATATCAATGTCCTGTACCACATTTTTACTTTTGGAGAACATGGCTGATTTTAGCTCAGGAATTCCAGCATCCAGCTTAAACAATCTGCCTTCTTTCTTGCCTTTAGCAATCACTCTACATCCATGTTTGAAGTCCTCAACGAAGCAACCATGCTCGTTGAAACGAACCTGTAATCCCTATTCCACCATTTGACTAACTGAGGCCAAGCTCTTTGTGATAGAAGGCACGTATAACACATCTGACATAGACTTTGTTTGACCATTGTGCATGACCAATGGTACACTTCCAACATGTGTAATGACATGCTGGGTATCATCACCTGTTTCCACATAGCCTTTCACTTCCATAGGCTTCATATGCTCAAACCATTCACCATGAAATGTCATATGGTTTGATGCTCCTAAGTCCATATACCATGTGTCATCATTCTCAGCATTTGTCGTCATAGAACCCACAACATGCTTCATGGCAAACAAATGATTTGCAGTTCCATCATTACTGCTTGATGCATAGTTTCCACCATGTTGTACATAATTTCCACCATAATGACCACCACGTTGTGCTCTACCCCCTCTCAAATCATTCTGTTTACGGAAACAATCTCTCGCCATATGACCATATTTGCCACAATAATGGCATTCCACATCTTGCATAGAATTTTGTTGGCCTTGCCAACGTCCTCTTCCACGGCGGGGGTTACCTCTACCTCTCTGAGGTGCATATCCACGACCACCTCAAGCACCATATGAAGGCTGAAAATTCTGTTATGGAGGCCTATCCTGCCATCCACGACCATTACCACCACGTCCGCGTGATGCGAATCTCCCCCTGCCTCTAAAGCCTCTCTGCGAGTAGAAAGCCTGATTTCTGCCATCATCATGGCTAGTAGATGCATCCAAAAATGAATCACTGAGTTTGATTTCCTCAACCAGCAAAAGAGGGAAACCAACTCATCGAAGTCGGGTAAACCTGTACTCCTCATCACTGAGATAGATGTATCAAAAGATTTGTATTCCTTGCCAAGACCACACAAGGTAATATCCACCAAATCATCATCAGGCATGGGGGCATTTATTGTGGCCAATGCATCTGCAAACTTCTTGATTTCTTGCACATAATCATGTATGCTCCTTTTATTCCTTTTCACATTATGTATCTGCTGTCAACTGAGACTTGCGAGCACTCGTATCTGTATCAAACATCTTGACCAAAGTATCCCATGCATCTTTGGGATTCTCAGCATCCTGTATGTGTATGAGCATAGCATCAGAAATACATATAGACAAATAATGCAGCACTTTGAATGCTCTCTGTGACCATTGCTTATGAGCAATAAGCTGCTTCTGCTGTGTAGGTTGTCGAGGTAGCTTAGGCTCTGGCTCAGCACCTGTAATGAGATTCCAAAATCCTTTTCCTTTCAAGAAACTCTTTATCATGTACTTCCATGCCTGGAAGTTCTTCCTATCCAGCTTTTCACCAACAATCTGAACTGGATTGTCCGACATGTTTGCTCAATGCATACACCTTCCGCACACTTCAAATCTGTAAATGAGCCTTCCTCAGCTCAACCACACTCCAATGAATGTTCCAGATACTCCAAGGTAGCCAAATTTGATGTAGAAAATCAACCTGTAATCATCCAAGATGAACTGACTCACGCAGTGCGGGATACCCTGAATTGACACGCCTTCCAAGGCTCCAAATCACAATGTAATGGTGAAATCAAGTATGGGAAACTTGCATTAACACCTAATCAACCTCAATGTTGAGTATCAACACCATCTAACATGTGTACATATCAATTTTTGAAAACCCCTTTCTCTGTTTTGGGAAAAACCAGAAAAACCAGAAAAACCAATAGAAAATTTGCTCTAATTCCTTCAATATTTGTCCAAATTGAGCAATCAAGCATTCATTAGCTTAGCAATAGTGTCCATCAACTCCATGTAAGAGGAATTTGTCCAATTGTATAAGACCAAGGATTAATTGCTCAATTAAAATGACCCTGTTTCTCTGCAACCAGTGGACAGCCTGTTTTAATCAGTTCATTCCCAGCTCAATTAGGCATAATTGACCAAACAAATCACATAGCCCTCTTCTCCAATGTGTAAAGCATCCAATTGCTAAATAAATTGTGGAAGATATCAAGTACCCAATGAGAAATCGATCTCCTCGTAGGCAAAATGATCAAAAATTGCTCTGTTTTCACTGTTTGAGCTGCGCCGCCTGCATTTGAGGCCTTTGGGAGTGTTTAAGGTATTAATTGAAGATGGGTTTGAGTCCCCAACACACCTATGCATATGTGTAATCCATCAATGGTTGGATTTTAGCAAAAAACTCACTCCAAATGCATCAATTTTGGGCTTCCTTCTCTCTGTTTTGGGAGAGCTCAAAAACCAGAGATTTTCATGCATCTAAATGCTTCCAAAATGCTCCAAATCACAAGAGTTGCCATTACATCCCTCTTTGTCAAATACATTACATCCCTCTTTGTTAAATACATATGTCTTTTGCCAAATTTACATGTATTTTCACCATACATCAATGTTCCCAATCTTTAATGGAAAGCTTCCAAAAACCAAAATTTTTCTTTGCTTTGATTTGCTTTGTTTTTGCCTGTATCACCTGCAATCCGCTCAAGGATGTTTAGAAGACCTTACCCGGTAGGCCAAGCTCTCAGATCTGATAGTATTTGGTGTGCTCCAAGCTTCACAGCTCCAATGGCAAGCTTCACAGCTTCTTCTCCCTCTTCACTCATTCACTCATAAACCCTAATAAACAGCACAAGGCTCTGATACCATGTTGAAAGAACGGTAGAGGGGGAGGAGACACACACAGGAGCAAACCCTAATGTATATTGCAAACCCTAACCATAGAGGGAAGCCATGTCCACTCTCACACAAAGCATAATGCACTAATCCATAATCCACACAACACACAATGAGTTGTGTCCACACTCTACTAACCCTAGCTAATGTCCACACACTATGACCAGCTGAACACGCGGTCATTTATGTCTCACACATGTTCCTACCTAATCTGCCAGCACATAGCATAGCTGGCTCACACTGACATCAATCTTGAATCTCAACACCTGATGTCCTATCCTCACTTTCTTCCCGAATGATACTAGATATAGCTAACGGTTTATGGTTCCTGTGAGGCTGAACTTGTGTAGGAAACACTGTGTCTGGAATTTTGAATTTTTCTCAGGTTTGGCTCCAGTTCTCTTTGTGTTTCTTTCACCAAACCCCTTAAGTGTTGCACTTGTTCAATCTCCTCAACTGGGTTCGGGTAAGTTCCAATCTTTTTCTTGAGGGTCTTTGGCCCACGTGGCTTGTCTTGGGGAGTCTCAGTCAGTTTGGGTGGTCGAGAGGGCATTAACTGACTTGGTTGTGGGGCCAAGGAAGTTTCATTCTGTTTCCCCTGATTTATGTATTCACTTGATTCTCCTTCGTTGAGCTCCCGAGTGGGGTCCTCCCTTAAGGTAGTGGCTTTGGTCCCCATGGTTTCTATTGAATCAGAATCATCTTCGGGATCATTCATATACACGAGGTCGTCTCCTGTCCCTATGTTAGTCTTTGAACTAGGCTTGGAGCTCGTGGCATTAAGCAATCTCTTCCGCCGTGTTTTCTTTTTCTTTGCTCGAGCAATTGATGCAGTATCCCTCTCTTCGAGAATGTAGTTTTGATTTTGAAGCATTGATCGTGTAACTACATTCGCGGGTACAACAGGTATGGTTCCTCGTGCCTGGTTGGTGACCTCAACCAAATTCAATGGCGTAATCTTGGGTGCATTAGGATTATGTGGACATTAAGCAATCAAATGATCTATGCCACAACGATTACATGTAAGTACTGGCATTCTTGATGTGCTCCCTTGATTTGGTTGCATCTGAGTAGCGATCTTCTATAGCCTATTAGGGCACTCCACTACACGATGCGGGCCACCACAATTGTAGCATTGAAGAGGTGGTCTCCTCGCCAAGGTATTAAGGTTTTGCCCTCGTGTGGCGAGAGCAGCCGCTTGATATACAGGCTTGACTTGCCATAAATGATCCTCCATGTAGTACTGGGGAATCAGTTCAAACGTATCAATCCCATATGGAACAGTGGGGTCTATCTCCTCTTCATAATCCCCACGCACTATGTGACTCACAACCCATCTGGTTTATAGGGGTAATCCTTGGATGTGGAGGTTGTGGTCCTAGCACTGGCGGTGGTAATAGCATAGACTGGACTACATTCGGATTCCTTGGAACTATGTGCTATGACGGTTGCTCGACAGGTTGTGCAGGCATTAGCGCGGGTACTTGAGGTGTGTTTGACCAGGCTAGTGGTGCCTGATTTGCCAACATTCGCTTAAGTACTAGGAAATCTTTAGATTGATGGCCATACTTACCACATGCATTGCAATTCCCATTGAATTTGACTCTGAATGTGGGACATTCACTCGTGCTATGTGGTCCTAAGCAAACCGAACACCATTGTTGCTCTCTTCTTGGGTACATATGGCTATTTTGAGGAGCTCGATTACCCCTAAAGTATTCTTGGAGAGCCTTAGTAAGGTCGGTCATCACAGACATCTTGGATATCTTGGGCTCCTTGGCAATAGGTTTTACCGTCATTGGCTCGTGCCCAGATACTTGCGAACTAACGGATTTTGTCTCCAAAGACACCTTTTTACCTGCAATCATCAAGTTGTCTTCTAACTGGATTGCATTGGCAGTGACTGCTTCCCACGTTGTAAGACCTCTAATGACTAGGCCATTGTATATGTCCTCGTGGCGCAATCCTCGGATGAATCTATCGAGCAATTGGTTATTATTGAAGTGCTCATCGGGAGTGCAGCGAGAATTTAGATGCTTCAATCGACTTATAAAGTCTCTCACTGACTCCCCTTCCTCGCATTCAGCTTTTTGGAGTTGAGATGCTACTCCCCAAAGCACACCCTCACGTATGTATTCTTTCAAGACAATCTCTTGAGAGTGGGGTAGTGAGTGCGCTCTTCAACCCTTAAGGTTCGATACCAATCTCCGGCCTTCCCACTCAAGGTTAAGCCTAAGGCTTTACACTTATAGAGCTCATTGTGCTCTTCCAAGGAATGACACACGTGTTCAAAGACTTCAATGTGCTTCCTAACATCCTCGTTACCACTGAAGTTCTAAGTGAGCTTAGCCACTTGTACCACCTTGCTTCTGGGTTCTCTCTCAGGCATGCCCCGCATGTTTTTCGCAATAGATCGTCCGATCGTCTGAGCAAACGCTGCGAGATCACCTAGGTGAGCAGGCATAGCTGGTGGAGGCACTTCTAGGATAACCTGGTTGATAGGAGTTGGCATTGGTCTTGGTATGTAGGCAGCTGACGTAGGATGTGATATGTGATTAGGCCTAGCTCCTCTTGGATAAGGGTGGTGATAAGGCGGTCGTGGAGCATACGCCATTGGCATACTAAGAGGCGTAGGAGCTACATGAGCATGAGTAGCGATAGGTACATATGGTCGATAGGCACTGGCACGCACTGTTGTAAGTACTGTTCCACTAGGTAGCGGTGTCGTACTAACTACAATGGTAACAGGTGCGCCTTCCATCATGCTCATCAGTGGAGTAGGCATTGTAGATTCCCTAATGGAAAGTTGAGCCAAGGTTGGAAAGCTAAAGTTACTGCTCGTGGGCTCAACCTGCATTGAGACTCCAAGCGAAACAACATACGAAGGGTCTATGGGACTCACCGAGGGAGTCTCCAATTGTGACAGAGTTCGTTGTTTGGCCTTGCCCGTATCCAAAAATTTCATAGGGCCAGTGGAAACCAGGTTCACTCCCCTATTCTGCCTCTCAAATTGGATAATTCTATGAATAACCTCACATATCATTTGTTGTTGCTCCTCTAGATTAGTGGCGCTAGATGTAGATCGTAGGACTTCTAACCAACCTACATGGTATGTGTAACCCGTGTATAGGTCAGTTAGAATCTCTGTGTGTAGATCATATTCCCAATTTTCATTGAGAAATATCCCATCTAGACTTGGTGTGCCAAACGGTTCTCTTGAAGTGGATGCAATGTCACTTCTTATGGATTGGCTTCTAGGGACCTCTACTTTAGGAAGAGCATCGAAAGGTGGTAGCTCAGTAGGGCCCTCATTAAACGAAGTGGGTAGAATATCCACATGGACACTCTTTGGGAGGGTAGGGTCTACATGAGATGTGAATGGCGAATCCACTACCCCTCCTTCTTCATTTACTTCGCTTGTCGCATGTTCAGAGCGTGTAGCTCTACTAAAGGTCTCTATTAGACGACTAAACATGCTAGATCCGGGTTGTGGGGCCCAAACTGGCATGTTTTGGCTTGTCTCCTCATCAGGGTTCTTGGTAGGGTGCCCTTCCATGGTTTCTGAGTTAGAGGACGAGTCACTAGCCGCGATTCGTGGATCTTGGGTTGCACTTCCTTGGGTTCCAGCGGAAGGCCAAGATGCTAACATGGAGGGATGGTGTGAGCCTGCGTAAACTGAAACGCTTTCTAGTGGCTCAGACTCTAGCACCCGACCAGAGCGTAGATGCATGTGACGTGGGTACCCTACGGGCGTTGGTAACTACCCTTGAAGTCCACACAAGTGGTTTCTTAGGTGTTTCACACCCCATTTTTACTTGTTTTTATATTGTTTTTAACCTGTTTCTAACTCCCTTACTTATGGTCGAACCTGAACTAGGACGTGTGATAGCTCAAAACGAGTGTATCGTTTAAAGGGTCCTAGCGTGCTTTACAGCACTGTGTTCGCCTATCCAGAGCTCTTGTGGTCCTCAAAACAGTCTGTTTCCGTGTGGGGGAAAGGGTGAAGGCCTATTTGCTTGTGGAGGAAAGGGTGAAGGCTTTATCCCACATCCTCACTTCACTCCTTGGGGAGTGGGCTACATATAGGGCTCAACTTCCCATAAGCTCTCACTTGAAAGAAAGCTATGGAGGCTCACTCTCCTATATATATATATATATCAAAAGACCGAGGCCGGGGTTGGGGTCGAGGTCAATTGGGGGTTTTTCTTTTCAAAATTTTTTCTCCAAATAAAAAATCTTTCCTCTCCACACGTTTGGTTTTTTTTTTGGGACAAGTTTTCTAGGGTTTCTTTCTAGGGTTCAGCCTTGGCCGGCACCGCAGTTCGCACACAGCGCAGGCCTGGGGATTCAGAAATCCCCCCACACGCAGAAAACCAGAGAACAGAACGCACGCGGAGCGAAAAAATAACAAAAGAAACAGAATTATAGAAGACAAATTGCAGAAACAGATTGCAAAACACGGAAACACCTCAACAACAAACACACAGTCGCCTTTCCTACAGTGTAGATTTCACTTCACGCAGCAGCCCGAGTTGCAAACTGGAGCTTGGTGCAGGGCATTTCCCCGGCAGCGGCACCAAAAATGTGCGCTTTTGCCGCACGAGTCGTAGCTGGGGACTTGTCGAACACCGTATGCGAGCCACGAATGGCTGCAAGCATACAACCAGGAAAGCAAGCTCAAACAGAATGCAAAGGTGTCACTCACCGCTAAAACCACCACCGTGAAGGATTCCCGCGTGGCAGTGAAGAAGGAGCCGCCGTCGTCGCTCTACCGCCTCGCCGCCGCCGTGCCGCTACACAGTGCTCGATCGCTCTCTCACTCACTCTCTCTCTCTCTCTCTCTCTCTCTCTCTCTCTCTCACACACGCAGGAGAAGGAAACCAAGAGGATAAGGCAAGAGCACTCTTGTATTCAACACATGAGAATGAGAGTTTTAGGGTTACATTTGACTCTTATAGGTGACTTGGCCATTCACACATGGGCGTCCATACATGGCCGACCGATCCTAACCCTTACCCTGCTCTGATATTCAAGGTGCGCCTCTCATCGGTGATCACCCAATCCCTTTATCCTCAGAATATTTAAATTAATGACGTAAAACATAGTACGTCTCAATGTCCATCATAGGTTAACAAGTACGGGCACCCATTACATAAGTGTGCAGACATAGTTGTCATAGGAATGTGTTAACCAATATGTGGTTAATATACCCCCTTCCTAAACTTGATCACGTCCTCCTAATCGGTAAGAAGTTGTCGAGGGACACTGGGAAGTGTCACACTTGGTGGGTTCTCTTGTCTCTCTGAAAATGAGAGGGGGTGGGAGAGTTAGTAAGATGGAAAGAAGTTATTGGAGTACTGGCAATTTAGTATCTAGGCAGTCGTATGGGCTCATATGAATTTGCTTTCTTATTTGTGCCCAATAGTGCTCTTTATTTTATTTTTGGTATTTTATTTAATGACATGTATCCAAGTGGTAGGTGGCGGCATGAATGAGGGGTTATCAAAACAATGGTGCTAGTAAGAAATTGGCAAGGGGGAAATTCCAGATGAACAAGGAGGTAACTCACATGGAAATTTATTGTGCTCTTAGATGTTGTATTGGATGGCGATATACATGTAACTTTAGCATCTTCATCAAGACACCATAATGGGTATCTTGGCTCTTGTGGGTGTTGAGTGATTGGAGTGTAGTTTTCTATCTTTTTCTTTTAGTGGTTTGTCTTCTTCTGTCTTTGTAGTTCATGGAATTGGGATCTTGTGTTGATAAGAGTGGTAGTTTGTGGCAAGGATCTAGAGATGTTGATAAGAGTGGTAGTTTGTGGCAAGGATCTAGAGATGCTGAGCATAAGAAGAGGTTATGGGAAGGATTGATTAGGTATAAAGAACAATTATTCGGTTGAAGCGAGGGTGATTAAAATGATCCAAGTGATGGGTTGTACCATTGACCAAGCTTGTGCGCGCCATGGTCAACCTATCTAGAGATGTACCTGGATGGCTATTGATGCTGGTGCATTAACAGAGCCTTATGAGAATTGTAGCTGTTGTGCGTGGGTGGGGGTAAAAGTTGTGTCCGTGGTCCTGATCACTTAGAGATATTCCTAATCACTTAGGTTGTGTGTGCATCGACAGAGCCCTGTGAGAACTATAGGTGTTGTGCATGGTTGGGGGAAAACGTTGTGCCCATGGTCCTGATCACTTAGGTGTTGTGCATGGGTGGGGACAAAAGTCATTCCCGTGGTCCTCATCACCTAGATATTCCTAATAACTTTGAGACTTTTTTCTTTCTTCTTTTTTAATCTTTCTTTTTTTCCTTTTTTTTGTTCCTCATGTGGGTGAGTACTCAAATGTACTTATTGGTTAGCACCCCTATAAAGGGTTTTGTACTGAATAGCCCATTGGGTGACAGTTTGTGAGCTTATCTTTGAGTTTATCTTTGAGTAGTTGGATACGTAGAGATGTCAAGCTCAACATGAGCTGACACTCACGAGGATGACCATTTGACATTTATATCACTGGCGGGTTTAGTAGCTAGCACCGACATATCTTCACCAAAGATTCTACAGCTAGACTACACCAACTAGTCCACACCTACCCACTTTTCTTAGCGTGTTCACATTATGGACCGCTTGTATATACTCAATTATGTGTGTTAGTCACTTTATCTTCTTTGTAGACCTCTTTGTTGTGTGAAGAAGAAGAAGAATTTTCAGCCTCTCACCTAGTGTATTCTCTTCTAGGGTTTGTGTGAGTGTGTGTGTGCTTGCAAGAGCTCAAGCTCTCTTCTCCCCTGCATCTTTTCATGGATAAGCTCTGACATTTGTAGCACTGCCCCTTGGTTCGGTGACGAAGTCAAGGGGAAGGCTGAAGCATCGTGGTGGACGAGGCTTTTGTGGGTTGAAAGGGCTGGGTGAATTAAGCTTTTGAGTGCCCATGGGTTGTGTGTAGCCAAGTCCATAGGATTTAGTTGATGAAGAGGGGACTTGCTAGCCCATTGGGTGCCAAACCATCTTCGTTGATTGGATAGGTACTAGCTTGTTTGTGTGATGGGTCAACTGGTGAGGGTTATGTTGTGGGATCCAAATGATGGAGTTGTCATCATTGAAACCTTGGGCTACTAAGAGATGTTTGGGCACCCATTGTTGCCGACTGATGAAGACTAGTGGTTTATGAGGCTTCTTGGTTTTAAAGAGAATGTGAGGGAGAGAGAGAGCTTGAGTTCCTTGCAAGCACACACACACACACACACACACACAAGAGAGAGATGGTGGATGGCTGAATTTTCTTCTGTCTTCTTCTCTTCTCTACAACCATTAACCTAAAAGATAAGAGTACATACATAAAGAGAAAGTATTGTCTTAGAGAAACATACAAAATGGTTGGTCTATAGTGTGAACCTAACTATACAAAATGGTTGGTCTATAGTGTGAGCCTAACTATATGAGTTGGCGCTATAACTCTGCCATAACTCTAGTACTCCAAAGTGGCTGTCACATAGCCTGTCATCCACTGGCGGCATATCGATCATAATCTCACCAATTATGCCAGTGGCATAAGTGTGGAAGTTTTCACCTAGGCGGATCATCAATGTCCACCGTAGCACTAGTTGAGCTCAATATCTTAACACTCCCCCTCGAGCTCAACTCCACACACTACACTCCAAGTAAGCTCCTAAACATGTGGAGCTTCTCTGTTTCCAATGCCTTCATGAAGATGTCAGCCACCTGATCCTCTGTGGTGCTAACATATACCAGATCTACATCACTTGCTTCTAGAACCTTCTCCCTCACAAAGTGATAATGCACCCCTCAGTGTGCTTCGTTCTTTCATGGTATACGAGGTTACTAGCCAACTCTATGCTTCTTATGTTGTCACAATAAATGAAAATTATCCTATCCACGGGCTCACCCATATCACCAAGTAGCTTCTGAAACCAAGCTACCATAGCAGCACCCCTGTACTCTACCTCTGTACTCGAGACAAGGAAACTATTGGCTGCTTCTTACTGCTTCAACTCATAGCATCACTCCCAAATGAGAACATAAAACCACTGGTAGATCTCCTGTCTATAACACTGCTAGCCCAATCAGCATATGTGTACCCATGTAGCATCACTCCCAAATGAGAATATAAAACCACTGGTAGATCTCCTGTCTATAACATTGCTAGCCCAATCAGCATATGTGTACCCATGTAGCTATATCTCTATACCAGCCTCATAGAAAAGTCCATAATCAACTGTGGACTTTATATACCCAAGAATCTGTCTAGCCGCATCCAAGTGTGGCTTCCTAGGGGCCTACATAAACTGACTCACAAGTCCAACACAGCATAACTCAAGTACATAAACTGGGTAGATCAAGCTACCCACTATGCGCCTGTATATAGTGGGGTCCTCCACAAGCTTGCATGTATCTATGGAAATCTTTTTGTTCTACTCCAATGGCACTAAAATAGGCTTACAGCTTGTCATACCATACTTGAACAACATGTCCAAGCCATATTGCCTCTGCAGCAAAAAAAAAAATCCATGAGGTGATCTCACCACCTCTATGCCCAAAAATTATTGCAGCTCATCCAAATCCTTCATCTAAGCTTTTTCTTCAAAAGCCTCCTGAAATCCTGTATGTCAACATCACTATGACCAAGTGATAATCAAGTCATCCACATAGATGACTAATAGCATGCTCCCTCTATTTGTCTTTTTCACATATAGTGAAAAATCTACATTGGATATCTGAAATCCAATGGTAGCAAGATACTCCCCGATCTTATTTGACCATGCTCTGGGTGCTTGCTTGAAACCATACAAGGCTTTGTGTCACCTACACACAAAATCTGGGTGTGCATCACTCTCATAACTTGGTGGCTGCATCATGTAAACTTCTTCTTACAAATCGCCATGCAAAGAAGGCATTCTTTACATCCATCTAATGTAAAGACATGGTTGCCATTCTTGCAACTGGGCTAAATGTCTCTTCATAGTCTGCGCATAGCCTTTGGCCCACTAATCTTACCTTATACCTACTCACTAAACCATCATCATTATGCGTGACTTTATAAATGCACTTACATCCTATTACCTTCTTTTCCTTAGGCAAAGGCACTAACTCCCACGTTTCATTTTATCCAATGGCTGCCCTCTCCTCATTCATGGCATCTTCCCATTTCTTATTTCCAAGTGCCTGCTTAAAACAAGTGGGCTCTAATTTCTATATTTCTTTAACCTTGTAAGCATAATGATAGGATGTATATCCATCATATCTCAACCTGCCACCAATAGGGTACCCAACCCTCATAGATCTGCATACACCTGGATCACTAGTGTCCTCAAAACAACCCTCCTTTTCCTTACACCAGGAGTAACCACACATGGAATGCAAAGCTCCTCATCAAGTCTCTATGCAGAGTCGCTAGAGTCACCATCCACATATGAGTGACCTTTTGATAGATCAGGATCAAAAGGTTGATCTACCTTTTCCTTCCTTCTATGTGATACATGTGTACCTACATTTGTCCTCACCTTGCCTGACCATGGGCTAACATTGGATCCACTGCTAGAGGACTCTCTAGGTCCATTAAGCACCTATGATTGCTGTTGTACATGTGGTGCAAATTCAGCACTTCTTACATGTGCATCTTATGTTGCCTTCACACTGTTGGTGCATACTAGCTACTTATCTCATCAAATACAACATCTCTGCTTACTCGCATCTCACAAGTGGTAGGGTTATAACATCTATAACCTTTCCGCTCCATAGCATAACCGATAAAGATGCATTTCTCTACCTTTAGATCCAACTTTGTTCTCACTTCATCGGGAACATGCACATATGCAATACACCCAAATACTTTCAAGTGAGACACATCCAGTCTTATGCTTGTAAACTTTTGTTCAGGTGTCATACCGTAAACAGCTACATTGGGTGTCCTTTTCATAATTTACATAGCAATTGCTACTGATTTTTTCCAAAACGAATGTGGCATATATTCTTTTCAGCCCATCAAGGCATGTGCCACTTCTGCAAAGTGCCTTTTTATCCTTTCTGCAACACCATTCTATTGCAAACTGTCTCTTAATTCCCTACTTCCTCAAAAAATATTCCCCCCCACCATCTAATCTCAGGTATTTTATTTACATGCCTTTTTCCTTCTCGACCAAGGCTTTAAATCTCTGAAAGTAAGCAAACACCTCACTTTTCTCTTTCACGAAGTAAACCCACACTTTCCTAATGTAACATAATACCTATAACTTGCAATTGTTGTAGTCTTGGTCGGTCCCCATACATCTGAATGTATGACATCTAATGGCCTTACATTGACATGCTTTTCATGTGGGAAAGTTTGGCTTGCTTACCATGCCGCTAGCATGCTTCACATACTTTGTCCATACCATCAACCTTACACTTTGGCGAACCTGCAACAATACCTACATAGACTTCAGTAGTTGTATATTCACATGACCAATGCGCTTGTGCCATATGTCAATATCTACAATGACACCTATTCCAAGCGCAAACATGGCTGCCTTTACTTCAAAGCATGTTCACATCCACAGTAAACATCCTACCATTTCTGTTACCCTTTGCAACCAAGTGACACTAATATTTGAAGTCTTCCACAAAATATCCTTGAGGATTAAACCTCACTTGAAGACCCTTCTTAATCATCTGTCCAAAAGAAACCAAGTTCTTTGTAATATTTGTAACATGAAGTACATCTACCAAAGTACTTCATTTTGCCATTCTGCATAGACAGTGGCACTTTACCAACATGCGCAATGGGATGCTCAGTGTCATCACATGTTTCTACATAACCTGGTTTTTTCATTTTTTGCATGTCTTTAAACCACTCATCAGCTCGACCAGTCATGTGGTTAGAGGCATCAGAATCCACATACTATGTTACAATATCTTGCGATCCTAACACATCTCCTATTATGGAATTGAGCATGTGTTGCATCACAAACATTTGCTCACTTTTGTCATCACCTCCCTATTTACTAGATGATGTGTACTTGCCTTGCTACAACTTTCCACTTTTAATGTCATTCTACTTTTTATAGCAATCCTTTGCCATGTGCCCTGGTTTACCACAATAATAGCACTCGACGTTACATTCTCATTTCTTTGCCAACCACTTTGGCCTCTTTGGCTTCCCTGCCTCTAGACTGGCCTCTTCCATCTGTGTATGATTGTTTTTGTGAATCATTCGACTATTGTTGTCCAGAATTCTAATTTCCTTGTCGACCACAACCTCTACCTTTGCATCTACCTAAAGTAGAGTAAAAGGCATGTTCAGATGTATTCTTGATTTATGAAGAGTCCTCACCTAGTGACTTTTCCTCTATTATCAGCATAGACACCAAGTCCCAAAATTTGAGAATATTCTCCCTGACTACAATGGAGGTCTTGAATGGCTTGTACTCTTTGCCAAGCTCATTCAAACAGACACTCACCAAATCATCATCTTCCACTGATACATTGACGGACCCAAGGGATTCAACAATGCCCTTGATCTTTAAAGCATACTCATTGATAGACATGTTTTTCTTTTCCACAGTATGCAGCTCTTGCTTTGGCTGCAATTTCCTTGCCTTTGTGTAGGTCTGGAACATCTGCAAAAACCAAGTTCTGTCATGCAATTACTAGAGTGTGTCATCTTGTATGTGTCTATCATCATGTCTATGATACTAATTGAAAGACAATACATGAATTTCCTTGCACCTTGGTTCCAATCCTTCAATGTCTTTATGTCTGCTGGAGTGACATTCTCTTCAGACAACTCAGGAGGCTCGCCATTGTCTCCTTACACATAGTCCCAAAATCCTTTACCCATAAAGAAATTCTCTTCTAAACTTCCAGCCATGGAAGTTATTCTTGCACTGACAATTTGATTGATTCTGTCAGACATGTTTTCCTGTAACAATCAAAAACTGTAGCAGACAATTTATGTATGCAACTTGTAACACAACAGTATCTTATGTGATTACTGTAGTGGTACTTCAGCACCACCTGTAGGTCACTAGATCTGACAAAGTACATGTATACCCAATGTCAACAACAAATGTGCAAATACTATCTATACTCCCAAAATGCACTGCTGCTCTACAATAACCAGATTTCTACCACAGACAACTCTCAACTAGAACTTCCCAAAACTGTCAAAAATACCTTGTAATGACAAAACAAAGATTGAGGCGCACCCAAAACATGATTTTGGCCACAATAGTTCAGTACAAAAAGTACTATTTAGCACATAGGCACCTCCAATCCTATGAAGAAATCTCTTCAATCGGAGATGTGTAGCTCCCGAAGCTGCCGAGGGGTGTTGTACATAAACCAAGAAGGGAAAGAGATGGTGATGCTCTTACTCATGTACCACTTCCTTGATTACTTGTTCTTGCCTCTTGCTTGCCTCCTTAGCTCTCACATGAACTGGATGTCTCATACCATAAAGAGAATGTGAGGGAGAGAAAGAGCTTGAGTTCCTTTGCAAGCAAACACACACACACACACAAGAGAATGCAAGACAAAAGAGAGAGATGGATGGCTGAATTTTCTTCTATCTTCTTCTCTTCTCTACAACCATATAACTATAAGATAAAAGTACATACATAAAGGGAAAGTACTCTCCTACAACAAGATACAAAATGGTTGGTCTATAGTGTGAACCCAACTATATGAGTTGGGGCTATAACTATACCATAACTCTAGTACTCCAAAGTGGCTATCACATAGCCTATCATCCACTAGTAGCACATCGACCATAATCTCACCAACTATGCCAATGACATAAGTGCAAAAGCTTTCATCCAAGCGGGTCATCAATGTCTATCGTAGCACTAGTTGAGCTCAATATCTCAACACATTTTTTATCAACAAGGCTTTGAGCTACAATTGGTAGTCGACGCTAAGGACATGCTTTTGATTGTGGCTTTGGGAGCCACATGTATGTGTTGCCATCGTGAAAGCCTTGAGCTGTGAGCATGTTGGTAGGCACCCAGCGTCGTCGGCTTCTCTATGTGTGGGGTTGTCTAGCCTGCGATCATTGGGCCTTGTGTCATAGGTTTTTGGGGAGTTTTTATGGTAGATGAAAACATGTGGCGTTATTGGGGAGCTAGAGGCAAGTGTTGCCTTCATAGTAGCCTTGTGCTTTGAGGAGGTGGTTCGGGACTAGCAAACGTTGAAGCTTTGGCTTAGGGTTGATTTTTGTTGGCTCGTTTTCTTCTTGCTCTTGGGTTTTGGAGATGACCATTTTGGGATACAAAGTTTTGTGTTGCCATCGTAGAATCCTTGAGCTGCAAAGGTAAGAGATCAGAGTGCTTGCAATGTGGGTGGTTGAGGATGTAGAGTTGAGGGGGATTGTTGATGAGGCTTGATTGTCATTGTTGGAGGGTGCCGATAGTGCCCTTTTGACTGGCTTTAGGTTGAAGCATGGGGTGTGGGAACACGTGAGACTATCGGTGATGAGGATGGGACTTGAGGGAGAAGGGTAGTTGAGAGTGAGGGTGTGTGGATGATTTCCTCTTGGGGACACAAGAGGATGGTGACTTGGTTGTTGTGTGAACTATCATGGTGGCTATTTCTTCTCGCCAACTGATTTGGCAGTAGCATCAATCCACTCTTTTCCAATGATAGTCCGGTCTTGGAGTGCTCTTGCATCTATACAATGAAATCTTCACTCTAACTGGTTATTTCCTATAGAAATTTTAGGAGTGAAATACCCAACACTCATTGCATGCATTTATGTGAAATTTGAATGTAAGTGTTTTCTTGTGTAAGAAGTGGGTTTTCCAAGAGTTTTACACACCTCCACGAATATGGGATTGGTGTGGACCATAGGATATATGTGGGCTTGCCATTGTTGTAGACCATTCTGAGTCGAGATTCCAATCCATATTCTTGGTGGATTTAGTTCTCGTGGTAGTTCAGGGGAAGTGGAAGACTTACCAGTTTTTTTGGGGGGTGAGAGAGTAAGTACCCTTTATGGAAGTAGTTGGTGTGGGCGTAGAGGATCCGATTTGGTGCAGTCCCCATCCCAGAGAATCATCGTTACCTTGATCGTAGGAAGCGCGAGGATAGATGTGTTGTCAGCTTAGTTGATTTAAGTTGTAGTGTTCTTGAACCAGCTTCCTCCAAGGATGACTGCTTCTTTAGTCTCGCTTGTGGGAACCACAAAAAACTTACAAGCCAATGGGTTAGAGATAGTATGTACAGTTTGTGGAAAAGACCCAAGGCTTTTTATACGTTGTCCAATCACTAGGCAATTGAATTTTAGCATGGGCACTGCGAAGAGAGAGTTTGCCTAGCGAGACCCATGTTTTCCATGCGGCAACAATTTGTGCCTATCTATGGGAGAAAACAAGGCATGTTTTCTTTGCATATTTTTACCAAAGGGGAAATCTAACCATACCCAAAGGGTTTCCGTTTGTGTTGGGTGGTGTTAAGCGAGGCAAAGGCCCTGTAGGTTCATCAAGGTACTGGCATGCGGAGTTTGTGATTTGGGAGGGTATCAAGTGTAGTAAGGATTTTCATCCAGTCATGGTTGACTTTGTTATCACATTGATAGAAGTGACTGTGTATGGCTCTCCCACGCGTCATCAAGGGTTTGATGATAAGCATCACAAACAAAGAGATCGTCGGTCTTGGCAGTGGTCATAGAATCCTCGACAAAGGGACCTCTGAACATGGGATGTGTGTGCCAGGTATGTAAGTTCACTTTGAGAGTGTGATTCCCTTTGCGGAGGTAGACATGAAATTCACTTTGAGAGTGTGATTCCCTTTGCAGAGGTAGACATGACTTGTTTCCCAGTCATGGACCATTCGTGTTTGTATCATGAAGGATCTTCCCAAGATTCTATCAGACACTGTTTACGAAAGTCCGTGACTACAAATGTGAGTTTGAAGGTCATTTCATTGACTCTAATCTTGAGATTTTTTGCTAGGACAAGGGGTCATGCACATGCCACGTCCTCGTAAGCTTTATCAGTAATTGGTTGGGATTAAGGGGTGGTTTTCCCTAGGTTTCCCATCATATTTTTATGAGGATGCTTACGCCAATACCCCCATCTAGGATGCCTCTGACCACATGTTTGTTTATAGAAAATGGGTAGGGTTGTGTTTGTGTCATCACCTTCAAAGTAGTGGCCCCAACGCATTTACTTGAATTGTTAGTGCGCCTTTGGGTTGTGGGTTGTGGTCATGGAGTAGTTCAAGATGATGGGACTCAAATTCATCCAATGAATCTAAGTTAGCTCTCTCCTCCACGAGAGTTCATTCCATAAATTTTGATTTCCTTTTAACAAGGTTGTTCCAATGAGAATTTGGATTTGGGAAGAAAGAAAGGCTGAGAGGCTGGCACCTCATGAGTCTTTGTCAAACTCTGTGTCATTGTTCACATCGAGTTTTTCGATGTGAATGTGGCATTCATTATTGGGCACGTGTGGAATAGGAAATATTGTAAAACTCTCTCACCCAAATTTTATGAGGGTCCCTGCCTGAGCTCGTGGGGTGCTCAAAATAGTTTGTAATGTGGTGTGCATTGAGTTGTGCACACATAGGCATCACACTTCATAGGTTGGTTCCCACCCGAACATATATGTTCAAATAGGACACAATGGTTGTGCTGTAAGTGGACTCAAAAAGGACTTCGTGTCTAGGTTGGCTAGGCACATGCACACACACTTGTTGAACACTCCAATTTGCATTGAGGGGGAATGTTGAGATTGCAATGCCAAATTGTTGGGGGTGAGAGATGAGTTGGTCAAATTGAGGAGGGGTGTTGAAATGTGCAATGTAAAATGAATGGGTTATTTGCTTGAGTATGTGAACGTACCCTAGAGGTGCAAGATATTGTGGAAAGATAAGGATGCCAAAAATGCTAGTGTGAATGGTGACAGCCACATAACATAATGTGGAACGGGGACTGCCATATGGCATGATAATGTGTAAAGTTGGATAAGGGTAGAAGGCCTATATCATTGTATGGTTCACCAAGAATGTAATAGAGCTATTGTTGAGTGTGCAATCTCTCTCTCTCTCTCTAGTCATGGAGTTTCTTGTGTGATTTAATCCACCTTAATTCTTATGCTTAATCGTGTGTCCATCACCATGATCAATCCCATATTAGGATTGTTAACAAGTGTGTGTGTCTCTTCTTCTCTCCCATGTGCAAAAGGGTGTTTGTGAGGAGAGAGCTAACTTAGAGCTCTTCAAGGTAGCCCTCTCCCCCATGTGCCTTCCCATTAACGCTCCTGAGAGGGTGAGAGTGTTTATGAGCAGAGGGCTATTATCTTGAAGCTACCTTGGATCTCTTCAAGCCTTGGGAGTCCCAAGCTCAACATAATAACTCACATGCTGATAATGGGAGGTGGTCTTCTCAAAAGTACTAGCTTGCTTTAATGTGGTTACCTCTTCTCTGAGATGACATGTAAGCATCCAAGTTCCCCATGACACTTGAGAAAGGTAAGTGCACTCCACTTCATCAGTCTTATGCTAGTGAGTGTGGTGTATTTCGGCTTTCCAGTTAATATTATCTTGTTTAGCCCAACATGTACACTTGGGGTATGCTGTCTTGAGTCCTCAGCTACTCCATAGAATGTATGGCCTTCATTGCGTAGGCTTGTTTGGCTTGGTTTACTCTATGTTACTTGATGATGTCTTCTTTCACTCCCTTCACTTAATGTTGATGTAGCCCAAGTTTGTGGATGTAATGTTGGAAGCCCACTAGCTAACCTTGGGTTAAAATAGACTGCGGCCCTAGATTTATAACAATGATGGGGCCAATGTGAAGAGGATGAAGAAAGAGAAAGGATCCATGTTGTTGTCACAACCATTAGGGAAGATTTGTCAATCCTTTGTTATCCAAGTTCGTATGTCATTCCAGGGTGAGAAATTCCCTCAGCTTTTATCGACTTAAGAAGTACGCATTATTTTATTTCTCTTGGTTGCTTAAGGAAGTTAATTTTAGATCAAAAGAAAATAAAATTGATGAGTGTTAAACTCAAAAGAGAAAATATGATTTTCTCATGCCATGCAATAGGCATTATAAAGCCTTTGCCAGAGCCAATGTACTTAAGGTTTTACCGAACTTATGTATTTACAATGGTATCCTTGGGATGGTTTGGTTGAAGGCAAAGTAAGTTGATATCAATTGCCATAAGGGTATAGTCTCCTTTTTTGGATCTAAATGGAAATAAGGTTCAAGGCATTATACACAATCTCGTGAGCTACAATTAGTTAAGGCTTCCAAGGTGCTTAAGGGACTCGGGAGGAAACATGTCATCTACCTCATGACGCTGAATCAAATCAATAAGAAGGCCAATGTAGGAAATCCATAATGATTTAGTGAGTCTTTTGACCTTAAGAAGTAATCCATGAGATTGAGCTTATTCTAGGAGCTCAGTCGACCGCTATGATGGGCTTACAAATGTTTTATCCCAAAGGTCCTTGAATTGAAAGAATAGATCACAAAGATGTTGGAACAAGGATTCATTTGGACAAGTGTATCTCATTGGGGTACCCCCATGCTTTTCTAGAGAAATAGGTATCTGACTCCTCCAATTCATAATGAACTCTTGGATTGACAACATGGAATCCAAACATCCACCAAAATAAATCTAGGACCTAGAAACTATGAAATCATTATCAAGGAGCAGGACATACCTATGACAACATTCAAGTCAAGGTATGTTCACTATGAGCTTACAGTGATGCCTTTTGGGTTGACAAATATCCTTGCTACCTTTAATAGGTTGATGTTAGAAATCTTTAGGGAGTAGCCATATGACTTTGTCCTAGTATTCTTTGGTGACATTTTATTATATTCAAATAATGTTGACCATGGGAAGCACTTCTAAAAGGTGCTGAGAATCCCAAGGAAGCATAAGCTCTTTGCCAAAAAGAGAAAATGCAATTTCTTCATTGACCACATTGAATATGTAGGCTTTGTAGTTTCAAAGAACGGAATTAGTACCCATCCTAAAAAATACAAGCGATAGTGGAATGGACCAAACCAAAAATAGTGAGAAAAGTTTGGGGATTTCTAGGGTTAAAGGGATGGTAGCATATCTTCATCAAGGATTATGCCAAGATTATCTCTCCATTAACTACCTTATTGAAGGACACTCCATTCTAGTGGACTTTGCAATGTCAAAGTGCATTGGATAAGCTTAAGGTAGTTTTGCTATCCAATCCGATGCTCAGATTGCCAGAGTTTGGCAAACCCTTTCTTAAGTGAAAGATCTTGAGATCCTGGCAATACCTAAACTTTTGTCCGCGGTGGACACATTGAGTAGTTATTGTTGTGTCTGCTCTGAGCCATGGCAATCTTCGACCAGTCCTACGCTCTAATGAGGTGATAGAGAGCATATTAAGGCTCTTCTTCTTTTCTTTTTCTGGCATGGTTTGCTATGGATTAGTGGGGCGGGAATGAATTATAGAATTGACGGAATTAATCAGCCTTGCCTCATGCTGCAGGAGATAATGCTACTGAAGAATGAGGTGGAAAGGTTGCAACGAGACGACAGGTACACAAGCGGGCCAGATCTTGTAAGTTGATTTGCGAAGATCACTGCTGAGTATCTGATGTCATGCGCAGACAGTGGAATGGCGGATTGGAGGCGGTCAAGCTTCTCTCATACGCTGAGCTCGAGAAACTCGAGGACCAAATGGCGTCAGGGCTAAGAAGCGTCCGTCTAAGAAAGGCAAGATAGGAACACGTCTACAATCTTTGGTAAATGGTGGACAAGCAACTGAGAAATCTCGCCTTAATCTTATGTTGTGCTGCAGGACGAACTAACGTCGGAGCAAATGGAGAGCCTTGTCAGAAAGGTAGATGCTGATAAGTTTGTGGGTTGCATCTTTGATTGGTGTGCCTGCCGGATTGTAATAAGGGTTGTGCGGGTGCGTGAGCGGGCAGGAAGAAGAGCTCCTGAGAGAGAACGAGGATTTGCGAAGACAGGTGACGGAACTGCAATTAGCGGAGACTTGTTCTTACAGAGATCAGCTTGAGCGTGGCGGCGTAACAACGTCCTCGGCGGGGGAGATCGAAAGCTCCGACACACTCCAGCTCCAGCTCAGGTAAAGTAGACCACTCTGCTGTTTAATCCTTCGGTTTTCTTTTTCTCATCATTCTTTGATCCGCAATTCATCCCCTCAAGCAGGCTCTCAACACCTTGCTCATCGCCAGCCACCGAGACGGCACTGCAAACACAGGCGCTCCCATACGCAATGGCAAGTAAAATGAAGGCTCGTTCCATCACCTGATACGCATAACATGGAGCGCGTTTCGCCGAATCAATCCTTTCCTTCACAACTTCGTGAAATACGTTAACGTAATTATGTGTTGGGTCTTCGTGAAATACGTTCATGTAATAATGTAATTGTGTGTAAATGAAATACGTTCATGTAATAATGTAATTGTGTGTAAATGAAATGGGCTACATAGAGATTCTTGGTTTGGAAATTGAAGTGTGCCTTGAAAGATGTTTTGTTCTCAAAAGAAATGGACTAATTTCTAGTTGAGGTATGTTCGATGTATGGATGTAGCTTCCACATTGTAGTAAATCTTGCTCCTCGACAAAAACACAATGAAGCCCATAGGCATCACATTCATGGTGATGGATTTTTCAAGCCGCTTGGCCTACAAGTGGTGGGTTGCCACTTGTAGGCACTGGTGCCATTCTCCCCTCATGCCATTATTACCAAGGGAGAATGGCATTCTTACTATACGAGAGAATAGCAGTGGTGCCATTCTCCCATCCAAACAATGTAGGCAAGGGGGAATGGCAGTGGTGCCATTCTCCTTTAGCAATAATGACTTAAGTAGAAAATGGTACCACTTCCATTCTCCCTTACTAATAATGGTAGTGGTGCCACTCTTCCACAATACATTGCTTGGAAGGGAGAATGGCAATGGTTCCATTCTCTCCTCATACCATTCTTACTAGGGAGAATGATAGTGGTGCCATTCTCCCTTCCAAATAATGTAGGCAAGGGGAATAGCAGTGGTGTCGTTCTCCTTAAGCAATAATGAATATATATATATATATATATATAACTTAAGTAGAGAATGGTACCACTGCCATTCCCCTTGCTTACATTGGTTGGATGGGAGAATGGCACCACTGCCATTCCCTTGGTAAGAATGGCATGAGGGGAGAACGGCACCACTATTGTTTTCCCTTAACAAGAATGGTATGAGGGGATAATGGCACCACTACCATTCTACCTCGAATAGCAGTGGTGCGAAACCATTATTACAAAGGGAGAATAGCAGTGGATCCATCCTCCCTTCATACCATTCTTACATTCATGGGAGAGGAGATCACTTTATAAAAAGGAAAGATATCAAAATATTGATATAGCAAGGTTTTTACTTACATCCCAATTTATTCAATCTTTGTGACATTTTACTAGGCCTTGTGGTGGCTTTGGTGGCCCTCCAAATACCATCCATTGTGCTTGAAGATGCTACAAGATGTCCATATAGTCTTGATTCTTCAGCATATTCTTTGTGGCGGTCTTACCTAGTTTAGTACACATTTTCTAAAATAAGCTTATTTCAAATATTTGAATCCATATCATACTTCTCTCTTTCACATAGGGCATGAAACAAGTTTTCCCTCTCTTTTCTTTTTACTGTCTTTTTTCCTCTCATCACCATCTCTTGCTTTCCTTTTGATGAAGCATTTTTACTACTGTGGCAACTCTAAAGGTTGATCCACACTCAAAGACTACATGCAAAAGGGAACAAGCATGTAGATTTGTGGATTCATGGAGGTCTATACGCTCTTGACCCATCAACTTGTAAGCCTCCATCATTTAGCACTTTACATGATCTTGTTTAATTCATTGGAGATGGTAGAGAAGGCTTATTTGGATACTGCTCAAGATTGAATAATCAAGCTGTTATTTTCCATTATCAACACACACACACATGACTGAAACTACGCTTCGTGTATATGAGCAATCTATTAAAGGGCTAGAAGACATTGTAATCTCACAAACTCAACATGTAAATGAGTTAGAAAGACTACTTCAATCATCTCAGCAAGAAGAGGTTACAAAGCTAAGACAAACTATCAAGAATTTAGAGGAACATGCACTCCAAAAAACCCAACTAAAAAGTACTCTTTTTGGATTAAGAGAGAGATCTAGATAGTTTAAGAGTGTTACATGCCTGGACACATGGGGGTGCTAAGAAGAAATAAATGAAGCTTGCTCGAAACTACAAGAATAGTGTGGGAGGTTTCTCTTTGGATAATCCTCTAGATAGAATTGTTATAATCAAGTCTGCTATTAAAAACAGTGACTTGACTGAAATGCTCAAGCTCTTGGAGTGTGCAGGGCTTCGAAGGAGGGTAGTGAAGGAAGTTTGCAATGACTTTTGTGACTTGGTCAAGCCTGATGAGGTGGTGGAGGATTGCGATAAGATTTAAATAAGCAAGAAGGGATACAAAGCCATATCACAGCTACCCATCCAAGGTATGAAGCCTCATCATCTTCGTGTGTTCGGCTTATCCCGACCACATACCGTAGCAATGGCACAACAACAACAAAATTTACCTATTCCAAGGTTTATTGGTGAATACAAACACATTGACGATTTAATGATTGTAGAGAAGCCAAAGAAAAAGAAATCAACATTCAAGTATGACATGTATAATAACATATTTACAGACATTAGAAGGGTCCAATTAGCCATGGTGAAGTTTTATCAATGCACAATAGAGGACTATGAGGGTAATCTTATTTCTGTTATCAAGCTTGATAAGACACAGATTCCCAAACATTAAAAAATGGAAAGAATCACTATTGGACTAATGAACAAAGCTTTAAATTATGCCCAAGTTGAGGGAGACCACCAGTTATTATACAATGCACAGTCAAAGATGGTACCTAGGGGCAGCTAGAGTGCCAGATGAGAGTCATGATACTCTCAAATGGTTGTTCTAGCACATAGGAATTCCAAGCATCATTGATGTACAGAATAAATGTGAGAAGCTTGTGATGGATGGGGTAGGAAACTTTACAGTTGAATGGCACATGAGTGTCGACTTAAAAGCATTGAAGTGCATGTATGGGGTGTGTGGTGGTCCTAGATCAACAAACCCATGCCTCTATTGCATGGCAGGCATGAACAGTAGAATGGTACAACCCAACAATGGATTGTACGAAGCCTCCATCCAGAGATAAGACAAAGGAAGTAACTGGTGATAAATACTAAACCAAGGATAAAATAAAATCAAAGACCAGGAGCAAGGGAAAGTCAACAAAAACAGCTGAAGTCAAGGGTGCACCTTGTATTGTGCCTAAGCATCCCAATTGGGATCCCATACTTCCTATAAATCTAGAGAGAGTTTAATTTTATACTTAACATGCAGAAATTAGAATACTAGATAAGTTATTAAAGCTTCATCTTGACTATGCTCATTCCATTTTACCATCAGAGCTATTAGATGCATGTTTAGAGTAGTGTGAGATATTACTCTCTAGCATGGGCTTTCATGGTGGACATGTGCAACTTAAAAAGGATGACAAGCAGTGAATTACCACTGGTGATATTTTGGCAGATGTGCAACTTAAAAAGGATGACAAGCAGTCTGGTACCACTAGTGATGTTCTAGTAGATGTGCAACTTAAAATGGCAAAATGATAGTGGTGCCATTCTCAAAGCCTCCCATCACCTTGAACGGGAGAATGGCAATGCGGCCTCCCATCACCTTAAAGAGGGAAGATTGGCACCACTGATATTCTCAAGGCTTCCCATCACCTTGAAGGGGCGAATGGCAACACTGCCATTCTCCCTTACATTCAAGGAAGAATGGCAGTGGTGCCATTCTCAAGGCCGTCCATCACCTTGTAAGGGAGACTCGCACCATTGCCATTCTCGCTTACATTCAAGGAATAATGAAAGTGGTTCCTTTCTTAAGGCCTCCCTTACATTCAAGGAAGAATAGAAGTGGCGCCACTGTTAAGGTCTCGCATCACCTTGATGGGGAGAATGGCACCATTGCCATTCTCCCTTGCATTCAAAAGGAAGAATGGCAATGGTGTCATTGTCAAGGCCTCCCGTTACGTTGAAGGGGAGAATGGCACCACTGCCATTCTCCCTTACATTCAAGGAATAATGGTAGTGGTGCCGTTCTCAAGCCTTCCCATCACCTTGAAGGGGAGAATGGCACCATTGCCATTCTCCCTTACATTGAAAAAAGAATGGCACTGGTACCATTCTCAAGGCCTCCCATCACCTTGAAGGGGAGAATGGCATCACTACCATTCTCCCCTCACTAGGGCCAAAAATGAAAAAATAGGGTCGTGTAAGGATTGCATTAACTTTCTTAATCAAACTGATTTAACTAAAATAGTAGAGAATAGCTATGTTAAATGAGTCTCTTTTGCCTATATTTAGAGGAGAGTGTTTTTAATATGCCATCCATCACGTATCTATAGTGTCTTTAATTCGCATATTCTTTGTGGCGGTCTTACCTAGTTTAGTACACATTTTCTAAAATAAGCTTATTTCAAATATTTGAATCCATATCATACTTCTCTCTTTCACATAGGGCATGACGCAAGTTTTCCCTCTCTTTTCTTTTTACTGTCTTTTTTCCTCTCATCACCATCTCTTGCTTTCCTTTTGATGAAGCATTTTTACTACTATGGCAACTCTAAAGGTTGATCCACACTCAAAGACTACATGCAGAAGGGAAGAAGCATGTAGATTTGTGGATTCATGGAGGTCTATATGCTCTTGACCCATCAACTTGTAAGCCTCCATCATTTAGCACTTTACATGATCTTGTTTAATTCATTGGAGATGGTAGAGAAGGCTTATTTGGATACTGCTCAAGATTGAATAATCAAGCTGTTATTTTCCATTATCAACACGCACACACATGGCTGAAACTACGCTTGGTGTATATGAGCAATCTATTAAAGGGCTAGAAGACATTGTAATCTCACAAACTCAACGTGTAAATGAGTTAGAAAGACTACTTCAATCATCTCAGCAAGAAGAGGTTACAAAGCTAAGACAAACTAACAAGAATTTAGAGGAACATGCACTCCAAAAAAACCCAACTAAAAAGTACTCTTTTTTTTAAGAGAGAGATCTAGATAGTTTAAGAGTGTTACATGCCTAGACACATGGGGGTGCTAAGAAGAAATAAATGAAGCTTGCTCGAAACTACAAGAATAGTGTGGGAGGTTTCTCTTTGGATAATCCTCTAGATAGAATTGTTATAATCAAGTCTGCTATTAAAAACAGTGACTTGACTGAAATGCTCAAGCTCTTGGAGTGTGCAGGGCTTCGAAGGAGGGTAGTGAAGGAAGTTTGCAATGACTTTTGTGACTTGGTCAAGCCTGATGAGGTGGTGGAGGATTGCGATAAGATTCAAATAATCAAGATGGGATACAAAGCCATATCACAGCTACCCATCCAAGGTATGAAGCCTCGTCATCTTCGTGTGTTCGGCTTATCCCGACCACATACCGTAGCAATGGCACAACAACAACAAAATTTACCTATTCCAAGGTTTATTGGTGAATACAAACACATTGACGATTTAATGATTGTAGAGAAGCCAAAGAAAAAGAAATCAAAATTCAAGTATGACATGTATAATAACATATTTACAGACATTAGAAGGGTCCAATTAGCCATGGTGAAGTTTTATCAATGCACAATAGAGGACTATGAGGGTAATCTTATTTTTGTTATCAAGCTTGATAAGACACAGATTCCCAAACATTAAAAAATGGAAAGAATCACTATAGGACTAATGAACAAAGTTTTAAATTATGCCCAAGTTGAGGGAGACCACCAGTCATTATACAATGCACAGTCAAAGATGGTACCTAGGGGCAGCTAGAGTGCCAGATGAGAGTCATGATACTCTCAAATGGTTGTTCTAGCACATAGGAATTCCAAGCATCATTGATGTATAGAATAAAGGTGAGAAGCTTGTGATGGATGGGGTAGGAAACTTTACAATTGAATGGCACATGAGTGTCGACTTAAAAGCATTGAAGTGCATGTATGGGGTGTGTGGTGGTCCTAGATCAACAAACCCATGCCTCTATTGCATGGCAGGCATGAACAGTAGAATGGTACAACCCAACAATGGATTGTACGAAGCCTCCATCTAGAGATAAGACAAAAGAAGTAACTGGTGATAAATACTAAACCAAGGATAAAGGAAAATCAAAGACCAGGAGCAAGGGAAAGTCAACAAAAACAGCTGAAGTCAAGGGTGCACCTTGTATTGTGCCTAAGCATCCCAATTGGGATCCCATACTTCCTATAAATCTAGAGAGAGTTTACATTTATACTTAACATGCAGAAATTAGAATACTAGATAAGTTATTAAAGCTTCATCTTGACTATGCTCATTCCATTTTACCATCAGAGCTATTAGATGCATGTTTAGAGCAGTGTGAGATATTACTCTCTAGCATGGGCTTTCATGGTGGACATGTGCAACTTAAAAAGGATGACAAGCAGTGAATTACCACTAGTGATATTTTGGCAGATGTGCAACTTAAAAAGGATGACAAGCAGTCTGGTACCACTGGTGATGTTCTAGTAGATGTGCAACTTGAAAAGGATTTCAATGGGGGAGGAGACAAAGCTAGGAGGTTCTCGTCAAACTATGAGAATAAACAAGCTACAACAGTATGGGAATGTTGGAAGGCTTTATGCGAGCACACAACTAACCAAGCTAGTGATCCAAGGATGACAAAGCTTTGTATGGGAATTTGGACAGAGCTTGATAATTTTATTAAACTCTTACATAAGAAAACCACTAAAGGCAATTACATAAGTCAGTTTGAGATAGCAATCAAGACACTTGTGAAAACAATTGTAGCTGCTGCCTGGGAGGGAATAAGGATATAACCTTCTAGTTAGTAAGAGTTTTTGCTTCATGTAATTTGTGCACCTCCGCACAATTCCAAATTTGTAAACGAGCCTTCCTCAGCTCAACCACACTCCAATGAGTGTTCTAGATACTCCAAAGTATGCAACAAACTTCAAATTTGATGTAAAAAATCAACCTGTTATATGCATCCAAAATGAACT